>NC_028351.1:12794476-12865155 GCF_000741045.1 Vigna radiata var. radiata
TGAAAAAAGAGTACAAAATTGAATGTTGTTAAAAAGTTTACTTACAATGGTCTTGCGAGACCTCTCATCAACATATTCCCCAGTCCCCTTGCGAATATGAGTCTGTGTAAAGACCTCATCAATATGAACAGCCCGTCCAAGCGCCGCTGCCTGTAATATTTTAAAACATACGAATGACACATATTAATTTCAAAGTATATGATGTTATTGAGTTATTGATAAGAAAAGAATCAAGATTTTTACCATACGAATCGCATGTTCATGTATGGTAATGGATCCTCCAATATTAGACACTAAGAAAGTTTGATGTTTTAAGGATATTTCTTTAGGATAGACCCTAAATGTGTCAAACCCATATGCACGGTTCTTTTGTCAAGTAATATTAAGACCTTATCTTCCTTGTTGTGGTATATATAAACTGGCTTTGTCCTTAAGTAAACCATTACAACAAAAACTTCATTGGGGACCTAAACAAATGTGTGATGCACAAAGTAAACCATTACAACAAAAACTTCATTGGGGACCAATCTATCTTCTTCCATAACTTCATATTGACTACATATATGGTCAAATTATAGTATAAATGGGTGCAAATCTCAATGGATTTTGTATAGTTGAAAAGCTTAAACTTCACTATCTAAAATAATCAAAATAACGGGGTCAATATCAAGTCTAAAATAATATAAATACTGCTGGGCTATCTAAAATCACTAACATGGTGAATTCTATAATCGAAAGTTAGATTTTAGTAGAAGTTGCGCAAAAACAATTGTTCATGCAACTCAAGGGGTGGTAGTTAGGTNAAGTTCTCCCACCAGAAACGATTCCGGGATTCAAACCTGTGACATGGTAAAAGAAAACATTTTATTTGCATTTGAAGATATCATATTCTCCGGAGTTGANTGCTGGATGTTCCCAATTCAGATAAATATCCAATAGAAAAGAAAATAACCATGTAGCTATCAGATTGTCTGGATTAATATAGTCTTATAACTCTAGTTACAAATAAACTAGTCATCCAAAAGCTCTCGTCCTACACCCATATCCTTTAAGACAAAATGAAAATTAATAAATTTATTAATTATCCACCATAGAAGTTATTTGAGCTTCTAATATCAAAATTGGACTTATTAGTATATTTTGTACCATTATGGAACATTAAATATGCTACAAAATCTACTTCAGTTCCATATAATACCGAGACTTCAAAATCCAGTTTGATTAAATTTTAAAAATTCTCTAAAGCATTAAACCCAATGATTTGCAAATACTTTTATTTAGGAGCATTCACTTCTAGAGACCACGCAACTGACCTCCTCCTTGTCATATCGACATCAACTTTTCTCTCAATGTGGTTCTAAATATGATAGACACTGTACATATCATGGCCAACTCTCCAAACAGCTTAAGCTAACAAATGGTTTGTGATTAAATTTACATCTAACACATTCCCATAAAAAACCACTGGACTTGTAGCATGTTCTGTTAGGTTTCTTGGAACAAGAAACCCAGAACTCACACCGAAAGACACCTTGCACACACTCTCTGACACAGAAAAGCACTGTATAGTCTGTATTATTATTCTTGGTGACAAAGAACACAGTTCGTAAGCTTCCAAGGGAGCTTTCTCCCACCAAACAGGATGCAATAGTCTTGTCAACTAAGATACAACAAAACATGTCTGTCCCTAGACAGTCCCTCTCCTTTATAAAGCTAACCCCTACCAAAAACAGACAACAACCAACCTCCTAACGGCCCCCATAACCCCCTTAACATCTATGTCTTATTTTTTTTTTTTTATTCCTTTCCTTCTTTCATAAACTCTCAAAGTCCTATCATGTTCAATACAAAGACCAGCTCCACCATGTGCAAATATTCAACTTAAGAACGGGAGTGACAAATATTGAACTCTTAAATTAATCATAAAATCTCTAATACCACCTGTTCAGGCTTGGGGAACCAAATTGCTAGAAAGACTTGGCCCACCTTTTTCATGTACTTTCCAAATTGCTAGAAATGCTTTGCTCTCTTTTTCATAGAGTGAAGCCACAGTAAAACTGCCTCCTAGCAGGCAGAGGTTCGACACTGACTAGAGATGTGGCCTAAGTAATGCTTTATAATGTATTATGGGAAAACTTGACCTTCTAAACTGATTTTGCAGCATTGAGTTAAATTTTAAGTTCGAATGCTAAGAACTATTATTATAAAAAAAATTTAAGATCATTACAAGCTAGCAAGTAGCACGTTCTTTTATTTTATAAGCTCAGATTGAGCTTTCTTTTTCATTATATTGAATCAATGGTTAGGATAACTGCAAAGAGGATGAAACAACTAAAAGAAATTTATATATACCAGATTTACAGAGCGAGGAATCCGCAAAAATGCATTGGTAGTAAATCCTGTGTCCTGACGGTAGGTTGAGTTGTACCATATACCGACATTATATCTATTATCATTTGAATTTAGAAAATCAAAAGCTGCCAAAACAATAAAAATAAGTATTGCCTTCCACAAATTGCATGAATTTAAACACAATGATAGTTAAGTACCTCAAACTATCTCATTGACTTGTCCCTCTGAGTTACCTCTTTGATAACCTTTATACAGCTCACTGTTGATATCAGTAGAACTATTACGCCATAAATTTTTAGCCATAGCACATTTAATCTCTAGATTCAGGGAAAACAAATTCAATTAGTAAATATACTCTACATGTCAGATGCAGGCCCTAGTCAAGTCTAGAGAGAAATAAGATTGTGTATATAAAGCACAAGTTTACTCCATGAAAAAATATTCAAATTCTGGGTGCATTTATTTGGCAAAACTGACCATATAATTATTACCATTGTGCAACTGTTTCAAATGCATCATGAAGGTTGCAATTATTGTTTTATACTGAACTTTAAACATTTATATTACACCATTGATGAAGGTTGCAATTTCTGCAAACAAATGACTTACACAAGTTAAATTAACTCTAAACACCTAACATTTTTCATCAATTATGAGAACTTGTGTAGGAGATGAAGTACATAAGTTAACTTTAACTCGTACAAGACACTCGATTCATTTGATCTTATTTTCTTCTCTTATAATTCTTTGGGGAAATTAATCAAACAGGACTTGAGTTAGGATAAAACAAAGAGAAGTGTGATAAATTCTACAAGAGTAAGAGGGATAGAGAGGGAAGTTGCTAGATTCACTTCCAAAAACATGGTTCCAGCAACATCAAATCAAAAACAGCAGAACAGCAATTCCGAAATAATTGAAAAAATGTAACCCCCACTTAAAATAGATGATGATTCAAGTTGGTTCATTCATGAAATGCAGGTTAACAAGTTNAAGCATCACACACTNTGCATCACGATTTCGTAACAAACAAGGTGTTCATAACATCATAACTTCAGGATGAGAATTAGAATTCAGCTATAATAATCTATCATGACATCGTCGAACGAAAGCGGGTGAGAAAAAACAACCAACACACAAAGCAAAAAAAAGAAAGAATGCCAAATCATCATGGTTAGGCGAAAATGAATCAAATATAAATCACCTTTCCTAGTTAAAAGAAAAAAACAGAGAAGGGTAAAAGGAACCCAACTCACCAAACACAAGCAAAATCAAACGCAACAGTCATCAATTTTGACAACTTGAATAAACATACATATACTAAGAAAACCAACGATATAGTTTCTTTGACAAAAAATAAAAGCAAAACAAGAATGTATTTGACTTCTAATTCAATCAAATTGCCTCACTTCAAAGAGTGGCAATCTAATTCCAAGAAGTAACAATCCATCACTACAGCACAGTGCAGAAGAAAGCAACAACATTTTAGATCACAAGAGAGGCACGAAAGATGAAATAAAAGGGGAAAACAAAAATTGGGTATTCTACGCACTGCAAGTTTATGGCTCCACACTTTTGCAAAGTTGCAGATTTGAAACAGACACCCATCAGAGGAGGGAACTTTTTTGTGCTAAAATTGAGTGAAAGTGAAAGTTGGGAATGAAGAAGATGTAGAAATTAGTGTTCTACAAAAAATCATATCTAATCCCACCTACTTTATTTGACTCTCTGTGTGTGTCTTGTTTTGGACCGTGCGCATCCAATGCTCTTGATTTGACTCATATGCATCGTCGTGCAAAGGTTAACTTCGCCACCAAATTTTCACAACTCATATAGGAAGATGAGTTACCAGCGGTGAGTAAAGGCCAATAACAATATACTGACACGTCTTATTTCCAACAAAAGAGCGAAGAACACGTAGAAGGCAAAGCCCAGAGATAAAAACACAGCACAAGCAACACCTTCAGAAATATTTTCCACAATGAATAACAAAGAAAAAAACTTTGCAGAAAAAGATGCTAGTTCATTTGTCTAATGGCATTTGAACAGCATAACACACTCACCTTCACAACGTCTCCAACCTGCAACCACTCGATGTTGATACTCACCCTCGACACCACCACCCCTCAACGCAGCAACCACTCGAACCCTAGCCCAAGACTCCCAAACCAGAACACACCGTGAAGGAACCCTATTCCAAAACCATCGTGAAGGAACCCTATCCGAGAAAGTGAGGGAGGGTGAAGAAAAGGCGGGACGTGAAAAGGGAGGGAAGTGTCTGAAGAAAACGACGAACTCAACGAAGGGTTTTCGAAAGTGAAATTGGGAACGAAAACCCCAACTGAGATTTTAAATCAGGGAGGAACTTATCGACGGCTCAAAACCTTCGGTAAGCATATCATTATCCACGACCTCAAAGCCTTCGGTAAAATGTTGAAGAAGGAATGAATGAAAATATCGTATTTTATTTCCTATGAATTGTTTAACATTAACTTTTATTGTTTTAATTTTAAAATAATAATTTTTTTAAGAACTTTTATTCCATGTGAATTTTCACGTACAATGCTTATATTTCTTTAACTAGAAACAAAAATTTATAATTTTACCGTATAAGACATAAAAACTTAAGATAATGAATTCTTTATTAAATATTATCAAATATTTAATAAAAAAATATATGTAAAGAAGAAACTTATTTATATATATTATTATTTTTAGGAAAAAAAAAACAAATTAGACAATCACAAATAAAATGTACTTATAAAAAATATTCAAAAAATGTATATTACGTCATTGTCCAAGATTTGAGTTTTATGTTTATCTCTTTTAGTTGTATTCTTTTATAATAATAGAGAAAAATCTTAATATCATCGTGTGGTGGTCCGTGGTTCTCCGGACGCCCTTGTTCCTGAGGAATAACCATGCGTTGACTTCTCATAAAGAATTAGAGTACGGTCCCCATGATGAATTCTCGGAGACCGATCACGAATCCTCCTCGGAGACCGATCACGAATCCTTAAAAATCGATCACGAACCCTCGGAAACCGATTACGATGAACATTCGGGGATAGTTCGTCGCTCCAACTCCAAAGCGTGTCCTCACTAGAAGGACCCAGCTCCTCAAGCCAAGGAGGCGATTGCAGCTCGCTGACTTTTTTAGCCTTACTATCACTATCACGTATGCTAGAAGTTATCTTTTTGGATTCTTTCACAGCGTCATCGCGTCTTCCTTGTCTAAAATAACGAATCATCCGGCGACAAAAGAATTTCAGCATTTTAATATCAGACTCCAATTCTCTGTCCATTGTGTTCAGAAAGAGAAGAGATGAAAACTGTGCAAGCAAGGACGCTGGAAGAGTATTGTGTTCAGAGAGTGAGAAAGAGAAGAGATGAAAACTTGCGCGGGAAGAGTTTATTATTGTTGTTATTAGTTAAGAATAAGTTGAAAGTTGTTTTCTATTTTTAAGAGTGGTTTCTATTTTCACATGCAATGCTTATATAATTATACGTTATTTGGGAAGAAGGAATGAATGAAAATATCGTATTTTATTCCCTGTGAATGGTTTAACATTAACTTTTATTGTTTTAATTTTAAAATAATAATTTTTTTAAGAACTTTTATTCCATGTGAATTTTCATGTACAATGCTTATATAATCGTACAATGCATATATAATTGTACCTTTCTTTAACTAGAAACAAAAATTTATAATTTTACTGTATAAGACATAAAAACTTAAGATAATGAATTCTTTATTAAATATTATCAAATATTTAATAAAAAAATATATGTAAAGAAGAAACTTATTTATATATATTATGATTTTTAGAAAAAAAAAAACAAATTAGACAATGACAAATAAAGTGTACTTATAAAAAATATTAAAAAAATGTATATTAAGTCATTGTCCAAGATTTGAGTTTTATGTTTATTTCTTTTAGTTGTATTCTTTTATAATAATAGAGAAAAATCTTATTATCATCGTGTGGTGGTCCGTGGTTCTCCGGACGCCCTTGTTCATGAGGAATAACCATGCGCTGACTTCTCATAAAGAATCAGAGTACGGTTCCATGATCAATTCTCGGAGATCGATCACGAATCCTCGGAGACCGATCATGAATCCTCAGAAACCGATCACAAACCCTCGAAAACCGATTACGATGAACATTCGGGGATAGCTCGTCGCTCTAACTCCAAAGGGTGTCCTCACTAGAAGGACCCAGCTCCTCAAGCCAAGGAGGCAATTGCAGCTCGCTGACTTTTTTAGCCTTACTATCACATATGCTAGAAGTTATCTTTTTGGATTCTTTCACAGCGTCATCGCGTCTTCCTTGTCTAAAATAACGAACCGTGCGGCGACAAAAGAATTTCAGCATTTTAATATCAGACTCCAATTCTCTATCCATTGTGTTCAGAAAGAGAAGAGATAAAAACTTTGCAAGCAAGGACGCTGGAAGAGTATTGTGTTCAGAGAGTGAGAAAGAGAAGAGATGAAAACTTTGCAGGCAAGGGCGCGGGAAGAGTTTATATATAGGAAAAAATGTGTTTTGTTTAACATTTTCATTTCTTTATAAATTAGTCATAATATATTTTCATTTTAGTTTTTAAAAATTTTCAGAAATATATTTTAGTCATAGAATATATTTTAAAATGGAATATTATCAAACACAACTGTAGCTTTAAAAGCTTAATTTATTCAAAGAAGTAAATGGTTTTATATATAATCAATACAGTAATTAATAAAAGAAAAAGGTATACCATATAAACATAGCATATTGTAGGTGACTGCACAAATTTGAATGTGACTAGTTTTAACAGAAAAACTAAACATCCTATATGAATAATATTTGTTAATAAATAACTAAAAAGATTGAATTGAAACGTGGCTAACAAAACTAGTTAAAAACTAAAAGATAATTACGTTTTTAGATGACTAATTTTTGCATTTCTTTTTGAAGTTGGAGCATTATAATATATGAACGTTTTATTTTTCCATTGTTTCTACCTGTTGGTAAGTTTTCAGAAATGCATAATTACAGGCTTTACTCACATGTTCTTATTTTTCTCGATTCATGGGAATGGAGACTATTCTTTTATAAAATTATGTATACCACCGAAAACAATGTGAAGCTGGAATTTTGTAGTTTTGTATCCGTGTACTGTATTTACTTCTAACACTACAAGCATAATGAATTTTAGAAGGGGTTATTTTCCGGCGGTTTTGGAAACCCCGGAAACTTTCGGCGCTTTGTAATAGAAACCGTCCCTAAGTTTTTTATTTTTTTTTTTAAATAATTTTTCAAAAATATCTACCTGACTCCCCTTTCCCTAGAATACTTTTGCCTTTCAGAAAAATATATCACTCGTACATTTCAAAAATACTCCCTAAACCCTAATTCTCTCTCTCAATTCTTCATACATTTTCCTCCAAAGAGTTCATCGGTGATCATTTTCCTCCAAGCCCGGTATCATCTTCTTGTTGGTCTTCCCNTGCATTGTGTTCGTCGTCGAGGCATAGAGGCATTGTGGCTGCGTAGGTCGTGTTCGCTCTCGGAATTCCTCGCATCGACGTATAGGTCACTTCATTTTCATTCCATTCATTGATTCGTTTTGCTTAGTTTTTTTTTTTTTTTCTTCCACCCCGTTTTGGTTTGAATATGACCGAATGCGTAATGTGTGAGACAGGAAGTGTCTCCATTAACGTCAGGAAGACTGTCTCGCAGCAGTGAACCTTTGAACGGTGGTGCTTCTTTAACTGGAAAGGACAGTCCACCAATCTCTCCTTCTGACGAGTTTGCGAGTTTCACGATGTTGTAAAGGTATCTCTATATTCCTTTCCACTTTCTTTTTCGCCTAGATGTTAAGAAATTGAACATAGATTTGTGGTTTTGAAAGTGAGTTCTGATTTGATAAACAATTAGCTAATTCTGACCATAACAGGGCCTTGAGTAGGAAAGCGTGACCATAGTGTGACCATAACAGGGCCTTACATAGTAACATAGCAGTGACCATAGCAGTGACCTTAACAAGGGGCCTTAATTAACATAATGAAGCACTTCATCTCTTAAATCATAACTTAAATAACCCCCAGAAAAATTCCCAATTTTTGTACTGTAAGTTGGTATGTCTCGTGTTATAAACTTTTTATAATTTAAATTTAAATAAATTTCACTTCTAAATTTTACTCTCGAGTGTTTAATTAATTTTGAAAATAGGAACTTAAATAAATATTTCAAGAAAAAAATAATAATAAATATTTTTTTATAAAATTAAAATTAAATTTTAATAAAATAAAATTAGATAGGTGGATTGGTGGACCAGCCCACCAAGGATTCAACCCGCATGAACCGAGTTTAAATGAGTCGAATTGAAATCTGATCGATCTGCATTAAAAAAGTACAATTTTTTCAAACTCAATCCGATCTGAATCCGCGATGAACCGAATTGATTCGCGAATTGTAACCCGTTTTGACAGCTCAAGATTTGATAAATATATATATATATATATATATATATATATATATATATATATATATATATATATATATTAGCAATCTAATCAAAGTGAAATATTTTCTTAAAAGGTGTATATAAACTATGTGATAAAATTTTAGACTTGGCTTTCTTGTAAATATTACATTTTTCACAATTGAAATGTCTCTTTAATGATGTGACTAATAAAAATGTTATTTCAGAATATTTAAAATGTTATTTATACCAAAGTGACTAAAGACACAAATACATTAATTTGTTTTTAAAAGAGAAACTAAAGAGATGTTATAGAACTACTTTATGTCAGTTTTGATTCCAAAGTTACAAGCAAGGTTTATCTTATAGACAAAGTATCAATAACTGCATTAACATTTCCTTGCTTATGCTTTATCGTTGAAAGAAATTGTTATATATTGGCATGCATTTTATCAACCTTGCCTTAAAATGTTTTAAAGATTTGAGATCACTATGAATTACAATTTTTTTGAAAAATAAATAATGTTATCAATTTTTCAATGATGACTTAACTAAGGCATATATTTTCTTATTATTATTAAAATAATTAATGTGACCTTTAATTTTTTTTTTTACTAAAGTATATTATTGGATGTCTTATTGAATCAAAATTTCATTAAATCTAACTTTTGAAGCATCACATTTTATTTCGAAAGATTTTGTAAAATTTGAAAGTGTATAATAGGTGCATGTGTCACATGTTTTAGTTTTTCAAAAGCGTAAGTTTGTTATATTTTTCATTGAAAAGCAATGTTTTTTTTAATATTTGGTGCATATAATACTCATGGATGAGATTAAACCAACAAGGTGACCTAAAGAAAGAATAATTAATCCTTAAATTTTAGACGATCTTAAAATGGAATTCAATAAATTATTACATGTTTATATAATTTATCCTATTTTTTTTATAATACATGGATAAATATAATATAGGTTGTCCTTGAGATATTGGATTAATTGTTGTAAAAAATGAAAAAAAAATGTGAGTTGATTAGAAAGTATACATTAATCATAGGAGATTCAACCAATAAAAAAAATATTATATTTTTTCGTATATGATTAAATGTTGAAAAAGTTCATCGATAAGTTTTAGTATTGTTTCTTAGATAAATTTTTCTAGTTAGTTTTAAATATCTATACAACTTGAGATTAACATAAAATTACCTCAACATGCAAATTTGGAATATTTTCCCATATAAGAGTGTCATTTGGTTAATGTAAATACTCACATCACCTTTCAAAGGTGTATACATAACATTTTAGTTTATTTTTTAACTTTTTGAGTAATACATATAAGCTTTCATGGTTTTTTTTTCCTCTTTTGTTTGTCATTGTCTTCATAATTTAAATAAAATATTGAAATATGTGTAGGGCTAACCTTGTTCTAAATTTGTAAAAGTTTTATGATTTAATTGTTGGAATACAAACAAAGTCTCCTATTAGATAAAAGAAGAGACATATATGAGTTTATATACACATAGATACTTCTAGACTTTTTATAGTAATACCAAAAGCAAATCCGTAAGTGTGTTGAACCTCCCTAACATTAATAAGGCATAATAATCTTGGATACATTATTTATAAAAAAAAATCCAAATAAATCTTGTTAAACATGAATACTATTTTCTAAGTGTTTATATCTTTTTGTTTATTAAAGAGGTTAAACTTTTTTTAACCATGCTATTTTTTATAAAAGATTCATAAGAGATTGTAAGTTGAGTTTGATTATTCTTGTAAGAATGCCTAGAAAAGTCCAACAAAGAAGAAAGTTTTTTGTTTGCAACAGATCATGAAGACTTAAGTGTTTTGTCCATCAGAAAGAAAATATTATGTATAAGCAATGCGTTTGCTCAGAAATATTATGTAATCCCTCAAGTGTTTTTCTTTGAGTATAGGGATGTAGTTAGTAATAATGGGGTTCAGAAAGAAAAAACCCACTTAGAAATTTAGAATTCTCAAATATCAGGAACAAACCCAATCCAGGAAAAAAATGTGCAAAACGTCTAGGCACAAGCCTTGGCAATTCAAGGCAACTTCCTTTTTGCACTTCTATACATTTCTTCATGCACCCCTATCTACATAAACTGCTCATTTTTCCTTTCTGGATTGTGTAATCCGAAAGTAAATGTACAATTCAGAAACTTTCTACATTGCACGATTCACAACTTATAATTTAGTTTCATTTTCTCTTCAATTATAGAAGAATCTTATACAATAATCACTAATTAAACCACTTATATACAAGTGTTTAATCATGTTATTTAAGCTAAATGGTTGATTAAGCTTTTTACTTTAAGGGATCCAAAGAGACAAATGTTGAGTCCAGGGAAATGGCAATTTATGTATTTCAACTAATTCAATGCTTTTTAATTAACCAAGAGTAGTTTATGAGGTTAAAAAATAGCCTCATCATGACACATATTTCAATCCAAATCTTCCAAGTCATACCACTTATCTGATAATGACATATATAAAAGAATTATGAACTCAATTCAAAATAAAGATGATTATACCAAAAATCATCTTTTAACAACCAATCACAATATAATTTCTACTTTTCAAAAATAAAACACAACTCATACTTTATTTTTGTAAAAAGTATAAACATATTAGTAAAATGGGTATAAAAGTGTAGAGAGCAGCTACTTTTAAAAAATATTGCAGCATTGTTTCCTGCAACTTTAGAAAACACTACCAAAGGCTATTGTAGCTTCTTGCACTGTAGATGATTGCATAAAATATAGCAAATGTTTTGTACAAACATAAGATGACATAGGATTCTTGTATATGTTTCATCCTAATGCATGATATTATTAAAGTAGGGAAAAGCTGATTTGGAAAGTTAAGATAAGAACCACTAGTAGTCGTCACAGTCCACTAATTTCTTGAAGCTTCTCTAAATACAGTGACACTACCTTTTTCTTTATGGTAATCCTAGTGATGCTACTGTCACTATACATTCCAAATTCATTATAAATGTAGAACTCCACAACAATAGAAAACAATTTAGCCTATATACGTGACTAATAATTTTCAATTTAAAAAGCAAACATTGGCATTGATAATAACATTTTGGTGAAAAAATAACATTGGTTGGTCTTGTGAAAAGAAAAAGAAAAGAAAGGTGGACAATAAATGAAAGTAAAAGCAGCATTCTTTGTTTTTTCCACTTTAATTGTCTTTGATCTTTACCATTCAAAACGTATAGCAGCAGAAATATTATAGAAGTATATATAGGAAAATTACATGCACTTTAATTAATGATTCATATACGTTATCCATTGTTGAACTTTAATGTGGTTTTTCATTTCCATATCTTCACTCATAAGGAACTGAAACTGATAAATAGTGATAAATTCTGCATTGGTTGTGTTGTGAGTGTTGGATAGAGAGAAAAGGTGAGAAAAAAGAAAGATGTATGTGACTAGGCCTTTGTCTATGTATAGAAGATCTCCAAGTACTCTTTCAATACCACCACCAGATGGTCCATATTCAGGTTATCTTGTGATCACAGATGAAGAAGCAGAAGCAGAAGACACGTGTTGTTGGCGTCTGTGCAGGCATAAGAAGGTTAAGAAGCTACCTTTCCCTCAGGACAAAATCTTCTCTATCACTCATGCATCAGAGTATCAGCAAACTTCAAACACCAAGGTCTGGTTTCTACCTGTGCCTGATCACCCTCTATCTTCCAACCGCTACTATGTCATCAAAGCCAAAGGCAGACATAAAGGGTATGTAACCATCTATACATCACTGCATTATTATTTGGTTCTCTCCATATACTGGTTTATGTAAAATTTATCAGAAAAGTTTGGGCAGTGAAGGTTTGATGTCTTAGATAACATGTGCTGTTGTGCAGTGAAAACATTGACAGTGACAAAGTTGGAACTATTGTGTGATTTTGTAGGAAAGCATACAAGTGCTCAAGAGAGGGGGACATTGTGACATGTTGCTTCACTGACATGTTGAATGATGAAAGGCCAAAGCCTTTCAATCTGAAAGACTTGTACCAAATATTCAAGATTCACAGCCACCAGAGTGGTGGTTTCTTTGGTAGGTCCATAACTCCGGATGGAATTCCGCCCTCATTCCTAAGGAAAAAAGGGTGGAGAATGGAAATCTCAGGCTCATATAGGTCATGCAGACTGAGTGAAGCTCTAGGAGTTGATGCTTCTCTGAGGGAAAAGCTACCAGATTTGAACTTCCCGATCTCAAGAAGACGTTCACCTCCTGTGACAGTAGGAAAATGGTACTGTCCATTCATTTTTGTGAGAGATGGGACAAGAATGAGACAGCAGATGAAGAAGAGCATGTATTATAGCATGACTCTTGAGCAAAGGTGGGAAGAGGTATACTCATGTGGGAGCGAAGAGAGTGAAGGGGGAGATGGTGTTGTGGCTGTGAATGTGAGTGTGGAGAGAGAGATGGTTATGGTGTCTGGCATTAAAGCTACAAGGAATGGAAGCAGCGATGCTGATGGTTTCTTTTGGTTTAGGGCATATGATCCATACAACAGGAGAAAGGCTAATGTGGGTTTGAGTTCAGCAATTGTTGAGCACATGAGATGGGTGGAGGAGGGTGGAGGATGGGCCCATGGTCATGGAAGAGAGAAGATGGTGAGAGTGAGGGAAGAAGCAAGAAACCAGAGTGAATGGCTAAGGTTTGCATGCTATGTGTTAGTGGAAAGTTTTTGTTTGAGGACACTGGAAGGGAAGTTAGTGTTGAGATATGACTTTAGGCACATACACAACGTTAAATGCAAGTGGGAGTAAGGATCTACTTTTGTTACTTTTTCTAGGATTACAATTCATGTTTTATATGTTTTATATGGTTCATGTTCAGATAAAAAGTATTTAGATAACTATATCTAAGTTTTATTTTAAAGTTAACTCCCCGTGCACAACATGTTTTTGTTTGCACTTATGTCATACTTGTAATACATGGTGATGTCATAGGGGCGTTTCATCGAAGGAGATTGAACCTCCATTAATTAACTTCTACTATGATCTTTGTTTGTGTGTAATTTTTGTGTGGTGATTCTCAAAGGCGAGCCATGGGTGCAACTCTTGGATGGCAAGATCAGTCCTCGAGGGAGAGAAATGATGAGTTTCTTGAGGAGGAAGGGTTGGTTATTTAGAGGGTTTTCAAAAACATGAAATGTCTGTTTTCTGGTTCTCCATGTGTGAAAATTGAAAGATTAACTCTCCAATGCCAATGAACCTAAAAAAAATAACACTTATACAATTTTTTTTAAAAGTGAAATGGATGTTGACATCTGCTTTACTACAAGGACAAATTAGTCATAAGATGGTGTAAAAAGCATTTGGTGATGGGGAAAGGAGCAATGTACAAGTATTGTCTTTTTCTATTCGAAAATAGTAGATTTAATTTGACTTGTATTTTTGGGTCTTTATTTATGTGTAGTAGTCAATAATCTGCTTGGGCCTTTCTTTCTATCATGGCCCAATTCTATGTTGAGACATTCCTTTGGACTCACTTAGCACACCAACAATAAATGTATCTTTGTCCTTTTAAGTTCATAGTTTTGTCCTTATGTACATATAAATAAATAAATAAATAAATATATATATATATATATATATATATATATATAAAATATTTAATAAGCAATTAAATCGTATTTATAGTGCCTTTTATATTTGTTATAATGTATTCCAAGTTCATAGTTTTGCCCTTCAATAAAAATATATATAAAATAAAAAAATTATATAAACAGTAATTATTACTTACCAAATCGTATTTACTGTCTTTTATATTGTGATACATCACAAGTCTTGCTTATACTCTCATCTATTTATTTTTGTGGTTTTCATGTACTTTATCAGAATGACATAACAAAATGATTAACGCGTTCAACAAACTAAAAAGAGTTGAATTGATTTCTTATCGCAAATCGTTCTTTAATAATTTTCTTGTAAATATAAATTTCTTAAAAGCAATTTAACCAAATTTAAAAGATTAAGGAAGAGAGAAAATTGCATAAGTAATTTGTATATTGGTTCGGATCAAACAGGTCCTACATTCACTTGTTAATCTCAACCGAGAATTAACGTTTCACAATCTCAATCGAGATTAACATTTCACTAACACAAACTATTGGATTTAATTTATTTTCCGTTCATATCTGGGCATTTATGTTTATAGATTTATATTCAGTTTTTATACTTATATTTCATTCTTATATTGCCCTAAACAGTTATATATATGAATTGTACTATCTCCTTATTATGAAATAAGATACACAATTTTCATCATTTCTTTTCTCATAACATGGAATCAGAGTCATGTGTGCAAACCTCACCCTACAAGCCAATTTTGTGGGGTTGAGTTAGGCATAAAAATTCACTTTCTAGCATGGTATCACAACCATGATTAGAGCCTATCCTAGCGAGTTATAAGTAGGCATTTATGTTTCCACCCATTGTTGGGTCGCTATTGGACCACCCAATTTCTACGATCACGCACGAGATGTCTATACCTCAGCGTGAAGGGGTGTATTGGAAGTCCCACATCGACTAGAGATAAGGCCAATTTATAATATATAAGTGTGTGAAAACCTCACCCTACAAGCTGGTTTTGTGGGGTTGAGTTAGGCTTAAAGTCCACTTCTAGCATGATATCAGAGTCATGTGTGCAAACCTCACCCTACAAGCCAGTTTTATGGGGTTGAGTTAGGCGTAAAAACCCACCTTCTAACACAAACCAACAAACTGTTACAATCACACAGAAAATAAACAAGTTGAAGGTAACACATCCTCCGAATGCTTGACGAAGGATGATCACCTCCTTTGAATCTTCACTTCTATACCAACACACCAAGTTCTCAAAGCCACAACACTATAGATAAGAATTTTGAAAATACACTTATTTATTTTATTTTATATGTTGTATTTCGTATTTTAGAATGAGAGTCCCAATCTAATTTATAGAGATATCACTTCCAAAAATCTGTTGTAAACTAATTAATATGTGATAATCAATTATCCACTTTGATTAGGCATTTAATGAAGGCACAACAGTCAAAAACTTGTTTAAAAATTCTCATAATTACTCCTAATAATCGATAATGGCAAGTTATAATTGATTACTGATAATCAATTATTATAAGTTAATAATCGATTGTCTTGAGTATAAATTAAGGTTTTCTGATTCAAAATAAATTTTAATGCAACACAAGACAAACAATACATGGAATAAAGATAAACCATATCCTATACATAAATCTACTAAATTACAAAAACTTTAACAAAAACTAAGTCTTCATGAAGATCTTCTTGCAACAAGAGCATTTGAGACTTGACTTTAAGACATCATCAAAACTTTTTATCTTTAGCTTTATGCTAACATATAGGATCAAGAGATTGTCCTCTATCACTTTTAATCCTTCCAAATTTCCCCAACACAACAACACTACTATTAATCCATCTTAGCCCATATTCAAATGACAACATCTATTTAAATACATTTCTCCACGCCAAATATTACGTACCAAATTACATCCACAAATAATTTCATAGAAAATCCTTATAAATATGCTTAACAAGTAAAAACACATAAAAGTTTATTATTCTAATACATATTTAACATTTAGAGATATAATTTCATCATATAAACTCAATTCTAATGCAATTTAGAAACAAAAAATCTAGCCATAACCCACCTTCTCATTACCATTTTCTACTTTACATTGACCTATTATTCAAGGCTCATAAAATATGATTTCTATTCATTCTTGAGCGAAATCCTATAGGCTAACAATTTAAGTCTTTCTTCACCTTACAAAATTCCAATACCCAAAAATTGTTTCAAAATAAAACATAATACAATGCCTAAAACCTTAAAATTTCATTCAATTGAACTTTCTCGCGATCTCCCATTTTCTATAGTTAGCATTTCTAATTAAAAGCAAACTAAATGATTAACTTCTTTTACCTTAATAAAGATTCTTAGCATTGTTTGTTTTTCTTTGCACAACTTTTAAGCGAAAGTTTGCTCTATTTATAAAACAAAAGCCTCAATATTCAGAGTATAATTTTATGATCACACACATAAAGATTTGTTTAGAGTGTAAAAAAGTTACATACAAAAGAAAAATCTATATGCAAGAAAAAAAATTAAATTGTTTCAAAGAAAAAAGATATAAAATAAAATTGCTTTATTTTAAAATAGAATCGGTCCAAAATGACTTTAAGACTTTAGTTACTCAAGGTGCTATCAATTTTTGAAATGGATGAAAGTGGAGAAAAAAATTGAAAAAAGAAACTTGAGAAATGGAGAAAGAAATTGAAAAAAGAAGATTGAAAAATGATGGATTTGTGCTATATATCAATTTTTGAAATAGATGATAGTGGAGAAAGAAATTGAAAAAAAGAAGATTGAGAAATAGGGATTTGGTTGATAACATGGCTTGAAAGAAGAGTAACAAAGAGGTCTAACCTTTTTCATTTTATTCCTTATCTCCCTCTTTAAAATTATAAATTTATTTTATTGCATTATTATTTTATCTTTCTTCTTTGATTAGACACCTTACAATAACTACTAATATACAATATAGTTTGAATAATATGTCTCTCAACATTTGTCATAAAATAAAATTTTATTTTAATTGCACTATGCTATAAAATAGAATGTTACATAATGTTCCGGTCGGGAATGTCTCCGAGTCCTCCTGCACACTTTCCTTACGAACCGTTCGTTTTCCTCTAGTCTACGCTTGATGATGTCGCTCCCTTGGTCGGGCTTGGCCGGGTACCTGTTAATTATACTCCGACGCTCAAGTCAGTACTGATTCTCAAGGTTAGAGATAGAAAGAGAGTGAAATAAATGTGCATTCAATGTAACCATCTACCTCTTACCTTTGACTCTTATTTATAGTTTTTCCTATGGGCCAGTGATTAGTGTGAACTTAATCAGGGCCCAATTGCAGGCCTGTTGGGATTAATCTAATCTTACCTTAATCCGGAATTGTTTATGACACTTTGGTTTGTGAGCGTCGACGGCCGACCTTCGACGACCGTCCTTATGGTGTAACAAGAAAATATTTGACGCTGGTCGTCTTAATGGCGTGGTGATGTTTGTCGCCTGGATCATACACGTTTCGCGACGACAGAACGAGGTTTCTGATGGCCGGTTTGTGCCTGGCCCTGAATATCAGTCATGCGACACTCTTATGGGCCGATCTGTGCCCGACCATGATTAGCAGTCATGCGTTGGCGGGGATTGGTGAACCCTAGTTCCATATTTGATGTCTTGACTCTCGCAGGCCGTCCGTCCATTCCTGCGGTTACGCAGGTATCGACCGGGTTCCATCTCCTGATCCTCGGGTGGTTGTGAACCTCTCGGTGCTGTCCGGTCCCTACCGTACACATAAAATATCATTAAAAATAAATGATGTAATTAAGAAAAAATAAATTGATTAATTTATTTCTAAAAAAAAAAATATTCAAAGCGAGTATACCATTTCAGTATAAAAAAACATTTAATATTGTAATTATGAAAATGATGGATTTTAAGAAAATAGTTAAAACATGAAAATGAAAAAGGAAAAAAATAAATCTTTATACAGACAGAGGCAACAAAATTTTTGGTTTCCACAATTTAAGTTAACTCATTCTCAAAGTCACCGTCAACATGTCGGCACTACTGGCGAGGCAAGTCATCGTTTTCAAATTTTCTAAAACCGACAACTTTTGGTTTGATGTCTTTTTTAAGGTTCTACTTCTGCAACATTTATGACTAACTAGCTTTCCATGTTCTGAAGAGAAAGAGTAGATGATGATGATGTCTCACTGTGTTTTCCCTGTTGATCCACCTTCTACTCTTTCACCCTGCTTCCACTCTAAAGGTACTTTCCTTCTTGCTTTCTATGATAAGTATATTACTTTTCTACAACCAGTTAAACTCAAATCTCATTCCACGAATTTTCAGGCGTTTTGTGCTTATGGGGTCTTATACGATGAAAAATTTGGGGACCCCAACTGATATTTTTCTATTTATAATTGAATCAGACAAGGTGGAAAAAAATCCAATTCGGAGACAAACAACCGTTAACATATTTTATTGCTAAAATAGTGCAGACACAATACACTGTCCGACTCAGATTTGCATATTTGATTGTTAAATGGTATATATAATCAGATGGGGATTGCTCATGACTTGTTCTTGTTTTTGTCAACTTCAGTTAGGAAGCAATGGTCTCAGAGATTTGCCTTGAGTGTAAGGCCAATGCACCCTAAGAGAGTTTCAAGTGGCTGCAATGTGAGAGCAACTTTGGGTGATGCTGATAAATCTATCGGAATTCCCCGCCAATGGTACAATGTAATTGCCGATCTTCCAATAAAGCCACCTCCACCGTTGCATCCTCAGACTTTTGAACCAATCAAACCAGATGACTTGTCACCCCTTTTTCCTGATGAGTTAATCAGACAAGAGATAACCAGTGACAGATTCATAGACATACCAGATGAAGTTCTTGATGTTTACAAGCTTTGGCGCCCAACCCCTCTCATTAGGTTTGATTATCTATCATGTATATATATATATATATATATATATATATATATATATATATATATATATATATATATATATATATTATCGCTTTTCCTTGGAGCTATTTGAAATGCTATTATTGTCTAAAATTTATTGAAAATCACAAATTTTGTGGATCATGGTTAATTATTTTTAGTTCCTTAGACACAAAATTGAAAATCAATCATGTTTCAAATTTTAATATATTTTAATCCTCAAACTTTAAATGGATATAGTCTTTTTTAAGTCAATGACGATAACTTTTTTTTCTAGTGTTATATGCTGTTTTATATTGGTATTTGAGCTCGAATGATATAAACTTTGTAAACAACTCAAATGTCTAGAACACTATTTAACATGTAAAAGAAATTAACATCAATAATAGGTTAGAAGGATTATATCCATTTATTTTTAAAGTTTGAGACCAAAATATATCAAATTTTGGAACTAAAATATATTAATGTTTGGAAAATGGACAAATTATAATTGTGTTTAAGTTTAAGACTAAAAACATATTTCATCTTATTATTTATGGAGTTTTAAACAGTATGTTTCTAGCACTTCTCTTGGAGAAATTGTCTAAGGATCATCTGCTCTGATGAATTTAGAGCCAAGAGGCTGGAAAAGCTTCTTGATACGCCTGCTAGGATTTACTACAAGTACGAAGGAGTAAGCCCAGCGGGATCACACAAACCGAACTCTGCTGTGCCACAAGCCTGGTATAATTTACAAGAAGGTGTCAAGAATGTTGTGACAGAAACTGGTGCAGGACAGTGGGGAAGTGCATTGGCCTTTGCTTGCAGCATATTTGGCCTTGGATGTGAGGTATGAGTTGGATGCACTGAGAACTCAACTAACTGAACTAATGGTTTTTCTCAATCAAAATGTTACTAATTTCCTGGTAGTGTTGGTATATTTAACTGTGTTATCATGCATGCATCTTTGTTTAGAACTAACAAGAAAAATGTAATTGAAACTGCACCAAATTAGTTGTGCACTTCAAAAACAATCATCAATGATCTTTTGTTTATCTTCAATACTTTTGTCCAAGGCCAACAAAGTTAGCAGTGAATGATTCAGAAGGAAATAATGGAATTGTGCACATGATGTTATTGTAGCTTAGATTATGAAACTGTGTTGTTTAGTTGAATTGTTTATAAATATAGGTGTGGCAAGTGCGCGCTTCCTATGACTCAAAACCTTATCGGAGGTTGATGATGCAAACATGGGGTGCAAAAGTACATCCATCTCCATCTATGATCACTGAGGCTGGTCAGAGAATGCTTCAAGAGGATCCATCAAGCCCAGGGAGTTTAGGAATAGCTATATCAGAAGCTGTGGAGGTTGCTGCTAAAAGTGCTGATACCAAGTACTGTTTGGGGAGTGTACTCAACCATGTTTTGCTTCACCAGAGTGTTATAGGAGAAGAGTGCATCAAACAAATGGAAGCTATTGGTGAAACCCCTGATGTCATTATAGGATGTACTGGTGGTGGCTCCAACTTTGCAGGGCTAAGTTTTCCATTCCTTAGAGAGAAGCTCAATAACAAAATCAATCCTGTTATCAGAGCAGTTGAACCTTCAGCATGTCCTTCCTTAACAAAAGGGGTGTATGCATATGATTATGGTGATACAGCAGGAATGACTCCATTGATGAAAATGCACACACTTGGACACGACTTTGTTCCAGATCCAATTCATGCTGGTAATAATATGTTATGTTGATAGGGTTTACCGTTCTAGAATTTAATTTTTGTAGTGTGGTAGCTTGTGTTGATTTGGCCCTTGAAAATATGTGTCCTTGAATTTCTCAGCAAAACAAATTAGTCTAAATTTGTCAACTTCATGACAATTTAGTGCATGAATCTATGAACTTTTAAGACAAATTTAGTTCCCAGCTTGGTTCAACTTCATGACAGAAGGATTAATTTTTTAGAAAGTTGACAAATTCAAGGACTAATTGCATTAACAAACTTCCAAGGAGAAAATCAACATAGGTTTTCTTTTTACCATCACATTTGTTAGTGTATATCCTTGTATTAACATTTTTTTATCATTTTTAGGAGGTTTGCGTTACCATGGTATGGCACCATTGATCTCACATGTTTATGACTTGGGTTTAATGGAAGCAATTTCAATTCCACAAACAGAATGTTTTCAAGGTAATTCTCATTCTCATCTCACTTGGCACAATAACTTGCTTAGGTTTCTCTGCTGAGTTTTTTTTGTGTTGTCTGTTCAAAATACGATACTTTTGGTATATTAAAAGAATTTTTAATATATTTTAAAACATCAAAATCAATGTATATCAGTATATTTTAAAGATACAAAAGAGGTCAATACAAAAAAAAAAAAAAAAAAAAAAAACTCCGTAGAGAATCCAAATTCGTGCTTAGCAAATTTAAGATCATAGGATGAAAGTGTGTCCTTTTGGTTACAGGTGCTATACAGTTTGCTAGGTCTGAAGGGTTGATACCAGCTCCAGAACCAACTCATGCCATAGCTGCAACCATTAGGGAAGCTATTCGTTGCAGAGAGAGTGGGGAGGCCAAGGTTATTTTGACAGCAATGTGTGGACATGGCCATTTTGACCTGCCAGCTTATGAAAAGTATTTGCAAGGTAACATGGTTGACCTCTCATTCTCAGAGGACAAGGTTAAAGCTTCACTGGCCAAAATTCCTCAAGTTATTCCTTGAGTTGAGATCTATGTGTCTGAGTTTGTCTTAGTGCTTGCTAAATTAGGTTCAAAATTAGGGAACACTTGATCCATCTCAAGGAAACTACAAATAGTAGATTTTTGCATCTTGATTTTGTTTCCGACACAACTATTGGAATAAATTCATAATCTCAACCTGGGTACCTTTTGCATTGTGCCTTTTTCCATGTATACATGAGAACTAGTGGTGTATCCATTTCTCAAAAGTGAATAAATTGTGGTGAAACGTTGTTAAATTTCCAAATTTGAAGTATATGGTAGAACTCTTAAAAGTGAGTTGTTCAATCCTTGACAAGTTTATTAAAAATTTAAATTTAATTCAATTTCATAAAACTAGTGCTGTTAAAATGGACGGTAACCCGTGAGTCAACCGGCCCACCACGGGTTTGGACTGGGTTGAGTTTGAAACAAATGTAATTTTTTCATGCGGGCTAGTTTTCAACCCTCTCACTTAGAATCTGGCTCATTCAGGTTGATACTAACTCATCTAATTTAATTTAATTATTTATTATTTTGTGTTTCAATATTATTAGTTAGTATTTTTTTTATTATATTGTAGATGGGGATAACAAAGAAGATGTTTTAAGAGAGAACAATATTCTAGATTTATAAATGGATAAGTGATACAAAAATTATCAATGTTAAAAACTTATATGTTGGTCTTTTGAGCTTGTTTTTGAATTATGCTTGGATTGTATGATACTTTTGTTTTTTGAATTTCTTTGAAGTTTAACAACATTTTAGAGTGAAATTTATTTAGATTTGAATTAAAACAATTATAATTTTTTATTTTAGAAAAAAACTTATAATTAAATGAGCTAGTGAGTTAACCCGTTTAACCTACCAATCCATGGTGGGTCGAGCCGGATTTGAATTTTTTTCATCTCGCTAATAAATGAGCCGAGTTGAATTGGTTCACTAAGTGACCAACCCGTGGTGAGTCGGGCTGGGTTACCCGTTTTGACAGCTCTAATTAAAAAGTTATATGCCGATTCAAAAGAACGTTATGAGATATGAAGACATTTTGAGAATGTTTCCTCAATGCTTTATGTCTGTCCAATTTATCTCTGCAAAAGCAACACAACATTGGTACTCATACAAAAGGCTACATACCTACATCAAAGTCAATACTTCTGAGTAATAAGTCTTTCTTGAAGTTACCTGTATAAAGAAGACCACATGAAGAGAAGAAAACAAGAATCATAACTGCATATATTTATTTATGATATCAATATTCTTTTACTCTTGTGTCATCTAGCTCTTTGAGAAAGAAATTTTTTTTGACAAGTTTTCAAAATAAACTTTGTATTGATCTAAATCTTCTCTAAGAGAGTTTTTCAATCTTATTTTTAAAAATACTCTTGTTTTAAGATAATCAAAAGTGATTAAAAACACTTGATTATTTAACTAAGGAGGAGTTAGATGTTTATAATCAATTAGAATATCTTATACCAATAATGGTTATATTTATTATAAACTAGGAGTGATAAAACTCATTGTATTTACAGATACTGAAACCCTTAAGAGTACTTAAAGAATAACTAATCATAGCTCAGTTAAAATGAATCGATATAAAAACATGTTTTTCATCTTTTCTCTTTTTTTCTATGTTTCTAAAGGCTTTCAAAAGTATTTAACATTATTTGTTGAGCGTCTAATTAATCCCTGTAAGCAACATCTAAAGCTTGTTGCAAAAAGATTTTCAAACTCTATTAAAAAATTATTCTTTTTTTCTTAAGTTCGTATGTTATTTTAAAGTTCAATTAACTTGTTTTTAATTAATAATCTGTTAACTTATTTTAAGTTCTTTTTACTTGTAACATGATTTATTTGTAATTAACTGAATCAAAAAATTTGATATGGTTGTTAAAATTAAGAGAAAATGTAAGAAACTTTTTATTATTATGTCAAGTTGTAATATAAAACCTTAGGGACTAAATTTGACATGGGCCAAATAAATCAATATACAAGTACTTGACACAATATTATTTCCATTTGTTTAAAGAAATATGTTAGTTTTTAGTTTTATTATTACAAGAAAAAAAAAAAAAAAAATATATATATATATATATATATATATATATATATATATATATATATATATATATATATTTCTCAAAGGTTATTTTATATATTTTATAATAATTATTACTTTATTTAACCAAAAATTAATCATTGAACTGCTGTGCCCAGTTTTGTTTTTGGTTTCGCTTGATAAGACCAATCAAATGGTATACTTTGCATGTGGCCTATGTATACGTGGATGTATCATTCATTAAACACATAAAAGACAGGAGTAGGTGGCTGCTTAAATTTTCACGTGGCCATTAAATACACTTATGTTGACTTGCTCAACCTAAAAGTTTTATGAAACTATTGAATTCATGATAAAAAAAAATAATTTTATATTTAACTTTTTACATATTTTTTAATTAAGTTTTAATATTTTTTAAATAGAATCAATATGTTTAAAAAATGTCAAATATCAAAATTTAGAAGGTGTCAAAGGTTAAAACTCTTTGGAATATATTACATGTTAAAATATGAATATACTATTTGTCAAACATAAATTCAAGATAAAAAAGTATTCATGTTTTGATAAGTGACACTTTCAAATTACATCAAAGCTAATTTAATGGAATGGAACAAATTGATTCTATTTAAAATATATTGATAATCAATTCAGTAAAAAAATATATATGATTGTTGTCTTCATTAAACTTTTTTATTTTAAAGAATACTCAAAAATTTTATATTTTATAACTGAGTGTTTGATGTTTAGTTTTTTTTCATTTGAATAAGATAAAAATGTGAGATTTTATGGTTAACATAAAATGATATTGTAATTAATACAAAATAATTAATGAATTTTATTATTTTAATTAAAAATATATTAAATAACGAAATTGTCATATTTTTTCATGACTTCCGTGTCAATAGTGAAAAGAAAACCTCTCATTATCATGTAAATAACGACAATAATTTTTTATTATATAACACATTTTCAATAAAAAATAAAAATAATTTTTCATATTATATATTATTAATCATATAATATTACATTTCTTAACACATACAATTAAACAAACAAGACAAGGTAAAATAATCACTTAGTTAATAAAAAAGTTAAATTATATAAGTTCAAATAAAAATATTTAAATTTATAAGAAACTTGAATGTTAATTCAATAAAAAATAATTTATTTAAATGTTACATACATGCATGAATAAAATATTTGCACTGGGAGTGGGTAACACATAACTACAAGTAGAAAACAAGTAGGAAAGAAAAGTTGAAGTACAATATCTTTTCAATTAGTGGAAAAAGGAAGAATTTGTGAAATTAAAGGATGTAACAGTAATTATTTTATTTGGTAATGATGTTTATATATTTGAAGTTGTATTTATTTATTTGGAGGGATTTTTTGAATTTCATGTTTATCGTAAATATGCTTTGTTTAAGTTATAAATTTGAAAGATTATACTATGTATATATTGTAAGTTTAAAGTTAAATATGATATATATATAGGGGTTTGTTAACACGCGTACGCCTGTTTTTCAGTTGGTACGTTTTAACAATGTGTACCGGATTATAATAGACAAAGATATGCTCATTTATCATGGATTCTAAGTTTTAAGGTAAAGGATATTTAAATAATTTTCATTCTCAAAACTAAAAAAAAAAAAAACGAAACCCCCAAACCCTTACTCACCTCCCTCATTCCTCTCAACCCTTTCTCTTTCATCTCTCTCACTCCAACATTTTCTCTGTCATTCCTATTGCCCCAATTGAAAAAAAAAATCATAAACCCTTGCCTAACCCTTGTCCTTTTTCCTTTACACAAAGTGTTTCTTTTTCCTTTCTCTGTTGGTATGGGATACATGATGTAAGATTACAACCTAGAATTGAAAGAATTGTACTCCTAGGGAATTCTTCTATATCAATTTCTTTAATTCCCTTATGTCCCTTTTTTATCACTGAATCAACTTCTACATGCGTTTAGAATAAACTTTAACCAATGTGCAAGATAAAAACCAGTAAAATCATTTTTTACCTTTGAGATTTGGGAAGAGTAACATAAAATGACAAAGTTTATATTCATTTTACACACATTAATAAATATAAAATGATTATAAAAGGCTAAACTTTTTTAATTTTTAAAAAATATCTCTTATTCAAATTGCTACCACCATCTTCAATTGGGTTGAGATAAGAGAAAAAATGTTGGAATGATGACAGAGAAAATGTTGAGATGAGAGAGAAAATATCTCTGATGACAAAGGGTTTATGATTTTTTTTTTCAATTGGTGCAACAGTAGGGATGACAGAGAAAATGTTGGAGTGAGAGAGATGACAGAGAAAATGTTGGAGTGAGAGAGATGACAGAGAAAATGTTGGAGTGAGAGAGATGAAAGAGGAAGGGTTGAGAGGAATGATGAAGGTGAGTAAGGGTTTGGGGGTTTCTTATTTTTTTTTTTAGTTTTGAGAATGAAAATTATTTAAATATCCTTGACCTTAAAACTTAGAATCCATGATAAATGAGGGTATTTTTGTCTACTATAATCCGGTACACATTATTAAAACGTACCAACTGAAAAACAGGCGTACGCGTGTTAACAAACCCCTATATATATATATATATTATTAATTTTATCACACTAAGAATATATTTCTTAGTGTTTTCTAGCTTAGAATATATTTCTAAGATTACATAATTTGAAAATGCATTTTGGATTCCATAATTCAAAATACTTTTTAGATTTTCATATTACATAATTTAAAATTGAAGAGTGTTTTCATATTGCTTGCATGTTTTTCACTTTTCATTCTATTTTATTTATTGATCTTGACATATAGATCTTTAACAAAATTTATTCTCTCATTTACATATGTCTTTTGGAGTGAGAATGGAAAATAAATTAAGAAGAATTAAAAGATTAAATTCATAAACAATTTGAGAAGGTGGTTGGGGGAGTAATAATATGAATTCCTCTAATATGAAGTAAACTCAATGTGTTTTCCACTTTTTCAGATCTTTTGAGATTATGCAACTAAGAAGTTGATATAAAGTTTTGTTAATCACTTCTACTAGACAATTCATATATGGTGACAAGTAATTATGAAAAGAAGTTTATTACCTTTTAAGTGCTTTGGTATTAGTAAATTTCAATGATAATTCAACATTTATCTTGTTTTGATTGTGTGTAAAATCCATGTTAACTACTCCAATTTCACTTGTTTGGAGGATCATACGAATTCAAAGAGTCATACTTGTATTTCAAAGAAAAGAAGAAGAAATTAAACACTTTTGAAGGAATCTGTCACAACACGACTGTAATGTCATTTTGAGGGCTTGAACCATGAAGAAAACCAAAGCAAGAAGGTTTCATCACACCTTGGCCTAAAGCTTAAACTATGAAGAGTCCTTCATTATTAAGAAACATCAGGAAACTCCAGTCTAGAATATCAATACTTAAGCCACATAGGAAACCCAGTAAGGGACCACTGCTTTAGCCGTGCTATCAGGATCTATAAATATCAACACCTTGGACATATTTCAGAGAGAGAGGAAAAACAGAAAAAATGGACCTCAGTTAACACACTTTTAGGGTACTTTTAAAGAAAGACTCTAGAGAGTCTCTTTACCTATATCCTCTATAACTAATAGAATATCTTTAGAGGATTATGAGGTGTATCTTCTTCATTGTTTATACTTCTTCCTATCATCTGCAAGGAGCGAAATCTCCTCTGTGTTGGAGCAAAGATGTAAAAAGATTTTAACTCTCTTGTACTCGGTAAAACCTTCCATTTATGAATGATTTCTTTTGGTTTAAAGTTTGTTAATTGATTTATACTTGTTGTTGGATGAATTGATCACTCATCTTTTTTAACTAGCTTAAGATTGAGTGAAAGTTGTCTTAAGTTGTGGTCCAATGAATTTTTCTGTGGGCTTTTGGATATTAGACATAGATTTGAGGTGTGCGACTGAAATAAAGTCTTAATCTTAATGAAGGGGAGTCAGACACAATCATTGACAAGTTTCAAACTAGGAAATAGGCAATATACTAGGCTCTAGGTGCTAGACATGGACCTAGAGCTACATTCAAGAGAACTCCCAATACTTGATAATCCGAAACTTCATACACGGAGGTAGAGCTAATGTAAGAGAGAGAAAATTTGTGAAGTCGAGCTTCAACATGGTTCAATCATATAAAGTTACTTATTTAGTAGTTTAAACAGAGTTCCAAAATTAAGTCTACAACGCTTTAACAAAACACAAACACTTCTAGACCTATGTCATTTTACAACAGATCAAGCTTATTAAAACATTATAGTTTCTATCAAATCCTTGTGGATACGACACTTTTTTGTACCACAACCCAATATACTTGCTAGAATATTTTGGGTTGCAATATAACATGGACAAGTTTCTGACATTGTTACTGGAGATTTAAGTCAAGAAATATTTGTTTAAGCCAGATTTATCATTGTACAAATCTGTAATTAAGTGTAGTAAAGTTAACTCGTTTCTAATTCTTTCGTTTTTAATGTTTTTTTTACTATTTCATTGATTTTCACAAATGTTTCTGCATAAATATTTGTGCTTTAACGTTGCTCACCATTGTTTTAGCTGTTGTGTATGTAAAGAAGAAGAGAAATACAGGTTCTACTATTTGATCCAGAGGTAGAAAGAACACTTAGAAACGTGGATTTAGGTCAAAAAATTTAAGAAAAATGCATTAAAGTTGACGTTGCCAAAGTAGAGGTTATCTCAAAATTGCTTCCACCTATCAATGTAAGAAGGGTACAAAGCTTCTTACGCCATGCAGATTTTATAGAATATTCATTAAAGACTCTGCTAATTTATTAAACCTCTCAGTAACCTGCTGGTTAAAGGCAACAAGTTTTGTCTCAACCATAATTGTATCACGACTTTTGAACAGCTCAAACACAATTTGAGCTATGCACTTGTCATCACACCACTTGATTAGAACTCTAACATTGAAATGATGTGTGATGCAATTGATTATGTTGTTGGTGTTGAATTAGGACAGAGAAAGGAGAACAAATTTCATGTCATTCATTATGCAAGAAAAGTTCTCAATGAAACCTAAGTCAATTATACTACAATTGAGAAGGAACTTCTAGTCATTGTTTATAGGCTAGAAAAGTTCAGACCATGCATAATTGGCTCTGAAATCATAGTATACACAGACCATGCAACAATCAAATATCAAATGAAGAGGCAAAATATTCAAAACCAAGACTCGTCAGATGGATTTTATTTCTACAAGAATTTGATGTGGTGATCAAAGACAAGAAGAGAAGTGAGAACCATGTAGTAGAACTAACAAAGAAAGAGCTGGAGATACAAAAGGAATTCCTAGATGAAAAGATCTTTGTCGTGAAGGAAAGACCATGGTCTGCTGACATAACAAACTACAAGCCTACTAGAGTCTTCCCACCATTATTTAATTGACAAAAAAATAACGACTACCCAAAGACGCAAAAACAATTTGTGTGAGAATGATCCATATTCGTTCAAAATTTGTGCTAATGGATTATTGAGAAGGTTCATATTTGGAGATGAAGTTAGAAACATCCTATGGCATTGCACCAACTCACCTAACGAAGGCCATTTTAGTGGAGAAAGGACTGTTGCAAAGGTCCTACAAGCTGGTTTCTTCTAGCCTTCACTCTTTAATATGCATTTGATCATTGCAAAAGTTGTGAAAAATGTTAAAGAATAGGAAATATCATAAGGAGGAATGAGATTCCTTTGTAGAACATCATACAAGTTGAAATATTTGATTGTTGGGCCATGGATTTCGTTGGTCCATTTCCCAAGTCCAATTCAAAGGAATACATTTTAATGGTTGTAGATTATGTACCTAAATGGGTGGAAACAACTGCAATTCAAAGAGCAGACTTAAAACTAGTATTTAACTTTTTCAAGAAGAATATTTTCAATAGATTTGGCATTGCCTATAGTGTTAATCAACGATGGAGGAAGTCAATATGCAACCTGTAACTGAGATGTGTGTTTGAGCATTACAATGTTAAACATAAAGTTGCCACAACTTACCATCCTTAAACCAATGGCTAGATTTGAGTATCCTACACAGAATTGTAACAGATTCTAGAGAAAACTATCTAAAACTCTAGAAGAAATTGGGCATTTAAGTTAAACGATACCTTGTGGACATACAAAACTACTTTGAAAACCTCTATAGGCTTAACACCATTTCAAATGCTCTATGGGAAAGCCTATCATCTACCTGTAGAATTAGAGCATAAATCCTGGTGGGCACTTAAGACTCTTAACTCTGATCTAGATGCTACTTGAAAAAAAGAGAAAGATACAAGATACAATTACAAGAACTTGAGGAGTTGAGAACACAAGCTTATGACTCAACATGTATCCACAAGTCCAAGGTAAAAGCCTACCATGATAATAAAATTTTGGAGAGAAAATTCAGGCCTAATCAACTTGTCCTACTCTACAATTCAAGATTAAGGTTGTTCCCTAGAAAATTCAAGTCCAAATGATCTGGATCATTCATAATTAAAAGTTTAAGAACATATAGGGCAATTGAGATTAAAGATCTAAAGACTAAGAATAGTTGGATAGTAAATGCACAAAGGCTAAAGGAATATCAAGGTGGTGACCCTGACATATTCACCACCAAAGCCCAACTAAATGAACTATGATTGAAAAAACGTCAAGCTAAAGACGTTAACAAATCGCTACTAGGAGGCAGCCCGACTTTCTATCACAACATGACTGTAGCGCCATTTTGAGGGCTTGAGCTATGAAGAAAACCCAAGCAAGAATGTTTCCTCAAGCCTTGGCCTAAAGCTCAAACCGTAAAGAATCTATCATGAAGTAACATCAGGCATCTCCAACCCAGAATATCAATGTGTAAGCCACAACGAAAACCTATTAAGGGAAGAAAACTCAAGGCTGGATCCATGGACCACCGCTTTAGCTGTGCTGTCAGGATTTATAAACCCTTGACAGATTTTGGAGAAAGAGGAAGAACAAAAAAAAAGGACTTTTCAGTTAAGAAACTTTTAGGGTACTTTTAGAGAGAGACTCTAGAGAGTCTTCTCACCTATATCCTATGTAATTAATACATATCTTTAGAGGATTAGGAGATGTATCTTCTTCATGATTTATACTTCTACTTATCATCTATAAAGAGCTAAATCCATCTTGTGTTGGAGCAAATATGTAAACAGATTTGAACTCTTTTGTATTCGGTAAAACTTTCCATTTATGATTGATTTCTTTTAGTTTAAAGTTTGTTAATTGATTTACACTTGTTGTTGGATGAATTGATCACTTATCTTATCTAACTATATTAAGATCGAGTGAAAGTTAGTCTTAAGGTGTGGTCTAATCAATTTTTTTGTGGGGTTTGGATGTTAGACGTACATCTGGGGTGTGTAGCTAAAATAAAGTCTTAATATTAATGCAAGTAAGTTGTACGTAATTACTGATATGTTTCAAATTGGACAGTAGGAAATAAACTAGGCTCTAGGTGTGAAAGATGGACCTAAAGTTAGATTCAAGAGAACTCCAAAACTTGATCATTTGAAACTTCATAATTGGAGGTAGAGCTAATGCAAGAGAGAGCAAATCTATGAAGTCGAGCTTCAACATTGTTAAATCATATAAAGTTACTCTTTTAGTAGTTTAAACTGAGTTCTAAAACTATGTTTAAAACTCTCTCACAAATATAAACACGTTTTCTATACCTAAATTATTTTACAACAGATTAAACTACTTAAAAAATTTTAATTTATGCCAAATCTCCATGGATATGACACTTGTTTACTACAACAACCCTGTATACTTGGTGGATATTTCGGGTTGCAATATCAACGTAAGGAAGTTTTTTGTAATATTTCGGGTTACAAATTTGTAATGAAGTGTAGAAAAGCTAACCCATTTCTAATGCTTTCATTTTTACTTTTGTAATTGGTTATTGTTTCATTGATTTTTGTAACTTTTTATGCATAAATCTTTTGTGCTTTAACGTTGCTCACCACTGTTTTAATTGTTGTGTGTGCAAAGACGAAAAATACAAGTTCTACTATTTGATACAGAGGTAGAATGAACACTTAGAAAGCACAACAACAAGAACATAAAATAGAGGAAAATCCTGACGACCCCGCTGTAGCTGCAAATTGTAGAGTCATATTTTGATTTTGTGGTAAATTGCTCTAATCAAATAGCTGCGAATAATAATCAAAAGAGTACTAGGAGATTACACTCAAAAAAGAGGGACACACCACTTCTCAAGTATAATGAGGCCAACAAAAGGAGTGGCGATGAAACCTTCCTTACTTTCTCTCACCACAACAAATCAATTTGCTGGGTTACACCAAGAAGATCAATCTAATCATTTGGCCACATTCTATGAATTATGTGAAACATTGGGGACAAATTTTAATGATGAGGAAGTTGTATACCTCATGTTGTTTCCAATTTCAGTAACAAGAAGGGTCAAAATTTGGTTACAATCTCACTCAAATCAAAACTTGACCAATTGGGTGGGGAAGTTTTTAGCTAGATTCTTTCCCCCATCCAAATATATCAGTGTTAAGATTGCCACATTAACTTTTTCCCAAGGACTAAATGAGCACTTTTGTGAAGCATGGGAAAGATACAAAGTCTTACTAAAAAATGTCCCAACCATGGATTCGAGGAAGTAGGTAAACTCGACATGATTTGTAGTGGACTAAGGCTACAAACCAGAATGTTGTTAGACGCATCAATAAGAGTTACCATGATGACGAACAATGTTGATGAGGCTACAACAATCATTGAATAACTAGAACCTAATGATCATCAAGCACAATATGACTCGTCTCGACCTTCGGCCTAGGTCGGCCCGTCTTGACCTTCGCCCTGGTCAGTCTATCTTGACTATCAAACCAGGTCGGCTCGTCTCTACCTTAAGTCTGGGACGACCCCTCTCGACCTTTGGACTAAGTCGGTCTGTCTCAAATTTCAATTAGATTCTACATGTTTCGACCTTGCGTTTGGGGCGACCCAACTCGACCTTCGGCTCGGGCCGACCCATCTCGACCTTCGACTTGAGTATACCAGTCTAAAGCTACAGCCTGAGCTGACCCTATTTGACCTTACGTCTAGGCTAACCAAACTCAACCTTTATCTTGACCAGTCTCGAGTTATGGACAAGGTCGGCCCATCTCGACCTTTGACCTGGACATGCCCATCTTGACCTTTAAACAAGGTCGAGTTGTCTTGTCCTTTACCTTGAGTTGGTCGTTTGTACCTTTTGATCAGACTGACTCGATTTGATCTTCAACCTGAGACAGTCTGACTCGACCTTCTACGTGTCTTGACCTTTGAACAAGGTCGACCAATCTCAACCTTTAGTCCGAACCGGGTTATCTCAACCTTCAGCCTGGATCAACCCATCTCAATCTTTAACCCATACTAACCTTGTTCGACCTCATGTTCGTGGAGGCTTAGGTAGGCCTGCTGCTTAGAGCGATCTAATTCGACCATGTGTTTGATCCGTCTTAACCTTTTATCTGATCCAGTCAGTCTTAACCTTTAGCCTAACTAACTAAACATTTAGATTTAAAATTTGATTTGAATATTTAGATTTTCCATATGGGTGCACAGGAGCATAAGAGCATAGGAGAGAGTGAAAAGTTGCTGACTTTTTTGCCATGTTATCAAACGTTTACCTCCGTTTGTTTATATTTAACGGAAAGGACTAGACTGAGACAAATTTTACTAGATATGGACGTAATTGAAACTTTTTTAAAAGGTAGGATCAACTTGACACACTGCTGAGAATAAAGAAAGTAATTAAGCCAAAATTATAAAATATAAATTATATTAAATCCATATTTAATAAAATAGATTTTAAATGAATTGAATTTAAAAAAAAAAATTGGATTCTAAACGGAGACTTGGAGAAAAATTAGATTAAAATGGATTGTTCCCCAACCTAATTCATTATTTATTTATTTTTCTATTTTTATCATTAGAATCTTTCCAACACATAGCACTTCATGCCAGAAAACGCATAGTATAGGATGATGTCCTATCACGTGATTGATTTTCAAAAAAGAGAGCGAACACGTGAGACCTCCAATTTAAACCAAAAACAAAACAAATCACAGCAGAACCCAATCCCCACTCTCACTCGCGTTGGTTATGTTCTTCCATTCAGGTTCTTCTTCCTGAGAAAATGAAAAAGAAAATTGAACTTTGCTAAGCAAACCATGGAAGCCATACTTGTGGATTGCGTGCAGAAAAGTCTTCGCCATTTCATGCACTCCAACGCCATCTTCATCTCGCAGCGTCTTTGTGCTCAGTTTCCCTCCGAGGTGGTGTTTCGCCGCATATTTTCCTCTTTTCAGCACTACGCACTGAACTTTTTTTTTGTGGTTCTTGTTTTTTTTTCTTAGAAAATTATTGTACAAAACCTAAACGGAAGAAAAAATTAGTTGCTAAAGCCTACGAACGTGATGAGCTTCAATTGTGTTTTTGACTCTCTCTTTTTTTATTTTGTTGCGGAGTCTGTGTTTCGAGATCGATTGCTTGCTTTGGTTGGGTATCTTTAGCTGTTCGATTTGATTCGTTTGTGGAAGTTTCTTGTTTGATTCCATCCGTTTGTGGAAGTTTCTCAAAGAGTATTGTTATTCTAAGAGATTTTGATTTGCTTTTGTTTTAATTTTGTTGCGTTAATAGGGTGATTTAATTCAGGTTTGAAGTTTCCTTGAGTGTTTGATAGGTTTCTTTAGAGTGATGAACATTGGTGTTTTTTGTGGGTTCAAAATTTGGAGTGAGTTTGTGTTGTTTCACTGGAAGAGGGACACTTGTAGTTATAAGGCCTATGGACACTAGTTAAAAGAGTTTTTCTTTTTTACTGGAAATATAGTTTTTTTTTTCAGTAGTCGAAAAAGGTTTTCTAGTTTTTTATCGTAGCCTTTGGCACTGACTTTTGTTCACGCTAGAGAATACACTTGTTAGAGACTCTAAAGTTTGGTATTAATTTAGAAGCTATGTAAAGTCTACAATGTGTGACCTCTGTTGGTGATGCCTATTCAGCAAGTATGTCGTTCATGCCATTCCGGGGTGGTGCCAATTGTGCCTTTGCTAGAATCATGGGAAGGTTCTAGAGACTATTATACTGCTCATGAATTCTTCACGTGCTTCTAGCATTTTCCTTTTGCTAGGTTCACAGGAAGGTCGTAGAGACCATTATACTGGGCCCGCAAGGGCAGGGCTCTACAATTCATGTTCTTCTATCATTTTTCCATTAGCAATGCGTGAGTATTTTGTCAACAGTTATGTGATATTGGTTTTGCAAGTATTGGTCATCTGTGAGACCAAGAAGGATAGGCTAATTGGCTGCACCCTCAGACAGTCACAAGCGGGACTTGGTTAGTTGGCCAATAGACGTTGGTCGGGTGGTGTACATAGTCTCTCAAGAGCTAAGCCTAAGAGCTGTAAGCGATTATTTAGTTTGACTGTTTGACTTGCAATGGTTGCTTGTGTAACATGAAGATTTTTTGCAGAATTTAAGCTTAACTTTAGGGCTAGATAGTGTTTTGATCTGTTGACAAGAAAAATCCCTTGTTACCCTGAACACAATGCAACCTGCTGTTAATTATATTCATTTTCAGCAAATGTGAATCATGTAGATCTGTTGGAAAGAAGATGTTCATATTTAAGATTTGATATTATGATATGTTTTATTATTAACTTATTATTGTTACACATGTTGGTGAAGTTTTTCTGAATTGATATGTATGATGTATCGTTTTATCTGTTGTACTTGTAGCTAAGGTACATGTGTTTTTGTATGTGTCTCTTAAAAAAAAGTATAAATTAAGGTTAACTCAACCTTATAGAACTGGCTTAGTAAAGTGAGGTTTCACTCACTTATATGGTATAATTTGATTATATGTAGACGATGTGGGATTGTGAACATGTCTTTTCACGTTGAAGACATCAAATGTGGGAATAGAGAGAGGGTATTATAGTGGATGGCACAATAGGCTCAGTACCTCATTAGGATAAGTTGTTAATGGCCTTGATACCATCTTAAAAAAGTGAAATTTAATTTAACTCAACCCCACAAAATCACCATGGTTAAGCGGGGTTTGCATCTTCTTATATATTATAATTTGGTCATATATCTAGATGATTTAATATCTCCAATGGTGCCTCTGATCCTTGTGTTGGAATATACTTAGTTAACATCTTTGTACCCTTATAACATTGTTAACTATTACTTGCTCATGAAATTTGTTAGCACCCTTTATTTGGCTATTTATTAAGTTCACATCACTTGCTAAAGGACATTTTTTAAACTTTCTTCGTCATTGTTTGGTAATTGTGTTTGTTTAATGCAGACAAATTTGCAATTGTTAGCTGGCTGTTATTTGCAGAGCAATCAAGCTTATTGTGCATACCATATCTTAAAGGGTATCTTTTCCCCTTATTTAGTTATTTACGTTTCAGTCAGTTTTGGAGCTATGTCCTATTATTTTTAAATATCATATCACCACCCTTTCTTTCTCCCAATTTAATTGGCTTCTAATATAATGTTTCACTTCCTTTACTTACTGTCATTTTGTAGCAGTGCTTCTTATTATTTATCTTGACACGTTATTTTTCTTATTTATTACTTGAAGGCTCCCAAATGGCTCAGTCACGGTACTTGTTTGCGATATCATGCTTTCATATGGATCTTCTTACTGAAGCTGAAGCAGCGTTATGTCCTATCAATGATCCTAGTGCAGAGGTATAAAACACAGTTTAGAATGTATTTTAGATTAATGGTTATCTCCTAATTGTTAAATTATAAAAATATATAGGTGGCCATATTGTATTCGCCAAAGAATTTTAAATTTATTATCATCCATATTCTGCATATAATGATCTTTTCTCGTACCTTCTCATCGCAAGAAGCCTTCTGGTATGGGAGTCCATTAGATTTTTTATCGTTGTTATTCAACTGTGTACTATAAGTCTTGTTTGCTATTATTGATTCATTTTTCACATAAGTTGACATATCCCTTCTGTTTCAAGTTGCTTTTTATTATAGTTTGTTGGTGCATTTTCTGGGAGAAGGTTAATGATTTTGTTAATTATGTTTTTCTTACTATGTAGGTTCCAAATGGTGCAGCTGGTCATTATCTATTAGGGCTCATTTACAGGTTGCTGAACTGTCTTCATATCAATGTTGACTGCCCCTCCCCCCCAATATATGCAGCCTCTGTTGTTTTCTCTGTGCAATGCCTTCTCACTTGTTATCTAATGTTTAATATATCTTGTGTTTGATATATGAATATATCTTGTGAATTTTCTTTTGTTTCCTCCCTTGACCTTTTATTGTCAATTATAAATATGTAATGGATTATGAGCATTCATTTTTAAATTTTGTTTACCATTTGAATGTATATAATATAAATATAAATATTAATTATTTAAGTTGTAAATAAAATTTATTAAATTGGTCATCCAACCATATGCTATACCTTTATAGCCTTTTTTGGGGTTCGTTGCTATGCACTGCAGCGCTTCTTTCTTAGCTTTGATAACTATGCCTTAGAAATATTAATAACTTGCAGTGAAACTTTTTGGTTTTTGTAAGCATATTCTTTGAGAAGGATGGACAACCCCAAAGCATTCCTATCAAGAATTGGAGAATACATTTTGTTGACACATAAAGTAGACAGAGGGTGATTTCAACCCTTGAGTTTTATAACCAGCTCTTTAAAAACTATTTGGATAGATATTGCTTAATAATTTCACATAGGATTCTATAATATTTAGATAATCTTACTTCTCTCTATTGGCGCATCCCTTTGTCAAATGGTTGCATGTTTACATCACAGCCTTGGTTGCCATTTGGTGGTTGACTCCCATCAAGTATTTGGTATGTTTAGTGAATATTTGGTCCTCTGTGACTGGTTTCCATCGAATTGTCTTTAAATGCCTATCTTGGCTTTAGTTCATACTATTTTCATATATATATATATATATATATATATATATATATATATATATATATATATATATATATATTCCCTTTAATAATTAGTCTACCTTTTCAGATGCACTGACAGAAGGAAAAGTGCCATACAACATTTCAAGCAGGCACTGTCAATGGATCCTCTAATGTGGGTTGCATATGAGGAGTTGTGTATATTAGGTAATGTGAGATGATAGCACTTGAATCCCAATGACTGAGCATGCTTGATGAAGCAATTGGCAAACCTACTAGTTTAAATTGCTGTTCGGTTAATTTTTAAATGCATTTTTCCCATTTCCAATAAATATTTTTAACTTTAAAAAAATAAGAAAGCTAACGCAATCATTTTAAGCAGTATGGTATGGTGATGATGTATTTATTCTTTATACATTTTGTTTTGGTAATGAAGCACCAGGAACACTTTATTGTCATGGTTGTCATGTGCTAGATGAAAAAACTCAACAGTAATGGACCTTAAAAAAATTCTTCCTTACTATACTGCTTATGACTTAACAAATACTGAATCTGTCAAGTGACTCAATGGAAATATGACATATGGCCAGGAAACCAGTGCAAATTGATTGGTCTAACTAAATGACTGTTTTCTAGTGTAAATCTTATAATGTTCTTTTCTTATTCTCTCATTCGTCATTATTATCATTACAATATTTTTTAGGTGCTGCTGAAGAAGCAAATGTAGTTTTTGGTGAAGCAGCTGCTTTTTGCATACAAAAGGAATACCCGAATTGTTCAACCTCTCCAAACTCTCATATGATACCTGAAGATAGCAATGAAGTTGCTCCCAGATCTTGTATTCCCGAAGAAGGGAATCCAAGGCAACTCAAACAAATGCAAGGTCTCAAGGATATTGCTGCGTATCATCATGGAGCATCTATATTAGGAGGAGCTACTTGTCAATCTATTAATAGTGGTTCATCTAACATGTCATTTTATAGCACCCCATCTCCAATGGTTGCACAGGTGACTCTAGTTTTATATTATGTATTGTGAAAAGCTATATATACAGACATGGATAAAGCCATCTCGTTTTTCTTTAGTTTATAAATTGATAATGCAGGTTCCTTGGTCAATTACATGCCATGTTATCGTGTTTTTGCAGTTGTCAGGGGTTGCTCCACCCCCATTGTGTAGGAATGTGATGCCAAATTGTCAAAATCTTACTACACTTAGTGTTGACAGTTCTCCTAAGTCAATAGTCAACTCTCCTATTCAAGCCCCTCGAAGAAAGTTTGTGGGTGAAGGAAAGTTACGAAAGGTTGGTTCTATATTTCAACCTATAGTTGCATCATTAGTAGGTAAACATGCCAACGGTCCCAAATTTTCTCTATAATCTGGAGTAAACCATGGCAATATTGGGTAGATTATTTTTTCTTGTTTTGGCATTTGTTAGTAATCTAGATTTATTCAGATTGTTGACATCACAATTCATGTTAGCACTTTTTTTTTATCTCAGGAATGGCATTTTTTTTATTAGCATTGTTTGACATCAATTTTTTTCTATCTGATAATGGTGTTATGGGTATCTGAGTTTACCTTTTTAATTCATGTTACAAATTACCATTGATTCTCATTTATATGGTTGCAACTTTGCTACTCAATTTTCTACATTCACTCAGCTATAGTTATTTTGCATTTTGTTCTTTTTGGATTTTTATTTGGTGCTATAAATTTTAAGATGAATAGTTGAATATATTTTCCATACTGTATTGTGTGAATTCAATGACATTTATTTTTTTGAGTAAGTTGTGTTTTGCATGATTGTAATACTATGCACACTCAATTGGCTTGATTTTTCAATACTGTGTTGGAAGTCCCACATCGACTAGTGATAAAGCTAGTTTAAAGTGGGTGAAACCTCATTTTATAAGCCGGTTTTGTGGGGTTGAGTTTGATTTAAAGTCTATTTCTTAATCTGGTATTAAAGTCATTGTTAGAGTCTATCTTAGCAAAATTTGTTGTTTATTAGACATATTGTTCCGTCCTTTATCTATCCTAGCAAAATTTGTTGTTTTTGGACGCATTGTTTCATCTTTTATGTTTAGTCTCACACACAAGATGTATATATCTCGGTGTGAGAGACTAGTTTACATTATATAAGTGAGTGTAAATCTCACCTTACAAGTTGGTTTTTGTGGGGTTGAGTTAGACTTAAAATCCATTTTTTAACACAATTGATATGATAAATCTCTCATTTTTCATTATTCCTTTTTTTCCTAAACTAAATATATATTGTTACAGATTTCAGGTAGATTATTTCCTGATTCTGGTCCTCGACGTAGTTCAAGGCTCTCTAGTAGTGAAAGTGTAAATGCAAATGCTAATTCAGCTGTTGTATCTGGAAATGGAAATAATAATTCGTATAAGGGAGGTTCAAAGCTAAACCACGTGGCATTTCGTGCCATGGCAATTCGTAAAGGGCAGTCATGGGCCAATGAAAACATTGATGAAGGTGATGAATGTTTATATATCCCACTACTCTAGTCTATAAGCTTATTCTTTTATCTGGAAATGTTTCCTTTAACAAATAGTTGAGTTGCAATCTTTGGGAAATCATTCCCTTGTACAAGTTGCATCCCAGCTGACAATGTTAGATTTCTTGTCGATTTCTTATGTGTATAGACTTTCAAAAGATTTCAGAAGGAAATTTCATATAATTTGATTTTCCTGCCATCTCCTTTATCTAAAGTGCTGAACCAGATAGAAATACTAATCCATTGCTAGGTGTCAGCATAATATGTTGAACTACTATATTAACTTGAAGATTTGCATATACATTTATGATTATGATTAATTCATTTATTTTCTTATGGTGCTTACTGCCTAAAAGTTTCCTTGTTTCAAATTCTAAATGATTTCCATTTTTCTAATTTTAGGGATTCGTAGTGATGTTCCAGATTATTCTTTAAATAATACATCTACAAATTCTTGTTCATCTCCTGACGTTGAAGCCAAAACATATGAGCAAGAAGCAACAACTTTTCATATTGGCAGGCAAGTAACAAGTGGTTCTGAGATCATCACTGGCGCTTCAGAAATATTAACCCTTCTAAGAGTTCTTGGTGAAGGCTATAGACTTTCCTGTTTATATAGGAGCCAGGTAATTAATTAATTTTTTCTCGGGAAAATCCAGATATTTAGGTTATTATTGCAATTAGGGATTTAAAGTTGGAAATAAAATGGGGAAAATACCTTGCCCCAAGTTGCATTTGTTTCCTAAATATCTGTTTGTGGTAGAGCAGGATGCGCTGGATACCTATCTGAAACTTCCACAGAAGCATTACAACACTGGCTGGGTTCTTTCTCAGGTAATTTTGGTAGCTCGATGCATTTTGGTATTTATTTGTGATTCGTCATGCTTATTTTGTTTTATTTCAATTTTTTTTCAGTGAACGTACAAATTTTGTTCTATATAGTACTTGATTGTTTTGCACTTCATTAAAAGAATATCTTATCTGCCATTAGTTACATTTCTCCACTTTCCTCGCTAATAAAAATATTTTATTTTCTGTATATGAAGCCTTGTCTGAGGTCCTAGCCTCAAATCGAAATTAGTCTCACTATTTACTTCTTAACTAATCTTTTACTACTTTGCGCCCTAATTCAATGAATATAAGATGTGAAGAAAATAAAATCTGTCAACTTTTGATGAGACTATAAATATAGAAATAAAAACAAAGAACTAGAAAAAAAGCTCGGTTAAATTAAATTTCAGATCCTAAATTAAATCTCAGCACAAAAGTTTTGTTTGCTTGTAACTTGTTCAGGCTTCAAGTCTGGAAGACTCTTGAGTCAGGGTTACTTTAAATGTAAAGATTGTTACTATGCTTCCTCCTGAAAGACGACAATAGATTAATCTTTTTGGATGGACAATAAGATGGTGGATGTGGGAGAGACCAAGGGAAGGACTACGAACTAAAAAGCAAACAACAATTTGGTGTTGCTCATATATTTCAGAAAAATGTCTGACATGGCACTTATTTGACACAGTTAGATGTCCACTGTTTGTTTTGGAAGTGGCTTACTAAATAGAAAGTGTTGGGATATTGTTAAGTATCAGGATGCTGTAAACTTTGGCCATAATATATGTAATAAAGTAAAAGTTACTTTCCTTGAATTTTCAATTTTATGTTAAGCACCGACAAACTAATATCTTAACGACCTCCTACTGGTCTGTCACCATATATATAACACTGACACCGTAAAACAAAACTGCCTCGTAGAATTTAGCTTATCAGTGCTTCCTTGTACGGAAACAATCTTGTCTTCAAGGCTAAAATGGGAAAAACTATCCTTTCCAGCATAGTGGTTCGATTTGGTTTTATTAATTTAACTCGTTTGAAATCTCCTCCTTACTTGAGCATGTTTTAATGCAGGTTGGAAAAGCATACTTTGAGCTAGTTGATTACTTAGAAGCTGATTGTGCCTTTAGTCTTGCTCGTCAGATTACACCCTATAGTCTGGAAGGAATGGATATACACTCAACAGTCCTTTATGTGAGTTAAAATATATTTTCTTTGTTAAAAGCAAATCATTTTTCCTTGTTGCATTTTGATTTGCACGTTTGGTCCTTTCAACCAATAAATTCTCTTGACAGGAAGATACTCAATCAATAATCTTTTGCTGCCCTTGCTCTGTGCTCCTATTCTAATGTTATACCTAGAATGTGTTTGAAGCCATGATTTCTCTGATGTTACATAGCTAGTACTATATATATAAAACGAACCCTTTTTTGACGGTTGTCTCCTACAAAATTACAAAAGGAAACTTGGATGTGTGGCACCTGAAATACCCTTGTATTTCTTTAGCTTCTTCCTTCCACATAAAGTTTAAATTTTTAAATGATTACTGGATGTTTGCCTGACAAAATGACTTATATCTGCTGCAGCATTTAAAGGAAGATATGAAGCTAAGTTACCTGGCTCAGGAATTGATTTCAACTGATCGCTTAGCTCCTCAATCTTGGTAGTGTTACATTGAGCTTTATTTTAATTGTCTAACAATTCAGTTTTTCTACTCAAAATTATTCTTATGCCATTTTTATGCACTACTCTCTTCTTTCGAGATTGCTTAAAACTACATTTGCCATGTGTGCTCATGTGAGGGAGTGCGCATGTGTGCACGTACTGTGAGCCAAACAATTAGACATTTTTTGTGTATTTTGGTTTTCTAGAGCTATTGGCTTGTGAAGCTGATAGGTACCCAGAATTACTGAGAATTCCAAGACAGATTCTTGGATGTTTTATTAGAAACAGAACTGTCCCACCAATGTGGTAAGAACATATAACAACCAAGTACAACACTCAAGGCCTTTCGAGAATACTTGTCTCTCCTAACTTCCTTTTTCAAACAACCAAAAAAACTCCCTACAAAAACCTAACATAGACTATTTATAATAGTCTGTTATACAATACAACTGCAGGAGGTTATAACTACCTACTTCCTTTATTTGTTCTAGCATAGACCTTGCCACTAAACCTATCAGAAGCTGATTAGAATATTACCGTACTGTTCTAGCACCAAGGAATGTTATTTTGGCAAATCGAAAGCTCGAGAGTAAAAAGCCCACTCCCTGCTATATTTGGCTGTTCTGTTATAATTATTGTCACTAATCCTGGTTTGTCTTTTCTATTGAATACTATTGCAGGTGTGCCATGGGTAATTGCTACAGCCTGCAGAAAGATCATGAAACGGCACTGAGGAGCTTTCAACGAGCTGTTCAACTAAATCCCAGATTTGCATATGCTCACACCCTTTGTGGACATGAGTATGAACATTAATCTTACATTTATGATACACGTGTCCAAACATGGTTTAACAACTTTTCATTCTCTTGTGAGTCATGATTCACTGTTCTTTGCAGGTATGTCGCACTAGAAGATTTTGAAAATGGGATTAAGTCCTACCAGAGTGCACTCATGGTTGATTCAAGGCACTATAAGGCATGGTATGGACTTGGAATGCTATATCTTCGCCAAGAGAAGCTTGAGTTCTCTGAACATCATTTCCGTATGGCCTTCCAAATCAACCCACGATCTTCTGTTATACTGTCATACCTTGGAACTGCTTTGCATGCTTTAAAGGTTAATAATCTCTTGCCACTCTTGGTGTAGTAGTACAGACTACTATTGTATTTGTCTTATGCTAGCGTTTCTGTATCCGGTATTCTGAAATTATACTTATGTGGTCTGTCAGAGAAGCTGGGAAGCACTGGCCATAATGGAGAAAGCTATCTTAGCAGATAAGAAAAATCCACTTCCCATGTATCAAAAGGCCAGCATACTCATCAGCTTAGAAAAATTTGACGAGGCTTTGGATGTCCTAGAGGAGCTGAAAGAGTGTGCTCCTCGTGAAAGTAGTGTCTATGCTTTGATGGGCAATATCTATAGAAGGCGTAACATGCATGAAAGAGCAATGTTTCATTATGGTGTTGCTTTGGATTTGAAACCGTCTGCAACAGATGCTGCTGTCATTAAGGTGAACTTGCCTTGTAACAGAGTTACAACAATCCTTTACTACTAAATGCCTTTACAATTTTTGCAAATAACTTATCTTCTGCTCTCGGATTCGTTTGCTGAATGTTTAGCTTTGTAAAGTAAATGACCAATTTACTTCCTGAAATTGTATTTCACTATTATTTAGTCTATGAAACTAAGCAAAAGTCAAAATTAATCTTGTTTATCATTTTGGTTATTAGTATGTTCAGGGACTAACATCGAAAAAAATAGTTAATGTTAGAGACGTAAAATTTTAGAGACTAATATATAGGAGATACGATTTCAGGAACTAAGTGTTGGCCATTTACTGTTAATTTGTATGATCATAGTTGTACATGGAACATACATTGGCTGTTGTCATTATTTATTCTTTTTGAAACAGGCTGCTGTGGAGAAGTTGCATATACCCGATGAGTTCGAAGACGGTTTGTAGCTCTACCTTTAAAGTGCGAGATACAAGATTGAAACAGCATGAATGCTCAAGTATTCATACAAACATCATCATTCCATCTAATTTTCGGAACTTTAAAACTGCATACAGTTTTGTAGGAAAGTCGAATAGGATTAGAGATATGATGTATCAGAAGTACCAAGAAGCTCCTATACTTGTACAAATAGTTGCATTAGGGAAGAATAGGTGTACCATTAGTTTATCCATCCATTTTGTTTATAAATCAACTCTTTAGTCTCATCTCTGGTTTAAATTATTAGAAGCGTCAAATGTCTCATTTTGAATTCAATTTATGATGAGAAATGTTAATAACACGACACACTCTTTGGCTGGTTAGGATTTATTGAAAAATATAAAATTCAATTATGCAGATCACATAAATAGCCTTTCGGCTCCACCTAGGGATAGTAAATGTTCTAGTTTACAGAGAAAAAAAAAGTGTCACCTACAATCGAGGATATTATTTTCTTAATTATAATTATACAATTAATCAGGATATGTGCTCTGCTAACTTATGAAACAAATTCTATTATTGGCATGTTATCCAAAACTCTTTCACAAGTGGATTATAGATGTGTATCATACTTAATTTGTAGCCTAAGTTCTTAAGTTTTCATATTGAGCTTTTGACTGTGCCTTGATTAGAATGTGAAGTTTAGGAGCCTTCACCTGTGTTTCAACATTACTATTTCACCATCCACATTTTACTTGATAAAGTAATGGTGGATTTCTAATGTTTGGTTTTATACAGACAATAGTATTGTCTGAAGAATCTGGTTTTAGCTCAATAGTAGAAGTACTAATCACGTGTCTTCTTAATTAGTTTAAGTGTATTTTTATGGAAGTTTAAGTTAATTATGCCCTATAGATAGAAATTTATATTAAAAATTATTATTGACTGAGTTGTTCAATTATAATAACAAAAATCTATGATAGTTTACTGAGAGAGAAACTTCAAGTTTTAATATCAATTCACAGGGACTCTTTTCTAAAATGTAGTTTGAAGTTCGTTAACACTTCAACCAAACTATGTTACTTCTATGCGTTATTCTTTCTTATTTTTACATTTATCTTTTCATTGTTTCCTTTGCATATTTTTGTTGTTGTCGCTTATCATTTGATGCTAACATTACAAAGGATCACAACACAAGGCAAACATATCTATAATGGGCTACACTACTGAAACATATTATACCACATCACATGCAATATAGACTATTGCTTGGACGTCATTTTAATGCTTGAATTATACTAATCTCACTACTTAATCAATACTTAAGTGAAACCGAACATCCATATAACACTTGAATGATATCATATAATAATGACTCACTTCTTAAGAATTGTTAAAAAATACTCCATAACTTAAACAATAATATTAGAGACTGAAACATAAATATAATATATTAATGTTTTAACTAAAACAATTTAAAAAGCACTAATATTTACTTACAACCACTTTCCCCATCATCCATAAATCCCACTTGAATATATTCATTTTCTCAACAACCATATGCATAAATATACCATTTATTTTCAATACCTCTAGTACTTTTTCACACACACACATACACATATATATATATATAAAATCTTATTGGAAAAAAATATAATTTACTCCCTTTACTTTAAGATGTTGTAATTTGTCAATTCACTTTGATAATCCAATCAAGCCTTTTACATCAGAATATCAAATTGTATGCCAATAATATATTTTCTTAACAAAATACTTAAAGGTTAAATAATTTACGAGGTCTTTATTTTTTGTTTGAAGTTTTCACTTACTTATTTTTGTTTTCAGTTGGATCTCTAGTGAAAATTTAATGTAATTGGACCGCTGTCATTATATTGGCCAAACGAAATTAAATATAGCCAATGTGTGACACTTTGACAAGGTTTTTTTAAATGGTGAAGTGAGGTTATATAATAGATGTGGGATAATATATACAATTTAAAGGTTCAATTTAAATAAGATAATATATACAATTAAATATTAAATTAAAATTAAATATTTTACTTGCTAAATATATACTTAATTAAGTTTTAGAATCTTTTCAATTAAATCTCTATTAAATTTTGTTAATAATAATAATAATAATAATAAAATATATTTTTTTTCATATTAAAAGTTAATTTTTTTCTTATAATAACTTTTACAATTATATATAATATTAATAATTATAATTTTATATTACTAAGAGTATTTGGTAATCTTCAATTCCTACTAATTAAAGTTTTTTATTTGTTACATCAATCAAATTTTATACTAATTTTTACAAACTTTACTTTCAAATCTAGTCTCACTCACTTTCAAATTTCTTTAGAAAAAAACTATCAATTTATCTTAAATCTTCTCAAATTCATTGATTTGCTTACTCCCAAATCAATCCGTTAAGATAAATGCATCATTAGATAAATGAATTTTTTTAATGAAATAAAAACGAAACACTTAAGTTTTCTTTTTTTCTTTCACGTTTTTTTACCTTTTATTCATTAAAAATTTATTTCCATTAAATGCTAAAATGTATAATATAATATCATAATATTTTACTTTAAACTAAATTCCTAATTTCTTCTTAAATCTCTAAAATAAGTATTAACATATTAGATTAAAATGAATTTTGAAGAAAGGAAAATAATGACTGCAAATTTTTGGAGAAATTAAAGTATTATATGAAAAATCACTTGTTTGATAAAGGTCAAATATAAATTTAAAAATGTAAACAAAAAATAAGAATATACACATTTATAGAAAAAAATGAAAACATATATTATCCAAATAATAAAATGTCCTCCTTTGGTTTTGATTTTGATCTCGAAAATTCAATTTGTATTTACCGCCAGACGTTTTCGGGTATCATCACTTTGAACTCTGAAGAGAAGTGTCATGGAAGCAGAAGAACACTTTCAACTTCCTCGTCTATCTCACGGTCTCTCTCTTTCTCTCTTTGAATTTCGATCGGAATGTTTTACGTCACCGAGAAAATAGTCACCGTTTTTCTGCCTTTTATTTTTTTTTCCTCATAACTTTACCAGCTGAATCATTCCGACGATAACCTTCGTGCTAGGGTTTCGTTCAACACGATTTTTGCTTTTTTGTTTTTTTATTATTGAATCTGATGCCGTTTGTTTATTTATTGAGCAGAAGTTGCAAATTCTCCGGTTCAAGGAATGGAAAGCGTGGTGGCAACGGTTAGCGGTTACCACGGTTCCGAGCGGTTCGATCTCATCAAGCTGATTTCATATGCCGGCGCCAATTACGTTGGCACAATGTCAAAATCGATAACGCATTTGGTTAGTTTTTGTTTTTGTTTTGTTTAGTTTGTTCGTGGGAGAGAATGAGAGAGCACGATTGAGAGGGGTAAAGAGAAAGCTTAACTGAGAAAGAGAACTAAATTGAGAGAGGTACAGATAACTGAGAGAGAGAGAGAGAGAGAATAAGAAAGCTTAACTGAGAAGGAGCTTAATTGAGAGAGTAAGAGAAAATAATTGGTAGAGAAAGATAGCTTTGTTGGGAGAGATAGACAGACAGAGATATATTTAGAGATTAGAGAGATTAATTCGATGGTGGATTTTGATAATGCATCTGGAGTGTTTGCATGTGAGTGAGAGAGTGAGAAACTTAATTCGGTGGAGAATTTTGGTGCGGAATGTTGAATTTGGTAATTCAACTGAAGAGTTTTGTGTGTTGATTGAGTGAATGAGACAGAGAGCATAGTTGGGTGGTGGATTTAGGTTATTTCCAGGTTTGTGACTTAGGAAGGTATGTTTTCTGTTTGTGTTGTGAAAGGGAAAGAGAATTGAGGGAGAATTGAGCGGAAGAAGAGAGTTTCGGAATGAATGAACAGGTTATTGCAAGCTATCATTGAAGAACTGTTTTATGATTGATTGTTTTTGTGATTGATCAGGTGTGCTGGAAATTTGAAGGAAAGAAATACGATATTGCGTTGAAGTTTAGAATACCTATAGTGAACCACCAATGGATTGAGGACTGCATAAAGGAAGGGAGGCGTGTTCCAGAAGATTCTTATACCTTGCAGAGGTGAATTTCTTTTCTTTCCCCTCCTTAGGGAAGAATTATACCAGAGTGTTTCTAACATTAGTGCTATGCTATAACTTTATTGAAAGTTGGTTATTAATAGTTGATTTTCTATCTGCATATATGATGTTATATACTGGGCGTCTTTCTTGTGGACTCAGGAGTTTGCTTCTGGTTTCTTTAGTTTGGGATCATCGGTTTTATTATATGGTAGTTGATTATTAGGTTTGAAAATCTTGGGTGCATTGTCTAGTTATATAGGAGCTTATTTTTGGGTCTTCTTGTATACTCTGACATTTGGGGAATATTTGTTTTCAAGTTCACTTATTATCATTATTATTTTCAGTGGACATGAAGTAGGACGATTGTTACTGGAAGTTCCCCTCACTGTTCGGGCCAGTAGGTTGACAAAGGAAAAAATCGTCAGTGACAAGTTACATGATACTGGGACTGAAAGGCAAAATCCTAACTTCGGTTCTGGAATTTCAATAACTTATGTTTTGGAAGATTCTTGTTTAATGAAAAAGGTAAATTGGGCTTTCGACTCTATCTGTTCACCTCCTGGACATTTTTAATCTTTATGATGTACATTCTGGGTGTTTTCAAGCAAGTTTTGATTCATAATTTTGTTGCCTGATTTTAGAATGGGTCACAACTTTCACATTGTGATAACTGGAGTCATTAACACCCATCTTAAGAGTTGATCATTAACTATAGACAAAAATTTCAACTGCACATCTAGGTGTTCCATTTAAATCTCTATGTTTTTTTGATGGCATCAGGCAAGTTTTCTTGTTGCACTTCTTTGTTATGCCTTGATAAATCAAAAACTAAAGGTACCACCATGGTTCTGTGACGGAGATGGGATTGTTTTCTTTTTAGATTTGAGTCATCGTCAAAGTCTAGTGGTGACTTTTCTGATATCTTTTGCATCAAAGGATTATTTTAAAATTTGTAGCCAGTATTATTCATCTACAAACTTGAATAGCTATGTCTACTTGCTTCATGCAACATATGTGGTTTGCCTTCTACAAAATGGTCAATTGAAGAAAAAGCATGCCATAGGTATGTATATCATAGATTACTTGTAGGATGAACGATAATTCAAAATATGTAGCAGGATAAACTAGCTGATTGTCTGAATGAACTTTTTTCTGCATCTCAATCATTTCTTCATTCTTGGTGCTGTATAAATTACTTGCATTACTTTTGCTATCCCCTTGAATGCAGCATTATTTGTTCTTTCGTAATGCCTGCTAATTTCTTCTCTTTTCTCTGCATTCCCTATTTTTTAAGCATGATGAATCAACTTCATATTCGTCTAGACTGTCAAGGAAAGGAAAAAGAAACATTTGTAACGGTAAGGGAGTCATTACTCGAGCCGGACCTTCTCGTAAAGGAAGAAGACTTACGAGAAATCTTGTTGATGATGTGGTGTTGGCTCCTTCAATTTTGGATTTAATAAGCCCAGATTACCACCTTTTTAAAGCGGATAGACTACAAACAGACGCTGAAGCGACATCTAGCCTTTCTGGTGGTGTCAATAATAACACTATTCTACAAAATAGTGAAGGACCTAATGCTGGATTAAGTACTGAAAGTAGAATTATCGATGGTGATTCAGATGATATTGAACAGATCAAAGATTCAGTTCATATATCTACTCTTAGAAATTCAACTTTGTTTGTAGAAGATGCCCTACGCGTGCCACAAACATCAATAGATTTATGCTCTAGTGATGATGAAAAATTCACCGATGGTGATCAGGTTGATAATGGCGCTGGCTTACCTACTTCAACAGAGATGTCATGTGTTATATGTTTCACAGATTTCAGCACAACACGGGGGATTCTGCCATGTGGACATCGATTTTGTTTTCCATGCATCCAGAGTTGGGTTGACCATAGGGTATGCCTTTTCATTTATTTGCCATTTTTACGAATAAAAGCCTATTAGTTGGTGATCATGATGTCTGTAGCATGCCATTTTCTTTTGACTAGATTTCAAAGTTGGTTTCTATTTTCCTAATCCTAACTAAACTATATAATTTAACTTTCATTCAATTTATGCTTTTCTTTATCATTTAGAATTTGAGGCTCCACCTCATTGTTTTGCTTTATTTTCTTAGTGAAACCCTTGTGAAAGCATTTTGGATAAATAGTCCGTTCAATACAACAAATATTATTATATTTTATTTTCTAGTTCAATAAGAAAAAAACTAAAGTCTTAGTACAATAAGTTTAATTTTGTCAGTTTTATTTGAATTTCGTTAATGGTTAGTACAACTGAGTATGTGTTTGTTCTTTATTAATTGTTTCTTGTGTATATCAAGGGAAAATTAATGTTAATATGAAATTAACTTTGAAAGAATCACTAAAGATTGCAAAAAGCAAAGCATAGGCTTCCTTTAATGTTAATTGCATATTAATGTATTCAATTACCTCAACAATTAATGAAGTTCAAATAAAATTTACGAAATTATAGGTTTTGTACTAAGATTGTAATTTTTTTTATGTACTAAAAATGTTGTAATGAACTAAATATTTACCCAAGTATATTTATCAATTTTGTCCAGGCTCTCTTACTAATGCACTTGTTTGAATTGATGGTGATTCTAAAATGTCCTATTTAAAGATTAAGATGGATTAAGTCAACCTCGTTAGATTTCTCTTAATATTATTTGGTTGTCTCTTTCATTTCTCATTTGTTTTTCAATATTTGTAGACTTCAATGAGAAAAAAATCAACTTGCCCTCTGTGCAAGGCAAGTTTTGTGATGATTAAGAAAGTCGAGCATGCAGCCACTACGGATCAAAAAGTATACTCCCAGACAATCCCATGTAACAATTCAGCCTCAGAAATTTTTATCCCCATGGATCAAGAATTACCGCATACTACCTTTGAGGTACGCTTATCCTTAAGCTATATTAGCTCTTATCTCTATTGGGTGTTTTTTTTCCCATATTAGTTGAAATCACATAACACACGGACGAGCCTTAACTCAGTGGTTAGATTGCTACCTAAGGTCATGGGTTCAAATTTTAAAAATAGTCTTTCTTCTTGTGGGGTTTAAAAACTATTCTAGATTATTTTAAAAAATAAATAGAGGAAGAGGAGAGAAGTGGCCCAACATAGACACAGGAAAAAAATTGGAATGAGTGGTTGTTAGATTATTGATTGCACAGTAACAGTGTTGGATTGTATACATTCCATACAATATTGACATCTTTAAAGATATTGACTGGTATTCACTGAAAGCCTGTCATAGATTCTACTGGAACTTAATGTTTCTTATATGCTCTTTCCTTAATTTGGACGGCTCATAAATAAGTGACAGTTTAATTGGTTGTTGCAACCATATAATGAGAGCGAGGAAGATTTATTTGGCCTAAAAAACAATATCACATGAGCTGGCAACTTTTGTTTTACTTGTTAAGTTGGAATGCTTTATGTGTGGACTCTACCCCACCCAACATTTTTATGATTTTAATAAAATTGTTTTATTAAGAATTATTATTTGTGTAACAAACCAACATTCTCATGTCAACCTTATAATATCCATGATTTTGTAATGTTGGATTTCTCTCTGTTCTTTGTTAGACAGGCTATGACTTTCACCAATCCATGATCCATAAAATTTAATGTCCATGAACATGGTTTTATATACTGTAATTCACACCACCTATAAGAAGCCAGAAGAAATCTATATGAAATAACTTGACTTTATTCTGTGACTGTTATGATAATTTTCTCTAAAGAAAAATATTAGGAACACACTTTCTAACATACACTTTTTTTAACACACTTTTTAATCACAAATTTTGACATTAGATCCTACATCTGATATACATATATATAGAGAGATAGATTTGTTTCCTATGTTGTCACTGATGTACTTATATATAGATTGGGTTGTTCCCTATATTGTCATTGAAAGTTTATAAGCATCTTGATATGATTGTCACTCCGTGGTTTGTCTTTTGCTTATATAGTCTACACAAACGGGAGCTTGTGTAATTTGCCGTGGTCGGGAACCAGAGGATCTCCTTGAGAATTGTGATATTTGCCAAATTCAAAAAATTCATTCATATTGCATGGACCCTCCTCTACGGCCATGGACATGCAATCATTGCAAGGAACTTCGGATGCTTTATCGCACTAATCACTATTAGTGTGCATCCCAAACATGTTTTCATTTTATGAGAGATGTTGTAATTTTGGAAAACTTATTCATACTCACAATTTTTAGGTACATTGTAGTAAGTTACATTTTGTTAGTGACTTAATTCTCAACAAGTGAAAACTTGTAGGCAAAATCAACGACATGTCTTGGTTGATAGATAATATAATAGTCTTTTAAGCATGCTATTTAGGGTTTGATTATTGATATCTGTGTATTAAAAAACAGTTATTGAGGAAGATCAATCTTTTAAATGAATATTTGTTCTTGGTAGATTAATTTTTAATTCTAAAATTAATTTTTTATATTATAAAATTAATTAACTCACATCTTAAAAATTATTTTTAAAAAACTAATGAAACATTGCATAATTTATAAAATAATATTAATATACGATTTTTTTTTTATCTTTTGTTTTTATATATGTTTGGAACAACTTAAACATCAAGCTTTTAGTTTTTTTTCTACAAAAGACTAGTTCTTAAAATAACTTGTGTTTTTAATGGTAGTTGTAATTATTTTATAGTTTTTTCTCAATTTCATATTTTCTTTTTCTGATGTAAAAGTTACTTTTTTTTTTCTTTTAAACAGAATGAACAATTTAGAAGTGGGTTTTAATAAGATTATTCAAATAAAAAAATTGAATTATAATTTATATTATGATACTCATGAATATGTTATTTGGTAACTTTTTTGTGTCAATCTTAGTTTGATAATTTTATTCTTTAGTAAACAAAAAATTATTTATTTAATATATTAAGTAATTAAACAATGTCTATTTAAAATAGTTAAATCATTTGTTTCTACAAATAACCATCACATAATTTTTAATAGTATTATATATATATATATATATATATATATATAATTACTTAAAAGTTTATATAAAATAGTATTTTTAATAGTATTATATATAAAATAGTATTTTTAATTAATTACTTAAAAAATAAAAGTTATAAAAAACTATAAAATTATATATTTTTAAAAATATAATATTTTAATATAATAAAGGCGGAATACACCTAAGAAGAGTGTGTATATTATTGCTTGACTATACTTCTAATTAAAATAATATAATTTTTTTTTCAGTTGTTTCAAAAGAAATTAAATATTTTTAGATAATTTAATTTACATGGATAAATTTATTAGTTTCATTCTGTTGCCGTTTTGGTAGTACAGTCTAGTTCTTAGACTAACATTCATTTATGGGTTACAATAATTATGTCCAATTGCAAATTAAACAAGAAAAATGCATACATGCCTATTGCAGTATGTCTTAAAAAGTATTAAAATCTTAATAATCTAAAGTGGATTATTTTTTGTACATATTCAAATCAAGTAAAATATTTTAGGTTTTAAAATTATGATAAAGTGTAGAACATTTGTTGTTGAATTATCCCAATAATGTTGGACTGCTCACAAGAACAGAATTCATCAGTAGTTGTGTATTATATGAATGCTTTGATGAAATTGAATTCAGAAGATTCATTGCATCATGTGTTGTGTGTGATCTTTGTTTCACAATCCAACCGAAAGAAAATTCAATGTTTCATCAATCTAATGTCTTGCTGGTCCCTCTGAAATTAACATTAATGTCTTTTGTTTGCTCCCTTGTCCTGTTTAACAAACACAAATCATATTTCAGAAATCAGAATCCATCCCTTTAAAATTAGAAAACAAAATATTAAATAAAAAATAGTTACTTTTTTTCTAATATTTTCTATTCATATTATTTGAAAAACAATATAAATAGAAAAATATTGAACTTATTTTAATTTCAATATGGAAAAGAAGAATGTGTATGCGTTATCTCAATTTCTTTTATTTTAAATTATTAATATATATGTAATTTGTTTTATAATATATATGGTTTGTTTAATATTAAATTTAATATCATTTTTAGATTAAACTCTCCTTTTAAATAAATATAATTGTATGGGTTTCCCAATAAAATGTAAAATTTATAGCAATTGAATATTAAAATTAATTTAAATATATTTTTTTACTTGCACAGTTACATCTTTATGAGAAACATTAACCTTTGGATGATTGAAATTTTTTGTGACTTTTTGTTTTCCTTTCATAGCAATGTTAGATAAAGATTACCGTTCTGTATATTCTTTCTGCTGTTCTTTGTCAGTGTTTTTATGTCGGATTTATGGCTGATTGTGTTTGGTTTCGATGTGCATCGTTTTTGTCGCTTTCAAGTTATTTGTGACCCTACAAAAACAGACAGAAAGAAAAGGAAAGAACAGAATCTAAGATTATCCTTGCTCCTTGCCTTTGCCATCATAGCCTGCTTCTAATCTCTATAATGATCTTCTTCCATTAGTTTTATCTTTTTCTTATATCTTTACATTAATTTTCATTTAATATTTTTTTTTATTAATGTTTTAATATGCATTCATATATTGATATAAATAGTTATAGTTTAGAAATTAAATTATAATTCTTAATTATAATAAAACAATTTAGTATATAAAATTAATAGCCTTTTCATTGCATTTAATTGAAAACATTAATTAATCCATTAAAGATTAAATTTAATGATTAAGTATTTTTTTTAACATATATTAAAAATAATAAAATGACTGAAGAAAAAAAATTAATGGTTAAATATGGTCTATTCCATTTAGAATTTTTTTTTTGACAAAATATACTTGCTTTTCTATTTATCAAGAATATTTACTTAAATAGTATGATATAATAGTTTATGTATCTGTGTGTTTTTGTTTGACACACAATTTATTTAAAATTGTTAGAAAAGTTCATCATCTCACTAGAATAACCCTTGTTTTCACTTTATGTATAATAAAAGTTTAACATTAATAAACAATTATAATACAAAGTATGTTGAGATAAAGTGAAAAGAAAAAATATAATAAAGAATATCATTTTATTATAAAAAATATAATATAATAGCATCGGTTAGTCAGAAGTTAATTAAAGACAACATACCTCTTAACAAAACGAATAGAGTGCATAACAATTACAAACTATTATCCTTCATTGTTATGGATATGTTGGAAGTTTCACATTAATTAGATATAAAATCAATTTATAATATATAAATGGATATAAACCTTGTATTATAAGTTGATTTTAGAATTAAATTAAACTTAAAAACTACTTTCTAATACAGTATCAGAACTACAGTTAGAACTTATCCTAATATTTATACTACGATTAGAGTAAATTTTATCTTACAAACTAGTTTTGACTCCTCTATCTAAAAATTTCATATTACATTCAAATTCCAAACTTATTGAAATTACAAGGAATCATATGCTAAAAGAGATTGTAAATCCATAGTTTGTGCTACATATGATTAATTAGTGACTTAAAAAGTATTTACACAATTAAGATTACTTTTAAAAAGATATGGGTATTAGAATAAAAAAATGAAAATAAAATAAAGAAAAAACTAGTGAAATTATGTGTCAGCCTTTTCTTTAATGGGATGAGTCAAAATTTTTAGTACTTTAATAAAAGCAAGCCCACTCACCCTCCTTGTTTTTGACAGAACAATGATGATGGATGCACACAAACAAGAATACACCTAAAATTAGATTATGATACATAATAAAAATTGACTGGAAAATAAATAAAATTTTAGTATTTATATATACTCTAAAAGATTATTTATAGATACATATAAGTCCTAAGTTTAAGAGAAAAAGAAAATACATAGTACTTGTAAAATCAAATATAAAGATAAAATTGAAATGAAAAATATTGTTTTACACACTTAACTTTTTTAAAATATAAAATTTTACAATGATTATTTTATTTTTATACTCTGGATTAAATGAATATAAAAATGTATGATAATTGAAATATATGTATTGTATGATAGTGTGAAGAAATATAGTTAGAGAGATGGTTTTTGAAGGAAAGAAATGTGGTAAGTCGTTTTTCATTGAGAAGCACGTTGGTGACCACTTTGATGTTTCATTTTCATATGCAAACAATTAATGCTTTTCAACCTTTTATGTTATCCTCTTTTGTCCTCTTTGGTTAACCCCACTTCAATACTTTCACGTGCACCCATTTCCCACATCACTTCTCTTCAACTTTATTCTTCACCTTCAATTCCTTCAATATATGTATAAAAGCATCCTAGACCATACAGACTTTAATAATGTTTCTTTTCTATATCCAAATTCTCTTTCAATATTTCAAAACACTTTCTAATATTGAAATTTTCATAAAACTTCATATTTATTCCAAAATGAATAATATCTAATATATAATTATCAACTCTATTCTTTTATCAAACTTTTCCCTTAGTTTGTATACACATTTTTCATAAATAAAATGTAACATCCAAATCAATGATTAAAGTGAAACAAATTAAAAAAAAATGCGATTATATAACCGAGTTTCAAGTTTAAACATTAACGTGCTAAAAAGGAATACTTAATCACATGTTTGTTTTTAACGTTAAAGAAAAGTGGACTTGTATCACTAAAAACATGATAATTTTTTTTCTACGTTTTCTTTTAGAATTTGACGCATGCTCATTGAAGAATAACACATAAAAATACAAATTATGTAAAGGTTTAGAAAATTATGTTTTACACGTGATAGTATGTTTTAAATTCATTATTTTGATATTAATAGTTTAAAATATGAATACAATTTATATAACGATTTTTATTATTTAAAATCATATCATTTCTTTAAATTTTTTTCTTTAAAACTTTTTATTTTTTCTTTTTCTGAAAATTCTTATTTTTTTTTTCATTTATTTGAATATTAGAAACCATTTGAGTAATCCTTGAGGTGAGGTCTTTAACTTTAACCAATCAGTTTATGCAAAAAGAGTAAGTTAATTTCTACTATTTTCTTTTTGTGATTTTGTGCATATGAGGGATTCTAACTTGCATGTGAACCTATATCTTTTATAAGACTCTCTACTAATTAGTGATTTTAACGGTGTATCCTGATCATGTTTTTTTGTTCATAAAAGCATATAGAGTTTTTTGTACTTCTGGAGTTGCCTTATAACCCTTGAAGCTTTTTGGTCATCTATCACTTAAGGAAAATTGGATGTTTTAGTGTGTGTGTGTGTGTGTGTGTGTTGATTGAATTTGGTATATTGAACATGATTGTTTTTATGTTGAATTGTATGGTATGTTTGATTCCTTAAACTGAGTGTTGGTTGTGTTTGGATTGTGGTGATTGAGGAAACTGAGGAATTGATCATTTGAGAAAGTTGGTGTTTATTTTGACATTAAAAACTGTTTTTGAACTAAGCATTGAGTCAAGAATACCAATTAGATCATCTAAACATGTCCTTGGTTTACCAAATCTCAAATTTGAAGTGGTTGGTTTCTAATATGGTGTTGAGCAGAACTGATGTGACGTTGAGTGCTTGCTTGGTACTACAAATATGAAACCAGTTTTGCTGCAGACTGTTAAGCGTCCATTTTTTTTGCTGCAACCATTTTACGAATGGTTTAGCGTTGAGCGATAGCAGGACACAGTTGAGCACCACTTTTCACTACAGGTCTGGAACCATTTTACTTCCAGCTCGTTGAGCGACAAAATGGTGTCGTTGGATGAGCTAGTTTTGCAAGAGGTTTTTGCACTAAGCCCCACTTTGAGCATTGATTTATATGAATGTTTTGGTTTTACCTTTGATTGTTTTATATTGATTTGTATCATTCTTAATTGTGCTTATGAGTACAATGGTTGCATGAATGTGTAACCTTTGATATGTTTTTGTGTAGTATGGTTGTTGAGAGAATTTCAAAGAGAAATTCTATGTTTTGTTGATGTTTAGTGTATGCTTGACATATGTGAGTTTAAAAGGAGGTATGTTGATATACTACTAGTCATGCAACTCATATAGAGAGGAATGAGGTGGCAAGAGATTTTTACCCTAGACTTTTGGTCTTAGGCGTGAAAGATTAACCTCGTGAGTAGTAAGGTGATAACCCTTGTTTTTGTATGACTCTAAAAAGCATAAATATCACTACGAGTGCACATCTATAATGAAGCCTTATGTCAAAGTATGTATCTAGATAATTGAGTCTAGAGTCATCTGTATGTGTGTTCATATAAGTTATGATAAGTTATAAATATTGAACTAATATGTTATATGCTCACACCGTTTTATGAAGTTTTCTTTTGATCACTAGTTTATCATGCCTTCTTTTCTTTTTATGATGTTTATCTTTTACAATGATCACTTCTCGATATGAGTAAAGAATGAGTTAGGTGCTCACGTGCCTTTAGTATAAGTTAAGGATTATACCAAGTGATCATTTATGTTATAGTAAATATTTATGTAGGAGTTTCTTATCTTTTTCAAAACTTTATAATATTTGTGATCTTGTACATACTAGATATAATATTAATATCTAGTATGTTTTATATCTATATGCTAATTTATGATGTTTATTTAATAGTTTTTTGCTATTAAATAAATAGAATGTTACTAGTTATATCACACATAAGAGTTATACATAAAGAAAATGTGCTAGAGTTAAAAGAGAAAAATATTTATAATAAATTATATTATGATTTAATTTGTAGGTCATTCTACTGTATACTTTGATACATTCAAACAATTATGTGTTATTATTGTAGTTTTTAATAAATATTGAAATTTAATAATTTTTTATTGATAATATTTATTTTACAAAAATGTGTTGCATCATTTGCTAATAATGTTTAATTATTTTTTCTTAATGCATTTATTGAGATGATTTTATAATAAATTATTATTAGAAGAGGAAAAAGTTTGAAAAACAATAAACAACCTTTAATTATTCGAATGAAAAAAAAAATTACGTAGAAAAAAAAAGATATTATAATAATTCAAAAACTGTTCAACACTTTTGTAAATAGCATAAGTTTTACTAAAGTTTTAAAATATTTGTACTCCTGGTAAATAGATTCTATTTTTAATTTTTTTTAACGTGAGTTTAAATTTTTAAAATGATGAACTTTATGATAACTTAATTTGTATATAAGTGTGAACTTTATCGAGCACAAATTCATGTATATTCCTTGCTTGAACGTGGAGTGTCTCTCCTTCTTAAACTGATATATCCAAAAGTAAAAAGTAACTCACCTTTTTCTACTTCTTTTCTAATTCATAATAATTCAATTGATAAAAAAACATTGTAAATTATTTAGGTTTAATATCGTTTTTGGTCCCTAGTTTGGGAGGTTTTGTTCAATATGGTTCTATCTTTCTTTTAGTAACAATTGATCTCACTTTTTGAAAAAACTGTTCAATTGAATCCTTTTTTGTTACGACGTCAATTTTCTAACAGGGCTGGTTACGACGTCAATAAGTTCTTTCATGCATTCACCTATCCAAATGTTATTTTAACAGTCCTGACATAATGTTATGTTAAAAATCATGTCATCATCGTATAAAATAAGGACTATAATAAACAATTTAAACTTGAATATGAGATCATTGTGAACAAAAAAGACTTGATTCAACAGTTTTTTCAAAAGGTGAGATCAATTGTTATGAAAAAAAAATAAGACTATATTAAACAAATCTTCTTAAACTAGGGACCAAAAGCAATATTAAGCTAATTATTTATTGTGGTGGTAGAAAATATAAAAATAAAAGTTAGCTAATCATGTAGCCGTTACTTATAAATGTCTTGACTTCGGTTTCCCACAAATACAATAAATTCGGTTTCTGGTCAAACTTATTTAATGCTGCCTTATATTTTGGTCTTAAAATCTTCAAAAGCTGAGATAACATTGATAATATCAATTATAACTAAAATTATCTATATTAAGCTAAGTTCATTTATTTTATTTTTCTTTTCTAGATATTGTATTATATTAGTGTTCAGTCACTTTAAAACTTCATGGTCCACACAGTCAGAAATATTTAATAAAATATTTAGAGATCGATCGGTTGAATAATATAGACTGAACTATTATCTTTAAATAATAATTAAAATTCATGATAATTTAAACCAAAATAATATCATCATCATTTATACTGTGATTAGAACAGTGTTAATTTGGTAGTGCGAGATAAGTTAATTAAATTTACTATGTATTTATTGTTGAATTTGTTAAATCTTTGTTGATTTTGATATCAAAATATAGATAACTTCTCACGATTGAACAAAATAAAAGACAAACAGTATTACTAATAAATAATTAGACATAAATAATTAGACATGCTGAAATTGAAACTTATAATCTCAATTTGATAATCAAAATAGTTTTCTTTCAAGTGATTCTCAAATCAAATTTATTAAAAATAATGTTTCATTTTAAATATATTACAAATATTAATACTAAATAAGATTTAGAGAATTCAAATTTACTTATATTTACTCCATCAAAAACTAGCTTCTACTCTTTAAAATATAGAACATTTATAACACAATCACACACATTAAGAAAAATAATTGATTTAGATAATTGTTTTTAAATGCAACTTATATATCAAATTAATCTAAATTATTAATAAATTTTTAAAAACTGTTCATGAATTAATATAGACTACAAAATACACAATATTTAATTAAGATAAAAAAGAAAAAAAATGTAAACATATAAAATACCTTATAGAATTAAGGACCAGCTTTCTTTTTTCTAAAATGTGTCCTGTTCCTATAATAAGGATAGGAAAAGTAATCTTTTTATAATGATTTTATTTAAAAAAGTATATTATTAACAAAATAAATTATCATCTAATAAAAAATTATGGTATCAATTAATTTTCTGTCTGTCAATCTCTTCTACAGGGCTTGACCAAGATCTAATAGAAGCAAACTCCAATCCAACAGTAAAACCGGTGCAAATAATTTGATTAATGATAGTTTCCTCGTATTAACAATATAAAATAACAAAACTAATTATTCTGATTAAACTGTTATTAAACCCTTTAAGATTTTTTTTAAAAAAAAACAGTAATTTTGATTCAACTTTTAATTGTTTACGTTTTTTAAATATTCTAAACGGCAATAAAATTAGAAAACTGATCTTGGTAGTAAAAAAAATCTTTGAAATTTAACAAAAAAATACCTTAAATTTTTTGTTTTTTGAAGAGCCAAAGTAGACAAAAATTTCTCTAATCAAGCACTTTGAAATTTAACAAAAAAAAAAATACCTTAAATTTTTGAAGGGATTGCTTGAATTAAAAAAAGAGGTATAAAATTTTCTTTCCCTAAATTAGATTGAATCTTCTTTTCTTTTCCCCTTTTCTTGCATAGTTTTCCATTCCTATCTGAGAAAATGGCATGAGCAAAGCTCACACATGTTCTTCCCACCATTGATAAAAAGAAAAGATTGAGAGAGAAAAAGAGAGAGAGAGAGAGAGAAAGAACATAAACATAAACATAAAGAAAAAACAAAGATCTAATTGAAAAAACTAGATATGATGCATGAAACAAAATTGAAAGGAAAAGAACATTAAAGAAGAACTAAGAAATGTTTGAGCAGAAAAGAAGAAGATAATCAGAAAGCAAAAGTTTTGGACTTTGGAGAATCAGCAACTTTGAGAGTTTGTTCAATAAGTTTTCTGGCTTTTCTGCTTCTAATCTCCATTCTCATGCTTTCACTCTTCTCCACTTTATCATACTCACTCTTCTTCACAATCTTCAAACTCCTCATCTTTGATTTCAATGTCACCATCAACCTTCCCAATCCCATTGTTTTCTTTCTTCTTTCCTTCAACTTTCTTCACACTCTGTTCATCATCATCAATCAATCACAGATAAATAAACTCATAAGAACAACAAGAAGAACAAGAACAAGAAGAAGAAAGAGACATGTGAGAGAGAAGAGGAACATAGAAACAAACCTTTTCAAGAACTCATTGTGAAAACTTTTGACCTTTCTTATGTTATATACACTGCACAAAAAACCCTCTTTCTCTCTCCTTTTCTTTTTATATATATTTTTTGTGAATGGAAATCAATGAATAACAAGAGCATTCAATGAATTCTGTGTATATTCTGTGTCCATTTCAGAATTCTTATTCGTAGTTGTTTGAAAATTTACATCTGTAAATAACAAAGGATAAGATCAAATTCATTGTACATTGAAAACTAAAAAACTTAATAATAATAATAATAATAATAATAATATATCAATACTTAAAATGAGGTAAGTTTAGTTCAATCTAGAATTTAGTGGGAGCAGTTTTGAAATTGTATAATGGTTAAATAATTTTTTGATTTTTTTTTGAGTTGGTCTATATTAAAATTGATATTTTAAGAAAACTGTTATGGATAATACTTAATATTTTAATGAAAAAATATAATTAATGACTTTATTATTATTAAGTTATAGTGGTGAGAGTAGTGGAATGATTATCAAGACAAAAAAATTAATAAATTTACAGATATATAAATAATTTTGAAGAGATTTTGAAAACTTATGTAATCAGATTTTGAATTATGTTGTCGTTTGAAGTATTGTTTGTTTTAAAAGTAAAAATTTTTTCATTATTTTTATTTTTAAAAGTAGTTTTTAGAAAATAGAAGAAAAAAAAAAAATTATACTTGATTTCAAATTTTAAAGGATGTGAACTATTAAATATTTATAGCTTCTATATTTTTGAAGCTAAACGATTTTGATTCATTACTTATGCATGTCTTCCAACTGCTAATAAAAGATGTTACATGTTTATAAGTTATAATAATGTCAATTATTTATTTGCGTAAGATGTTAATTACACAATTTAATTAATATATATGTTATAACAACATATGCATTAATACTTATATGTTAACCATTAAATAAAATAGTTATGAGCAATAAAAGTTATTTAATTTTAGAAAAAAAAAAATCAAATGTACACTGTGGCCAAACTTTAAAATTCGAAAAACTATTGACACAACATAGTAAATTTATGGTTTTAATATTCTTTAATAAAATATAAATAATAGATCTTATAATATAACAAGAAAAATATAATATTTTGGCAGTAATTTCTTTTAAAATGTTTCTATTTTTTCAAAAAATTGTAAAACTAGAATAAGGTTAAATATTGTCCTCAATTTTTTAAAAGTTATGTTTCGTCTTAAACTTATTTATTTCATTCTGTACTTTATAAAAATCATGTTTTCAGTAAATTATTTTTCATGTAAAAAACAAAGTTTGACGATTAATTATATAATATAACATTCATTGACAAAGTTATATAAATTTTTTTTTTTTATGTAAAACAAAGAAAAGTTTCACTATTAATTCTATAATATATAATTTACTGTATAAAGCAAAATTTTTCTATGTAACAAGCAAAAATTTTACGATTAATTATATAATATAAGATTCACATATTATTTATTAAAATGATGTTTTTCGTAAAATACAGAAGTAAAATAACTATATATTTTATCTCAAAAAGTAACATATTTTTTCAAAATACTTTAAAATCCGAATAACGTCTTTAACACTTTAGAATATTATAAGCTTATGATAATAGAATGAGATAATATTAATTAATTTCTTTAATATGTCTAAAAATGTTATTAATTATATTTTTAAATTGGGTTTTTGAAAAATTTTGACTTTTCATTTTGTATTTTGAAAAGTTAAAATAAAGTTGGTTATATTGTTAAATATTTTTGTCTCAGTTTAAAAAAAGATTAAAAAAGAAGGTACTAATAATTAACTACCTCAGTGAAGAAAGAAGAAAACGTATTTTCTAACTCCATATATTTTGTTTTTATACTTAATATTTTTGAAATAATAATTTTAGATTTTGTGATTTATATATATATATATATATCTTACCAGTTTTGTGCTTCTTTTTAATGCAGCATTGACTCTGCTGGCATGATTGTGAACATATGGCACTGTTGGACTTAACTGCCACCATTTCAACATGCATTGGACAATGGCTAGAGAAAATAATCTCTGGATTTCAACTTCATATTAAAAAAGATAAGTTAATTTTATATTATTTATTTACACATTAATATTTTAATTTATCATTATTGTTTCTTACACTAAATTAATAATTTGTTTTATTTTTCTTGAAAGAGTTTCGGAGAAGTTCATTTAAGGAAGCTTATAAATATGATAAGGATATGTTCGGATAAACTTTTTAACAAGGCTATTTCTTTTTTTTATAAATAGTTTATGAAGATTATAAAAAATAAATTAGCTCTTTTACAAGTTAAAATTAATTTATGTATTAGTTAATTTGGAGAATTATCCTATATAGTTTCTCTAAACCCTAAACGAAGAAATCATAACATTAGTAAGTACTCCATAAATTAATGTCAAAGAAATATTTTTAATTCAAATAATTAATTTAAAAGTTCAAATATATAATTAATATTAACCTTTTAGGTGTGACCCATTTTAGGAAGAACAATATAACATTTGATGTGTATTTTTGGGTGAACTTCTGCAAAAACTAATTTTAGATACATTAATTCTGATGAGAATATATTGTACACTGCCATGATGTGTCTTTGAAAGTTTTTATCTTAAAAAGAAAATTTATAGAAAACATGATATTACTTTTAAATCCAGTATACAAACTATTTAAATGAATTAATTCAAATTTTGTAAATTGAAATTAATTTCGCATTTTTTTCCTAATATAGAGCCATTCTTATAAACCAATCATGTACGAATTTCTATATGAGACTAACTTGACTAAGCTAAAATGTGTGGGCCTAACAAGCCCATTTATTCCATGAACGACGGCTACTTCATGCAGTTCTCTACTTTTCTTCCTATATCCTACAAATTATAATATTTCCATTTTATCCTTTATTAAAAAATAATTAAATACTTTTTTAGTCACTGAAATTTGAGACAAAACTACCTTTCATTAATATTTTTGAAACTTTGATATATTTTCGTTTTTTAATTTTTAAAAATAAATAAATATAATTTTTTAATCAATTATATTATATTAAACACATTATTCAATTGATATTAAGACAAAAACGTATCAAACTATAAAAAATTTAAATACTAAAAAAAATTTATTTTAACACTCTCACACATTAAAACAACACATTATATTAATTTATTTTTAAAGTTTTAAGAACCATTTTTAATTTTACATCAAAATTCAACCATCCAATACATATTTCTATCTTATAAATCTCTTCCTCGGGGTCATTTTCTTCTTTTACACAAATTCGTTCGAAGAAAAAATCTCTCTACTCCACATAACGTCAAATTTCGAATTTTTCTTTCTTTTACACAAATTCGCTCGAAGAAAAAATCTCTCTACTCTACATAACGAGAATTTTTCTTTTACACAAATTCGTTTGAAGAAAAAATCTTTCTACTCCATCAGAGGTAAAAGATGAAAGAAGAAATGAAATTTGAAAAAAAAAAATTGTTTAGGTTATTCAAAAAAGAAAAAAAAAATGCAGGTGTGTCAGAATGTAAAAAATGGTCTGAACAAGATTTTTTGCTGAAGGTATTTTTCAAAATTATTTTTTTAAAGACTCGTTTTAGAATTTTCTTTTTATAATTTGAATTCAAATTAAACAGTGATTCCAAAATAAACATAAAAAGTATATTTTAAAATAAATGTTCAAAAATATTTTCAGAATAAAAATACTTTTGAAAATACTTATCATTTTCTTTAGTTTTTAAATAATTCAAACACTTTCTTTTCCAAATTTCCTTTCTCGTCCAATCTTTTTCTTCCCACATACTACTTATGAAACTAAGAAGAAGTGCGTGACAGTAGTAAGGAAAGACTGTAAAATTAATATTTTAGAGTTTTTAATATTTATTTTTTATTATTAATCTAACATATAAATTAAAGAGGTATAATGTTTCGAGAAATACAAACTTAATAAAAACAAGTCATTCATAGCCATTTACATTGAAACAAAACTATTAGAATTATAATTAAGTTAGAGTCTGATTCCTACCTTTAAAAGAAAACCTGACCATTATTATCTCATTCTTCTTAAAAATGAAATGAAATTGTGATATGATACTTTATAACATACGGGTAGATGCGTCTTTTTATTACCTATCATGGTGTTCTGGATTCCTTGGCATACGAAAGTTGTGTTTACTTGAAGATGGTCTTTTTATTACTTATCATGTGAAAGCGTTCTTCTTTGATTGACATACGAAAATTGTGTTTTATTTAAACGATGAATTTAAAGGAGATAGAATATTTAAATGTGAAAGAATTTAAAAGTAAATTAAATGTTATTTTTTTAAGGGATACAGAGGTGGATGAGAATAAATTTTAATAAAATTTATGAAAATTAATATAAAATTTAATTAATGTAATATATATATATATATATATATATATATATATATAAAAGAAATTTAAATTGATATAATACTAAAAATAATATAAAATAACACTTATTAATAATGTATTTATTGGTAAAAAAATATTATAAGGAGGAAAAAATCAAAATCGTTTTTTAAATAAAATAATTAAAACAATATATTTTTTTATTATTATTATTATTGTTGTTGTTATTAGAAGTCTTTTTTTTTATACACCAGTACACAATTGCATGTTTGGACCCAGTGAACAGAGCTGAACAATCAGCTTTGATACAGTACGAGGTGATGTTCCCTCTACCTTTCCAAGTGGGTCCTGCACCTCCCCATTATTTTAATTTATTTCAAAAATATTTTATATCTCTCCACTATTTTCTTTTATTCTCTTTCTCTCTCTGCATTAATTGAGCGTTTACATGGCTCATTAATAGAGCATTTACATGATTCAAATTTGAACTTGTGATATATTTTCTTAAATAAGTTTGATTCAATCTTATTTTCACTGTTTGAATATATTTTTTTTTTCTTTTCAAATTACTTAATAAATGCTAAAATTTTGTTCTAAATTTCTAGAAAAATGTTTATATATATCTATGCTTTTTTTTACATATAATATCTATAATTTTTAATATTATATTATGTTTTAATTCACCGACATGTTTAACTCAGATAACTTGAATAAAATATTTAATTTATTAGATAAATAATATAAAAATATTATTAAATACTTAAAATATAAAAAAATAGTTATTTGTTAAAAATTTAGAATTTATTTAGTTCTTTTGTCATTATAAAGTTAGTATATAATAATAATAATATATCATTATTTACTATTAATATTATTATGTTTATTATTTTGTATTTGCATCTAACTTTTTATTTTATAAAATGGAGATGGTAGAAGTACTAATATTGAAGTTTCTTCTGAATTTTATATTTTGTAGTATATCACAGATAAAAATAAATGAAAATACTAGTGAAAATGGAGATGGTAGAAGTGCTCCATTAATGCAAAGAGAGAAAGATAAAAATTGTTAAGGATAGTGGGGAGGTGTAGGGTATTTTTGGAATAAAAAAAATAGTGGAGAGGTGTAAAATATTTTTTAAATAAATGAAAATAGTGGGGAGGTGTAAGACCTACTTGGGGAGGTGCAAGACCTACTTGGGGAGATAAAGGGAGCAATACCCGGCAGTACGCCACACCCCACATAACCCCTTCCTTCCTTACATACCATTCCTCCCTTTAAGTTCCAACATTATACTTCTCATTTTTATTTATTCTTCTTTTCCATACTTCCATACAAGCTGTGAGCTCCAACCCAACCACCACTTCTTCATCTTTAATCTCTCTCCAAACCATACCCTAGTTCATAACCATCCTCACTAAATCTCTCTCTTTCTCATTCAAATATAACTCCTAACGCCACTCACTCCTCTTCTTTCCTAACCATATTTCTTCTTCTCTCTTACGATTTAGTTTCATTTTTTTCCCCTTGTTATCAAAATCTTTGCTTTGTTACTTTTCCCTTCTCAGCTTCTTCTTCTTATATGTTGAGAATGTGATTTCGTGATTCACAACTTTTCTGGTTTCGTGGTTACAGCTTTTCGAGATACTGACATTCGAAATCTTTATGATGTAAATGATATCCAACGGATGTTAATATCCATTCGCTGACATTCGTTTAAGAATATAACAAATATTGAAATTTGTTTCAGTGTATAAATTATAAAGTTAAAATTTTTAATCACAAAAAATTAAATATTATAGAAGGATAAAAAGGAATCAAGAGGTGCAGGAAGCACTCTATGATGGTGGTAAGAAGGTTCAATCTAGACATAGATTTCCATATTGACAAGATATTGTTCGTTCTGGATCAAACCCTTACAAATTTGTTTTTAGTACCAATCCAAAAAATCTCTTACCAACCAAAATATTTTATAAGTAAAGACTATAACTTTCTACGTAGGTGTGTAAATAAACCGATGGAAGAATTGTTACTTGAAAAATAAATTGAGTCATTACAGAAAACCATGCCAATGTTGCAAAGTATACAACCATCCTCGTACTTAGTTTTAGGTTAAAGAAAAGAGACAAGGAGAACATGACATGAACAATAGATATAAAAAATATTTAAATTGATAGAAACTAAAAATTAGGTAAAAATATATAATATAAAATAATATTTATTAATAATTTTTGGAAAAAATATTATATGAAGAAAAAAATCAAAATTATTTTTTAAATAAATAATTGAAACAATATATTTTTTTAGAATTATTATTATTATTAAAAAGCATGAATAAACTATACCATGGAAGAAAAATTGTACGTGTATGTACATGTATATGAATTATATATATATATATATATAACATGAAAAAAATCAAAACAATGTAGATTGGAAGTATTGGAATCAAATACAAAGATCTTGGAATCAGATACAAGATGAAAAATGCATTACATTTTCCAATTTTTTTTTCTTTTCTCCTTTCAAATTCGTTAATACGAACATTTTATTATGCAAATTCATTTTTCCTAATTCACTTTAACAATATAATCCTATGAATCGAACATTGTAGCAATGGTATTGGTGACCTGCTGCGGTTAAAATATATAATTCATATTAAAATTAAACTTGTTATAATTTGATGGATTCGCAGATATTGCTTTGCGCAAAACCAAATGAGTATATCCTTTTGGCTGTTGCTCTCTCTATCTCCCCAAATGAGACTTGCACCTCCCCACTATTTTAATTTATTTTAAAAATATTTTATATTTTTCTATTATTTTTTTTTATTCCAAAAATATCGTATACCTTTCCACTATCTTTAACCATCTTTCTATTTCTCTCGCTACATTAATGGAGCATTTAAATGACTCATTAATGGAGGATTTGCATGACTCAAATTCTTAAATAAGTTTGATTCAATCTTATTTTTGCTGTTGAATATATTTTTTTCTTTTCAAATTACTTAATAAATGATAAAATTTTGTTCTAAATTTCTAGAAAAATGTTTATATACATGTGTGTCTTTTTTACATATAATATCTATAATTTTTAACATAAAATTCAAAGGAAATTTCAATATTAGTACTTC
>NC_028351.1:12865320-13019494 GCF_000741045.1 Vigna radiata var. radiata
ACATATATATAAACATATTTCTAGAAATTTAGAACAAAATTTTACCATTTATTAAGTAATTTGAAAAGAAAAAAATATATTCAAGCGCAAAAATAAGATTGAATCAAACTTATTTAATTAAGAAAATATATCACAAGTTGAAATTTGAGTCATGTAAATGCTCCATTAATGAGTCATGTAAATGCCCATTAATATAATATAGAGAGAGAAAGAGAAAGATTGTTAAGGATAGTGGGGAGGTGTAGGGTATTTTTGGAATAAAAGAAAATTGTGGGGAGGTGTAGAATATTTTTGAAATAAATTAAAATAGTGGGGAGGTACAGGTCCCACTTGGAGAGGTGCAGGGAGCAACACCCTATCCTTTTCAGAGAACTATTAGTGAATATCAGAGGTTGTAGAGGAATTTTGCAGGGTCTTTTGTCTTAGGTGGTAAGAGAACCAACGTAGTAAGTTTTTTTTTTTTTTTTTTTTTTTCAAAAAAGTTGTCAAGTGAAAAGTCTGATTTATAGAAAAGACATGTGGGGTTTGCATGGTTTTAGGCCTTAGTTGCTCATTTCACGGAGGTAATATACCCTTTATGCTTTGGTTCCCACTTAACCGAGACGTATAAGTTTACAAAAATACGAAAATGTCACCGCATTTTGATATGCTTCGATTTTTTTTCAAAACTGAAGCCTATTGTGCGTGTTAAAAAGCTTTTTTTACTAGTGATATCTTTAATAACCAATCATATCTCAAAACTAAAATTCACATATCCAATAACCAATAACCGATAACCAATCACATATACAATTACTAATAACCAATAACCAACCAAAAAGCTAACCTTCTTCAAGGGTTGAACATGGATATCATAGAAAGAGTGGAAGGAAAGAGTTTTCAAGTAATGGAGATCGGGCACAAGCAATGGAGAGAAAAAGCATTTTGTATGCCACCACCAACAAGTGGGCATAAGCAATGGAGTGGGCACAAGCAATGGACTAGGCACAAGCAATGGAGATTATCCGTCAACTAGCATACAATAAACTACACCATAAGTCAATAAAAACAAAATTTAATCAGTGCAAAAATATAATAGGTCTAAACAACATTTAATCAGTGCAAAATAATTTTAAATGATGTAAAGTGAAGAAAATACATACCTGTAATGGCTATGGTGAACGTGAACGGAAGAAGACAAAGCAGCGAGAGAAAACGCGTAAGTGATGCTCGCGTTCTGGAGTTGGTGGAAAACAGGGTATTTGACGTTGACCCCCCTCCTTGACTTCTAATTGCTATAAGATGTTGGCCCTCCTTCCAATCCAATGTCTACTTCGTAAAAAAAAAAGTATTAATGCTTAAAATGAGGTATTTTCGTACCTTTTCAACGTCTGTGGGGAAGAGATCCAATGTCCAATTCCTATTAGATGCCGAGGGCCCTTTAGTTGACGTCTAATGTCAATAGAACAGTGACTTTTCAGTCCTTTTGGTAGACCATTTGACGTCCGATTTGAGGAGACTGACGTCTAATACATAATTGATGTTAGGGACCCTTATAAACAACATCTATAATGACGTTTTATTTACAAAACTATCACCGGTCATTTTTTACTTTGGTTTTTCATTCTTTAAACATTAAATGTATGATGTTATACAGTACTTTTCACTAGTATTGTAAACCTACAAAAACTTGACTTCCTCATTGATCCTTATTGCCTTCTTTACCCATTTTGATGTCATTTTCTTATGTGATTAATAAAATCAGTTTAGTATTTTCATCTTCAAATTTTCCAATATGGTGAATGATTGCATTAAACACATACAAATTTCTAAGATTAAATGATTTTCAAACAAAAATTAAAAAAAGTTTACATAAAAATACACATTCCAAGCAAAATGTGAGCTTTAAAAGCAAATATGATATTAATTAGTTTTTAATCTCATTAAAGATATTATTTCGAAAAATTAATAATATCCAAAATATGAATTACATTTATCACACAATTAAGAAAAAAAAAAGTGAAATGTTACAATGATGCTATATTTTTAACTAAAATTATCAATTTATCTATGAATGAATCATATTTTTACTTATAGACGTTACACTTTCCATTTTCAACATTTCTAATAAAAAATCACTCCATGTGTCTATTGGACCAGGCAAACACCAATGGACACAATCATTATATAGTGTCATATTCTCATTTGGCCAATAGCCATATCTATTGGGGTGACCATCTGGTCTCAATAACATTGCTTGTGTGGTGTCAAGTAACATGAACTTCAACCCTTTCTTTATTCCTTCTTTCTTGGCAATTCTGAACTCATCTAATTGAATCTTATGTAACTCTAAATCATAACCCTCTAACTTTGTTTCATTACTCCTAAATGGCTTAGTTCTCATACAATTTCCACCTTTATTCCACAATCCATTTTCAAAATGAGATGGTGAAAATGTTCTAAGAAATATGGTACCCTTGAAGTTTTCTAAACTAATGATGGTTTTAAATGTTGTGTTATAAACCTTTCTATAGCCATAGTACAAGTTTGAGTGAGTGATATTGTCTAGGTCACAATGTTGACATCCAACAACTCTTTGTTTCTCATAGAACACAAGGGGTCCCAAAAACCATTGTCCTCCATTGATAATAACATAGTCAAACTCTTTAATGTGGGTTGTCCATGTTTCATCAAACTCATCAATGTAAACATTGAAGAGGGCACTATTTGAATCCACTTTTTTAGCCCTAACTAGATGGGGTGTCCAATAATTAGCCATGGTGAAGTTGTAATTTGAGTACTTCCATTGCTTGAAGGAAAACTCATTCGTGTTGGAAACATCTATGGGCCACTCCACCTACAAAGGATGAAGAAGATAAGAGGATTACTCTTAATATGTTTGGGAAAAAACTCTATTAAGAACTTATGAAAGGGAAAAAATAATAAAAGAAAAGATGAATTTAAGTTAAAATTAGTTCATATACAAGTTGTAAAAATAAAAATTCAAAACCATCACCCATCTTCTAACAAATATGACATTTGCTTATTTTATTTTATTTTAAACTTGATAAATAATATTTTAACATACAATAAAAAAATTAATATGGTTTAATAAAAAAAATATGAACAAAATTTAAAATAAGAAATGAAATCGAAAAATGGATCTTCAAATAAAAATTATAAGAGTTTTAAATTAATTAAAATTTTAAATTATTTTTATATATAAAATAAAACCGATGTTAAAGAAACAGTGTCGTACGAATGTTTTTTCATAATTTTATATTTACTTATTACTTCAATAAATATTTCTTTTACCACAATTATAATTTAGTTACCAAAAATTATTAGAAAATTATATCTTTACAACTTAATCCTACTTAACAATCAATTAGTGACAATCTTTTAATGGTAAGAGACGAACTTTTAACAGCAAAAATATTTGGCAATAAGTTGTAGAAAAAACACAATTTCTTTTTCTATTAAAAAATTACAGTTCAATTTAAACATATTTGGATGAAAATATATCTCTATCCTACTCTTTTTTTTTTTTTTTTTTCAATTTAAAGTTGATTTAAGTTACTAACTATGTCAAAGCATAAAGTATTCCAACAATTAGGGAACATTTCAATTTTATAAGCTAATCTAACAAGTTGTAGTGAAATTATATTTTCTGAGCTCTTATCTGCAACACTATCTGTTACTTGGGGACTCTAAAAGTACATAAACAAAAATGAACATATGTATGATTGAAGAGGTTATTCACATGAGTAAGTATATTTTTCCATAAATTATGTAAATGGACAATACAAAAAATAAAAAAGTAAAGTAAAATTATGACATTAGTTCAAAATAATAATACTAAAATTGTTAGGACTCTTAAAAGATGAATCAAACACACCACAAAGCTTAAGCAGAGTTTTAGAATCTGAGTCTTGAAAAAGTAGGAGAAACACTAACCCTTGAAAGGAGGCAAATCATAGACTGCATATGATTTCTGGCTAAGGAATCTCCAACAAAAGCCATAGATTTTCCCCTCATAATTTCCAGGAACTGAAAGGGGTTGAAGATGGGAAGTTCACACTCATTTGGCTTCCATCTCCACTTGATGAACTCAGAATCAGGTCTCCCATGTTTCATGCAGTTTTGGTGTTCATGAATTGCCCAACATGTTGTGTTTGTGTAGTATGGTGCTTCAGGATTTGGCACCCATTCCCCACTGAAAATGTCACACTTCTTCACAGATGTTGAGGGAAACCTTTCTGGCTCCTTCAAATCACCAATTGCAACCTTAAATTTATTGATCTTCAACAGTGCTGTGGTCACAGTAAATATCAGAAACATTATGCATACTACTTTACTTATGTTTGATACTGTTTGTTTTTTGGTTGTGTTCCCACATTCAAGCTCGATATGTAGGAACTTCATGGAAAAGGAGAAAAAGAAGAGGAAGGGATAAAGGAAACTCATAGGGGAATCAGCTTTTGTAAATATATTCTGTATAAAACCATGGTTTGTTTTGTCCAATAATTCATTTTTGTTGCTTCAGATTCTCTTCTTTTTAAACCTATCATTAACCATAATATTTATCATCTCATAATTTTCTGGTGGACTTGTCACATGCTTATATTCCTTTTCCTTTTCTATTAATTTGGAAAATTCAATTTACTAAACTAATACTTTTCTTACTGAATCAGTTCATTTTCAAATAAAATTTAATATATTTTTTATTATTTAGGAGTTAAGGATAATTAATTTACATGTTTTCTAAAATGGATAATACTTTAACCCTAATGATATTATATAATGTGAATTTGAACATTTTGGTATTAAAAAGAGTAATATATTAACCTCTAATCTTTATCATATATAGATAAAACCACATCTAAAAACAAATGTTGGTGATATATTGTTTTCATAAATAGTAGTTTCTTTATGATAATTTATGTACGAAGTGGTTGATTTGTTTGCTCCATCAAACTTTATGTAAGTACAAAATGAATGGACCATCCTAACATTTTTTGACAGCTAAGATTGATAAATGATGTTGTAAAACGAGAGGAGAAAAGGGGAATGGTGCTTTGCTGGAGTTTTCTTGTTGTGATAAGGTCCTTCAAATATGAGGAATCCCTCTCCAACAAAAGCTGTCATATCGTTGTATTTTGTCCTGTTCAACCTGCAGACACAAGATATCTCTTGAGATATGTTTTTCATGCATGTGAACTTATGATAAAGCATAATGATATTATATATCAGCAAATAGTGAATATTTATCTCATGGTTTAACCTCGTTCATTTAAATCAAATCAAAGTCTTTGCTTCATTATATATATATATATATATATATATATATATATATATATATATATATATATATATATATATATATATATATAACAAAAGTAAAATAAATATTAACACATTTATTTTTAATATAATAAAACAATTACATTAAAATAAAAGTTTTAATTCTATTAATTTTATTTGATTTAGTATATATACATCAGAGTTTAAAAAAATCGTGTTTTAGAACTGGCAACGTGGTTTAAATAATGATATTTAATTATTTTAATGTTAAAATTCAAAATATAAATATAATTACATAATCTTTTTAAATTTCTTTTATCATTAAATTTTCTAATCATCTTTTGAAGAAAGTTATCTTTGAAGCAAGCTCTTCACTGTTATGTGATTGGTTCATCACATAGAGTAAGTTAATTTTTTACTTTTTTTCATAGTCTGTGCATGTGAGCTTTTCTAGTTTGCATGTGAAGTCTGAATATTTTATAAGAGTCTATGTTAATCATTGGTCCTAATTATGTATCTTGGTCGTGTTTCTGTTGTTCATAGGAGCAAAAATGGTTTTATGTGTGTTTGGAGTTGTTTTAGGAGTTCTTGAATGTTTGGTAAGTTTATCAAATAAGAGAAGCTAATTACATTGCTTTAGAATTTTAGATGCTTTAAGAATGTTAAATTACATGTTTGGTCTATTTGAGGTTGATGGACGTCTGATATTGGTGGTTGAATTGTCGAGTAATCTAAATGTGTTGCAATGGTTGTGTTTCGTTTGAAATTGTCTTAATTGGTGTTGAATTGAAGAACTTAGGATCTGATTATTTGAGCAAGTTGGTATGCACTCTGAGATTGAAAATTGTTTTTGAACTAAACACTAAGTAATGAATACCCATTTGATAATCTGAATAGGTTCCTTATTTCCCAAATCACAGTTTTAAGTATTCTGTTATTTTATATGGCATTAAGCGGTATTGGCATGACGCTGAGCGCAAATTTGGTTGTGTAAGTTTGGAAGCACTTTTTGTCCAGACCGCTGAATGTCCCTTTCCACTGTAGAGCGACCACTTTTGTGAGCATTTGGTGTTGAGCGGTGGCAAGGCACCACTTAGTGTTGGAAGTCCCACATCAACTAGAGATAAGGCCAATTTATAATATATAAGTGAGGTGTAATCCTCACCTTACAAGTTGGTTTTGTGGGGGTTGAGTTAGGCTTAAAAACCCACATTCTAATACTTAACGCTACTTTTGACTTTAGGTTTGGAACAATTTTAATTCTAGGTGATTGAGTGATAGAATGACGTCGTTGAGCGAGATGTTTTGTGAGAATAATGACGCTAAACATAAGACTACCGTTGAGCACCATGATTGTCGATGAGTTTCAAGACTGCCATTGAGCATCACATTTTTGCGAAAGGTTTAGCGTTGGGTGCCAAGATTGTTGCTTAACACTCTCTTATGTGAGAGGTCTTGCATTAAGCCCCACTCTGAGTGCCAATCTGTATTTTCTGATCTTCTGATCTTGTGATTTAGTTTGAGGTTGTTTTACCATGGTTTCTATGTATAATTAGTATGGATTCTATTATTTCATGGATTAATAACATGGTTGTGAACATTTATGGTGAATGTTTTAAAAGGAATTTCAAGGAGAAGTTTCTTGTAACAGTTTCAATAATATATGTATTGATGTATAAATTTCGTATTGGAAGTTATATTGATCTAATAACCATTCAATCTCAAGTAGAGAAGAGTAGGGTATGTGGTGAGAGTAACAAAAGGTCCTAGTCTAGAAGTTTTACTTTGGCTAAAGACGGAAACATACTAACTTTTCGTGTGATAGGATGAAACCATTTGACAATGGTTTTGTAAAGCAGTAGAGACCACCACACGTACATAACTTACTAGAGTCTGATATCAATACATGCATATAGATGGTTAAGTCTAACATGAATGATTACATGTTTTAGGATTTGTCAATGTGAATGTTATTTGTGTTAACATCTCTTTAAATGTTGTATGATTGCCTTTTTGAGTACATTAGCTCACCCTTTCTTTTATGTTTGTTTGCTTTTTTGTCCTTCTTGTTTAGAATGTTCACTTTAATGGTGTAAACATATGAAGATATGCATTAACATAATTAAGATTACTTTTGTTGTGTATAATCTTTTTTCATTTGAAAAACTATAGCTAATAGTATGTATATAATTTACTAGACTTAGTACATATTTTATGTATGAGTGTAATATAATAATTGTATGTTTGTCTCACCTGGTTGGTTATCACTTATATAACTTTTATTTAGTAGTTTATACTATTAAATAGAATGTTACATTTAGTTTATTTATATTTATGTTTATTAAAGAAAAACACTAATTTTAGTGTATAATTATATTTAAAGATATCTTTTTCTTATGTTTCGTTCTGTGTTATAAATTTAAGTAAAAAGTATTGTTAGGATAAATTTTTGAATAATTTTAATGTAAATTTAAAAATAAGTTTTAAATCTGATTTAATTTTATAAAATGAGTTTGTTAGATGAGTTTTACATTTATTATATGATAAAATTAATTTATTTTTAGTTGATTTCACATTTTTAATATTTATAACACATTCTATATCAATATATTGTTTTTCTTGTTGGCAGGTAGATATCATGTTCAAGTAATGTATTTTCATGCCGATGGAGTCTTCTGGGTAGGTTCACTAAGAATAATATTGCATTCTTGAATGTTAAAATTGCATATTTTAGAAAACGTTACAAATGAAATCTTCTGAAAATTAAAATAACCACTAAAATTACACATATTTGGTGACAATTTTTTTTAAATACTGATAAATTTGCTAGAAAAAGAAAACATTCTTAACGATTAAAAACTGCCACAATTATTTAATATTTATCATATTTTGACAATTGAAAACCATCATAAAAATATATCATTATTTATAATCCTTCAATATCTATTAAAAGTTTTAAATTGTCACAATATTTTAATTTTTTTTTTAAATCTTTACAATTTCAATTATTATTTATTTTTCAATTATAACTAATAATTGAATTATTTATTTTCTTTAAAACTATTTTATAAGATGATTATAATAATATTATTAATTTTTATCATACTTTATATGTGATGGATAAGTGTGACCAGACTTCATCTAGTCTAAGATATAGTTGGCTAAAACAGAATGTCAAATAAGACAGTTAAATATGAACAACATACAAATCATCTATGTTTAGTGACCACAACCCATCCACATGAATAGGCCAAATATATGTAATAATATCAAATCTAAGACAGTGTTGCACTTTTTCCTCTTGAGTTGAGAGCTTTACTCCATCAACAACCTCACATCTCACATAATTCTCTATGTTAGACTTTACCATCAAAGAGGTTTTCAAAATCATCACAACTAAAAAATATTCAGAAATATAAACAACCTTTCTAACATGACATGTACTGCACATTGCTTTCATTTATCAGAAGTAATGATTCTAACCTTCGATCTTCCTGTGTTTTCCTGTCCTGAACGTTTGTTTAGTTGTAAATCATAACATTTCATGTATAAATATGTAAATATTGAGAAGATAATTTGAAATTTTGATTATGGATGAAAGTGAAACTGTGGCAGAATATTTACAGTTTCAGTATTCTTCTTTTATTCTCTCCTTACCCTCTGCAATATACATCTTTCTTCTCTGCATATTCACAAAACCAGCTGCGCTAACACAGGTTCATATCCTCAAGCTGTTGCTAAATTCTTTAAATATCAGAGGATAAAATATGATTTATGCAATAAAATGAATAAGATAAGTGTTAAAATTGGTAAAATGAGATTTATAAAAAGTTTAAAAGATTTTTAAATTATTTCATAATCTTGAAAATACATTGGTTTGTATTTGATTTAGAAATAAATAAAAAAGAAGAAAATAAGTATGTAAATACCAAGCTTTGATAGTTATGTCAAATAAAAGTCATAGTTAAAATCTTAATGAGTTATCCTTTTATGATGTAGTCCTTTAAGTTTAAGGAAAAATTATTTTCAAAAGGGGAGAGAATGATGTGATCTTAATTCAAGAAAACTCTGTCATACATTCTAAGAAACCAAAATAGTAGAAATAAAGCTAAGGAGATTTCTAATCAATTCAAAGACTACGGAGAGAAAATTACAAGAAAAATGCACATCACAATACATGAAAAAAATTCTCAGCGTTAATTTTTTGGTGAAGTGGCTAACAACACTATTACCTCACCACTGTCCACTGTCTGCCACGTAGTTTTATTTTAAATTATTTTAGATGAGGTTTTTTGGTTTTGCACGTGTGGATAGTTATCAGATTAATTAAGATTAGGATGACATAATGACTTAGGTTTTTTAGGATCAAATTGGTTTTTTGCAATTGGGGAAAAGTGATGTTTCTGGAAACATTGCATTGTACCGGAAAGCTCTGGTGGTCCTTCTCGAAGCATTGCATTTTGGTGGTTGTTCTCAAAGCATTGCATTTTGGTGTTCGTTCTCGAAGCATTGCAGCGTTTTCGCACTTTTCTCTGTTTTCTTCTCTGCACTAGGGTTCTTCTTTGCCGGTTTGCGATTTTCTCTGTTTTCTTCGAGGAAGGAGAAAACACAAAAGCTTCAATTAGTTCGTTCATGGAAGTCGCGATTGGTTCTGTGCATGGAGGTTGAATTGGGAACAAAGAGACGCAAATTAAGATTTTTCTGTGACGACGATTTGGGTTTGTTATGCAGGTGAAAATGGACATTGTTAGCTTAAAGCTTGCGCGATAGGTTTAGTTCCCAATTTCAGAAAGAACCTTCTGGAAATGTCCAACTTGGTTGGTGCTATCCACTAAGTGTGCTGCCTTTCCAGAGAATGTGTATACACTAGTGGCAATCACAACGACTTTAATTCCTCCTTGTTTACAAGTTGATCCAAAGAACACTTATTGTCGGCTGATAGGACAGTTATGTGTGTTTGACAATAATACAGAAGTTAAGTGTGCTTTCTTAAACAGGATGTGCAATAGTTTCTAAATTATTGTGTGTTAAATTTCTGAAGTTTGTTTGATGCTAGAGACTCCTTGTTTGGGCTTAGGCCTATGTTACGATTATGTTCTGCAAACTCTGGTTCAATTCCAAAACTCTAATATAAAATCTTCTATTTTATCTGTTCAAACTCTTGAGTCTATGCTTGACTGAGAAAAGGTGTTAATCATATTAATCAATCAGGTCTGGGATAAATGAATAATTAAAAATTAAAGGAAATTTACTTGAAGAAACAAAATCCTGCTAAGTCGAATGAGTGGCTTAAAACCGCAAAGCAACAAAGGCAATGATGCGAAGGGCTGAGATCAATTGAAGCAAAACATGATTCCTTTGTAAAGCATATATAACCTGAAGAAATAATATATGCTCTAGCTAAAATATAATATTTAAGTTTAGTATTAGTTTAATTGGAATCTGTTAATATTTTTTTTGAAAACCGACAGGATCCAACTTGAATAATTTTTAAATGACAGTTTTTCCTTCACCTTCGTAACTTTCTTCCTACATTCCATAATTTTTTTTCCAACCTAAATAAATAGAAACCAAAAATACACGGGGCAGAAGGGCAATTTAACCACCATGTAGTTGTATTAGGCATTGAAAGATTGAAAACAGGGGTTTAAAGTAGAGTGAAAAAATATTTAAGAAATAAAAGAGCATATAATTATTTACCACAATATGATATATAATTATGAAGAGAGTTGGGAACACACTTTCTAACATAATACTCTGAACATACAATTTCTAACATAATAGTCTAGACATACAATCTCTCCGATACTCTCATTAGTTGAAATTTATCAGAAACTACACGATTATCAGAACTTCACTGAATAGGATTTTGGACCAAATTTCAAACAATAGGAAAGAGGCTATTGTTAGAATTTCTCTAATTACACACTTCTGAATCATAAGTCCAAGCTAGTTCATTAACAAGGAGAGAAAAGCCAACCTTGTTAAAATAAAACCAGCAAATTTCACCAGAGGAGTTTCACTCCCTCTACCCAGTATTAGGACAGACTGACAAATAAAGATGGAGTGTCGAAGAGTCTTGCTTCTGTTACTTAAAAATCACTTTTGTATCTATTGTTTATAGTTCCATCTCGAAATGCAACTTTCTCCAATTTCATAGTTGGCTTTCCAATGTAATCAGTCTGGAATGGTGCATTTGTCAGAAGCTGCATTGAAAAGTCATTGCAGCTTGGACTTATGATTCAAACAGAGAAAATCGCAAACTAGCAGAGAATAACCCTAATCTCAGTTTGAATAACCCCACATTTACGATTTCTAATTTTGTTTCGTATAAATATAATTTTGCTTGATTGAAGATAAAACTAAAGAACCTTAATTTTGCTTCGAGAACGACCACCAGAGCTTTCTAGTACAGTGCAATGTTTCCAGAAACCTCACTTTTCCCCAATTGCAAAAAACCAATTTGACCCTAAAAAACCTAAGTGGCAGTGGACAGTGGTGAGGTGGCAATGTCGTTAGCCACCTCACCAAAAAATTAACGCCGTCCAAAATTAGGGACTAAACGTACATGTTTCCATACTACGAGGACTAAATGCCATCAATGTTTCATGCAGGGACTAAAACCAAAAATCAGTGAAACTTCAGGGACTAAAAGCATATTTAACCTTCTAAGAAACCAAAATAGTAGAAATAAAGCTAAGGAGATTTCTAATCAATTCAAAGACTATGGAGAGAAAATTACAAGAAAAATGCACATCACAAGACATGAAAAAAATTCTCTTAATATGTCTTGTAATTTCTTTGTAAATAAAAATATATAATATATATTTTATTTCTTTAGAAAAAAAAATTCAAGACATTAAGTTTGGGCTAAAGCTGTAAAAATGGGTCACAACTCGCGAGTCAACCCGATCCACCATGGGTTCGAGTCAGGTTGGGTTTGAAAAAATTGTATTTTTATTTTATGTTGGTCAAATTTCATCCTGACTCATTTTAAACCTGGCTCATCCGGGTTGAACCTGTAGTGGACCGGATTGGCCCACCATCCCACCTATCCAATTTTATTTTATTAAAATTTATTTTAATTTTTTTAAAATATATTTATTATTTTTTCTTGAAAAAATTATTTAAGTTCCCTATTTTCAAAACTAATTAAACATCCTGTTAACACCCTGAGAAGTGTACCAACTCGTATAAAGTAATAATAGACAATCAGTCCAGATATCGTTTCCCAAAGGACTCTTAGACCTTATCTTTTATGTAAATTGATTGCATAAGACTTGAAAGAAGAATAATTTTGTAATGTTATTTCAAAACTAAATCTAAACATGCAAATACAAATTGAATCAATTGGCAGATAAAAGATATGAATGAATGGATTTGTTGGGATTTACAATTTCATCCTTATCCACCCTCCTATATATACTTTTCTTATTAAATTCGCTTTATTATCAATGTCATGCAACTTTCTAAATTAATCAAAACCCGATTCCTCAGCGAAGAGAGCATATTACCAATTACTAGTTTACCATTTCTAGTCTCCCTAGTAATTACCAAAGCATTAAGCACAGAAGCTTAAAGCAATTGACCGTCTTATTCATATTCCTAGGCAGTATTTCATAATTAAGAGAATTCTTATCAGTTCTAGATTTCCCCATTCCTGTATCGATAAAATCATATATCATGACACTGAATGAGTTAAACGATGTAAGCATTAACATCAGAAAAGAAAACCCAAACAATTGATAATACAAGCATATGAATAAAATAAGGATTTCAATATAAGAGAGTTTCAAAAGGATTACATTGTTCCCCAACAACAAAGAGTTTAGTTCACCATAGACATGGTGAAACTAGATGGATTTAATGGAAAAGATGAAAGAGTAAACCCTAGAATTGATAAATTGGAGCCTTAGCATCCAAGAAACCGCTTCCAAGGAGTGTAGAAGGTGCTCTAAAGTCTTCCTCTACCAAAAGATTACCCTAAGGGTCGCACTGGGGCTATTTATAACACAGAAAAGTAACAGAATTTCGGCTCAGACCCATCATTTAGGTGCTCAGCGCTCATTTGACCGCTCAACGGTAGACCCCATAATCGCAGGACGCTCAGCTATGGATCCTGGCGCTCAACACTGGGTTTCATAATCGTAGGATGCTCAGCGTCAACGCTCAGCCGTGAAATAGTGGCTTCCTCCTCGAAGCTGGCGCTCAGCGCTGGAATTGGCGCTGAGCGGTGGACCTTACTCTTCTTTTGTATCTTTTCTCATCCTTTCTCGAGTTTAAGTCCTCCCTTCTTCACTTCCATCTTTCAATTCTCATCAAATCCTGCCAAAACAATGTAAAAACAAGCATAATATCTCTAAAACCAATTTTGACTCTCTTGAAACCAAACTAAAGTGTTTTGCATGATTCTAAGCTCATTCTAAGCCATAAAGGGTGTGATTTGATATCAAATTTAAGTATAAAAATAACGGTTTTTAGATTGTTATCACACCCATGTGGGAGTGAAATTTGGAAGTAAAATTTGTTTAGATTTGAATTATAGAAAGTTTGTAATTTTTTTTATTTAAAAAAATTGTAATTAAGTGAGCTAACTCGTTTACCCATCAACCCGTGATGGTCGAGTCGGATTCACATTTTTCTGACTCGCTAATAAATGAGTCGGATTGAGTTAGCTCACTAAGTGATCAACCCGTGATGGGTCGGGTCGGATGACCCGTTTTGACAACACTAATTTGGGCATAAAGACAACTTTTGAAAACCAAGACCTTAATTGCATATACATGTGCAACAATTAAACAAGGCCTACTCTCTTCACATCCCACGTAAGGAACCTAATGACATTAAACATGCATATATAAACATACAAATCACATTTGTAACATAACTTTAACATTAAATTGAAGATAATAATGAATTTGTCTCTCTATTTTGTAAGTTCAAGACGGTAATTCCTTCTTTCTAGAATCATATCTTGATTTTTTCAAATTTAAGTAGTGATTTTCCTTCTTGTAGTTATCTTTCAATTTTGAGAGGGACAAATTTTATTCCTTTCTTCTCTTCCATATTTTTTATGTCTTTGTTTGTTCTTATAATTACACCTTTACCGTTGATTGATCTCATTCTTAGTAAAGAGATTCTAAGAAATTGGTGTGCTCTTTTTTCATATTACATGGCCAAAACATTTTCTTGAAAAATCACGAGTTTATCTTAGTTTCTTTCATGGAGTTAGTTTTTCTTTTTATTTCTCTTGTATAATAACCTTGTAAGGAACAAATCAATCAAAGAAAGTTCATCTTAACATCATTATAATTGTTTTAATCTAGCTGATTTAAAATTTAAGAACTACATGGGGTTTTATTCTTTCCAAACATGTTTAATATATCCAACTCCTAAGTCACAAAGTGAAATCTTATTAGCTTTTGTTACGGCTAAACAAGTTTTTCTATGACAAGATGCATGTTTCAATCTAGAAGTCAAGCCCAACGTGTTTATGTTATAATAATGAAAAAACAAAACAATTTTTGGTACATCTAACATCACTATTTGTGAAATAAGTATAAGATGAAGCTTGTTCAACCATAAGACATTGGTAGCTTAAGTCAACATTATAAAGTATGATCAAGCACGATGAAGACTAGAGAGAGTCACGCTAGATGTATATATCTTCGTTATTTTTCATCTCACTATTGTTTTTCCTAAGCATAAAAATTGTTTGAACTTCTCCATCAGTTAGTCTTTTATCATCAAACCCATAAATTCCTTGAAGAATTATCGATAAAGATAACAAAATAAAGTACATTATTAAAAGATCTTATGTTATATTAAAATGGGTTTTAGATCCTAAACCTCCTACCCCATCCTAGCCTTCCCTAAAATAAGCCAAATAACAAGAGTTATTGAGATGATGGTAAGTGTTATTCAACAACAAAATATGACGATGGCTCAAAACCACTAAATGTATATATTAAAATGCTTTAGGTTTAATACATCATTTGATCCCTTCTTTTGGGGCTTTTGTTCAAAATGATTCCATCTTCGGAAAAAAATCACTTAGGTCCTATATTTCATTAAAAGTTGTTCAAAATGGTCCTTTTGGCAGACGACGTTAAATTCTTAACGGTGCAGATGCTAGCGTGGCAAACTTTTATCCAGCTGTTTAAAACTGATCTTACGTGTCATTCTGAAAACATTTTAATGTTTTAAAATTGAGGATTAAAGAAATGAAAAAATTAGGCTAATTAAAAAAGCCCTAACCCTAATAACGCCATTTTTGTCGCGATTTCTGAGAACGCCATTGCTGTTCATTTCTGGTGATTTCTGCTAACGCCATTACTAATTGATTGAAGGTGGAAGTTCAACATCGCACGGAAGTTCACTCTTCTGGGTGTATTGGCTTCTGCTACCTTTATTCTTGCAAACTGTTTTCTGGGTTTGCTGCAGAAGAAAGCCTTCAATACCCACTAATACAAGCCTTCAAAAAAACTGGTATTTAAAAAAAAAAATCTTTTTTATTAAAGAATTATTTGCCCCTTTTTTCTGCAATTTTTTCTACATATTTTCCCCTTTACTTGAGGAAAAGTTTGAGACATGGGCAAGCAAGGGCCTTGCTATCACTGTGGAGTTACAAGTGAGTTCTTGTCTCTCTAATATGAAATCTCAGTTTTTCCTGAGAGTTATTGGTTTTTTGAAATTTGTCTCTTTGAATTTGAAGTTTGTCTTGGAACCGATGGCATGGATTGTGATTTTGATAAGAAATTAAGATGCGTGCAAGGGAAAAGTTCTGGCCAATTTAAACAAATGGGATAATTTAGTTTAATGTTCTTTGTTTGGATTTATTAGAATTCAACCATATAAACATTCCTGTTGCTCAGAATATTTGGAAATGGAAGTTCTGGAAAATTTGAGGAACATGAAAGAACTCTAACTTCAACGAACCCTAACCCACCCCTTTTATTAACCTCAATTATAAGTCATTTATGTCAATTTACTTCAGTCCATAAAGCCATGTCAGATCAGTTTTAAACAGCTGGATAAAAGTTTGTCACGTTAGCATCTGCACCATTAAGAATTTAACGTCGTCTGCCAAAAGAACCATTATGAACAACTTTTAATGAAATATGGGACCTAAATGATTTTTTTCCGAAGATGGAATCATTTTGAACAAAAACCCCAAAAGAAGGGACCAACCAATGCTTTATGAATAGTTAGCAGTTGTAAAATGTGACATTATATTGAACAACTAAGTCAATAAAGTTAATACAATATTTAATCCTATCAAATTTGAGTTCCTGAAATTGTGAAAAGAAAAAATTCCATACAATATATAACTCATTGAATGAATGATGACATTTAAAATATAAAAAAAAAAAAAAAAAAAACTTGTCTTTCTTTATCTTAAGATTGTCAATTTCTTTGTCATCTAATAACATTAATTATTTATAGTTATATAAGTATAAGTGATTTGTTAATAAATTTAGACTACTAATAAAAAATTATGACTTTAATACTAAGAAACAAGTTTAGTCCATCAAAAATAATAAAATCCTAAGAAGTTGAATATACAAAAATAAAAAACAAAATGTGATTTAATAGAAAAAAGTCATGACATCATGTTGTTATATGGATCACATATTCCTTAAATCATGTCACTATGTGACGTAATATTTTTTATGTAATAAAGAAATGGAAAATCATATATAAAGACGGAAAAGCTTAAGTAAGTATATGAATATATTTTCTCATGTAAAAAGAAATAATGAAATGAAAGTAATAAAAAAATAACATTAGAAAAATGATAGAGAAACAATACAAAAGTGAATGTAGGAAAATTTTAGAAATCAAATACTTAATAGAAGGATTGATTCAAATTGACAATTGTTTACTTGTATTTATTGCATTAACTTAAATTGTATATTTATTTTAAATTGTTAATGAAAAATTATATGGAAGAATTATTGTTTAATGCTCATTTAATATTTGTCCTTGCGTGTGATTAAAGATTTTCTATTTAATTAATTATATTAATGACAAAATCATGCAAACAATAAAAATGTTGTAAATGTTGTGTAACCAAGTGTATACTAAACATATTACACTTGTTATAATACATACAAATTTATGTACAGTGATTTATTTTTAATGATTTTCCTAATACTCAAAAATGTTACTAAATACTTTTTTTTTAAATATCATTAAACAAAATAAATACCAAAAAGTTATTAATATGAACAATACTGTACTTAATTTTCTTAAACAAGATTTCGAATTTGAGCATTGTAAATTATAGAAAGAAAAACACGGCTTATATTAAAATTTTAAAATATCCAACAATTATTTTCTGTAAAGATTTGTAAATCACAAGATCTGCCCATAGTAAGAATATTAAAAGAAATCATTTATATTTTTAAAATAATTCCAAAAGTAAATTAAGTTTTCTAAAATCTTACCAAAATGTAAACATCCTCGAAAACCACTTATCAATTTTGCCCCAAATCCCACTGATTTGTTTCTATTCAAGGATTATGACACCAGGTCTTTTTCTCCAAAAGAAAAACTATAAAAAAAATTCCATTTTATTTTAATTAAAGGAGAAAAATTAGGGAATTTTAAAAACTATTAAATTTTGAAAACTCAAAAAGTAATTTCTTTATTCCTTAAAAAAAAAAAAAAAACACTAAGAGTGTTATATTGAATAAAGTTTTCATTCTTTTCCTCTATGTGGTATTACCCAATTCTACAAAACCAATGGGCTAACTAAACATTTGCAAGAATTAATTCCATTTTTAAACCATTTTGAAATTAATATTATTTGACCACTCTGCTGTTTATGTTGTACACACAATACAAAAGAAAATAATAATTAATTGTATATGGTGACAAAAATAATTTATGAGGTACAGGAACATGAGAAAAAGATAATAAAATATTATGACAAAATATTTAAATTTAATGTAGGTTTTAAAAGCAAAGAGTGTCAATCAACAAAAATGATAAATTTAGTTTGATCTTCTTTTGGATTGAGAAAACCTAAATTTTTGGTTCATCTCCTTAATCCCTTCTCTCTCTTTCAAAATGAACCAATTTCCTCTTCTCAAAGGGAACAACAACAGATCAAAACAAACAATGTCACAAAAAGTTACAATGCTAGTAGTATTCTCATCCTTGTTCGTATTCATTCTCACCACAATTTCTTATTCTTTGCTGTGGAAGATCAATGAATTCACGGGGCTGGGGCTATCTATTGATATTGATTATGGTTTGAAGAATGAGACAGAAAGTTTGAAGGATCAGACATGTTTGAGGAATGACACAGAAAGTTTGAGGTATAGTTTGAGGAATGACACAGAAAATTTGAGGTATAGTTTTAGGAAAGAGAGAGAGAAGATGGTATCAAAACCTTTGAAGAAGTGTGACATATTCAGTGGGGAATGGGTGCCAAATCCTGAAGCACCATACTACACAAACGCGACATGTTGGGAAATTCATGAACACCAGAATTGCATGAAGTATGGAAGACCAGATTCTGAGTTCATGAAGTGGAGATGGAAGCCAAATGAGTGTGAACTTCCCATCTTCAACCCTTTTCACTTTCTAGAAATTATGAGAGGAAAATCAATGGCTTTTGTTGGAGACTCCATTGGCAGAAATCACATGCAGTCCATGATTTGCCTGTTATCTAGGGTTAGTCTCTTCTTCTTCTTCTATCTTTTCTCAATCTTCAACTTCCAAAATCATCTTATTACCATAATTATCTTATCTTTATTTTGCTCCTTAATTTTCGATATCAATTATAGTTGTCTTTTTTCTTTTTTTCTTTGTTTATGTTTATATATAGTAATGCATCTCAACATGTCAACTCATGTTTTAATTCATATGTCACCAGTTCATGTTTTTTATGTTAATATGAAGAATTGTCATATATAATTAAAATGATTAACTTTTTATACTTTTAATTTTTTATTTTATTTTAATTCATGTTTACAAATAAGTTGTTGAATATTTGACTAAAGGACAAAGAAAGTAAGAAGAGTCTCTATTTTTTTTTATAGTATTTTAATAAAGTTCAACTTCAACTTGTTAATGTAATATATATTATCTACAAAACTAGAAAATAGTGTTGCATGTATGAAATTTATTTTTTTATCTGCTTCGATAGTTACTTGCTATTAAATCATACATGTTGTGTGGTAACTAAATTTAGTTAGATCATTAGTCGTATAGTTATCAACATGTTATATTTTTAACTTAAAACCAAAACTATAGATATGAATAGTTAATATATACAACTATTATATTACTAATATTATTATTATTTTATTTTTATATATATATATATATATATATATATATATATATATATATATATATATATATTCTTTAAAAATAGACACATGTAACAATATTAATTTTTTTTAATATTAAATTAAAAAAGTTATCATTCTTAAATTAAATTTTAAAATGTATTATTTTTAAATTAAAACTATTGAACTAGTTAAGATTTATAATGGTTGAATATGTAAGGTATTAATAAAATAACAATAATAATTATATAATTTAAAAATAATATTAAATAAATGTAATATTTTCAAAACACTAAAACTATTTACCATGTATACGCTTGTATTTCAATTAGTTAAATATAGTAAAAACATACAATCGTAAAATTAATTTTTTCTTATTATTTTTTATAATGTTATAATTATATAATAAGAGTATTTGTAATTTTTTAAGACAACTACTTTGTTGTTAGTAGTTTCCTGAAGTCATTAAAGTTGGTTTTGTTTATCTGTATTGTGTACTTGTGGTAACTATTTTTGGTGTTATATCTTAATTAGGTAATTTTATCTTTTAATAAATACAAATAATTTTTTATTTAATAAAATAAGTAGTTTATACCATTATATAAAAATGATATAATTAGACAATTTTACCTTTAATGAATAGAAAACATTGGTTTATTTAATAAAGTAAATAATTAAAGAATGTCTTTATTCAAAGGAATTACATAACTTTTCCAATTAAAAAGAATCAACATTATTATTATTATTTTAATATTATACTTAAAAAATTATATATTTCTAAACTCTATTGTTTTAATAATTTATATCCTTTAGAAAAAAGGTCTATTTTAAAACTGTTTTAGTTTGATGTAATAAAAATGTTGATGCACATATATCATAGTAAAATAATGCGAATAAAAAAAACTGCAAAAGGAAATTTTATCATTAATCGTCTTGCATTATATCTCCTTTATTTTTAAAATATTTATAATAAATTCAATATTCAATCAAATATTAGTTTAAACTTTTCCGTTCTTGATTATTTTAGTCAGTTTTAGAATCTTTATGTTTTATGGTTAAAGGATTAGTTTTAGCAACCAGTTAAATATGTTAACAATATGCATTTATAGCTGGATTTTTTTCTCTAACATTCAGTAATTATACCATTTTAGTTATTTACCCCAATTAAATCAATTTGTTTCTATGAATAAGCCAATGTATGATGTTAATTCTTTATATTCCAATTATATGTTAATTCGATCTGACATAATATACATAATATTTTTATATTAATTTGATATTATTTCTTTTTTACTTTTTATTTTCTTATTTTTCAAAAAGTTATAAAAAATTATTTTTTAAGACTATTTTATTCTTATCAAGTGTGCAAAATGAATATCATTATATGTCATGATATTTTACTCTTAGCGAACCAAAATTACAATTATGCAACATTGTATTGTATTAAAAAAAAAATACAAACTATTGCAAACAAATATTATATATACATAGCTATATTTATATTTTACAAAATTTTGTACTTTACAGGCGGAGTGGCCCGTAGATGTATCATACACAGATGACTTTTCCTTCAAAAGATGGCTATACTCAAACTACAACTTCACAATGGCTACGTTTTGGTCACCCTATCTAGTTAGAGCTGAACAAGTTGATTCAAAGGGTGATCTTATCAACATTTATCTTGATGAGTTTGATGAAAAATGGACGGCTCAAATTAAAGAGTTTGACTATGTCATTATCAATGGAGGACAATGGTTCTTGAGGCCAATAGTGTTCTACGAGAAACAAAAAATTGTTGGATGTCAATATTGTTCCTGGGAAAATGTCACTCATTTAACATGGCACAGTGGTTATGGGAAGGCTTTTAGGACTGCATACAAAGCCATAGTCAATTTTGGAAACTCCAAGGTTGTAACGATTCTTAGAACGTATGCACCATCTCATTTTGAGAATGGGGTGTGGGATAAAGGTGGAAATTGCATAAGAACTAAGCCATTTAAGAGTAATGAAACAAGGTTAGAAGGCTATAATCTTGAGTTACACACCATACAATTGGAGGAGTTCAAACGTGCTGAGAAGAAAGCTACGAAGAGAGGTTTGAAATTCATGTTGCTTGACACCACACAGGCTATGTTACTCAGGCCAGATGGTCATCCTAATAACTATGGTCATTGGCCACAGGAGAATATGACATTACCTAATGATTGTGTGCATTGGTGTTTGCCAGGACCTATTGATACAATGGCTGATTTTCTATTAGAAACTTTGAAAAGGGAAGGTTTTACATCTTTTCCTAAAAAAGACTTCATCTAATTAGAATTATTTGTCAAACTACAATTGGCAAATCTTGTCGTGTTGTATAGACTTAATAGTGATTTTTTATTAGAAAAGTTGAAAATGGAAGTTCTTATCTTTCTGATAAAATTTCTACTCAGAGAACTATCACCTTCTTTCCATTTGCAATATTTCTAATAGAAAATCAATTCAGAGTCTATAGGCCTGGCAAGCACCAATGTCCAATTTATTTGTATTATATATATGTTTCTATCATAGTATTACTCAAGGAACCCTATTTATGTCAACCTAAATTCTCTTCAATTTCTTCATTCAAGACACATTATAGAGGAAGCATCATGAAATCAAGGGATAAAATGTTGCAGAAAATACACGTTACAATGAACAACTACCAACCCAATTGGTTCTACATTTTGATTGTATTTAGTATTGATTCACAAAGCCACTCATATCCAAATTTGAGAAAAGAATTCTCAAACTCGCTTGCATGGCAAATCATAAAACCCACGTAGATGTACAGTTTCTATGGGTAGATAATCATCCATAATGTAACTGAGTGAAATGAAGAGCAAGTTTCAATTACTAAAACAATAATGACGACACACTTTCTTAGTACTTTTAATTACTATCTTCTATTGATTAAAATTCGCGTGAGCCTTATTATTTTCAAACTCAGACCCACCTAACGAGATAGGAATTGGAACTCACATACTTAGTGTCACAAAGTGAGTTTCAACTTATATAAAAGATATTATGTCAGCAAGATCTTTTGAGAAAATGGATTTAAACTTAATTTAAAATGTAAAAGGTTCATGTCAAATTATGAATTATAACTCAATAATAGCTTTTATCGATATGGAATCTCCAATGTATCTTGTTACACTAGAAATCAAATATCTTAAATTTGATATTTGTGGCTAATGACATACTGGGTTAGAAGTCCTACATCGACTAGAGATAAAGTCAAATTATAATATATAAGTGGATGCAAATCTCACCTTAAAAGCTGGTGTTGTGGTATTGAGTTAGACTTAAAATCCATTTTCTAACATGGTATGAGAGTCATGCTTAGAATCTATCCTAACAAAATCTATGTGGACATTTTATTTCACCCGTTGTCGAACCACTGTCATTGTAGTCGTTTAAGCATTTTGCCAAATATGTAGAATGCAAAGCTCCATAATGACAGGTGGGCCTCAAGAGAAAACTTAGTTGGGAAGGAAAGCTTCATTGCTGTAACACCAAGCTGAAAGCTCAAACATGGAGAAAACTCACCTAAGAATGAATCCTCATGACTGACCAACACCATTGGAGCCGAAGCAATCCTTACATTTTTTATAAAAGTAAAGCATGCCTTTGTTATTTATATGCTAACTTATGTAGTTCAGTCCTAGAGTTCTTAGGCACATATTTGATAAGTATGTAATATAAATTAATTTTAAAATGAATTTGACACTTATCTTATTTTGATTTTGTTAAAATTTTGTATAAATCATTCTAATTTAACTTGTTTTGCAATTCTTGATATCAACATAGAATCAAAGTGAAAAAAAAAAAAAAGATGAAATTCAAATAATTCTAAACAAAACTAAAACTCGTGTAACTGAACGGCAAAAATGAGGTTTGAGCTATTCAAGCAAATCCATTCCAAAGGAAAACCTAAGTATTAAATCTGAAAAGTAATGAAGACTCTTTTCCAAAGAAGTTATCTCAGGTGTTACAACGTCAAAGCATGAGCCTTTGAGCAAGTACGTTATGCAGTTTTGAACTGCACTTTTTCAATGACAGCAAAGAGTGAAGGCAGCTAGTTCAGCTGAACATATGAAGATTTAGTTAGTGGTTCCTTAAGCATCAATATATGAGATTTAATCCCATTAAACCCTGTGTGGTTTTATAATTTTATTCAACCAATTGGAATTGAGTGCCCTTTTCTTACATTGCGTTAAAATACATCATTTGGCCTTAGTAAAGCAATACAAATTCCACGTCAGGTTGACTGGGGGCTAAACTGTGTAAACTGGTTAACTATCAGAAAAGTGTGCTATTGAACAAGGGGCAACCAAAAGCACCCAAGTGTATCAAACAAACCAAAGAGAATGAAAAATATAACTAAAAGGGAGAGAAACACAAATCTTTGAAGAAGTTCATACAATTACAACTTACAATATGAAAGTATATTAAACCGTCTATTTCAAGCATTAATCAATAAGGTACACTTAATAACAAAATTAGATACTTCTGTATTAAATTACTGATATATTCTGCATTCATTTAGGTTCCTTGGTGGCTCTTAATGAATCATAAGGGCAATGATGCGCTTCCACACAATGAAAATGGAAGACATCAACAAAATTATGAGGGAGTTGTGGCAGCAAACCAATAGAGGGCAAGACATAGACTACATCAATATTATCAACGAGGGAATTACTATTATATCAGTAATCCTTTTTCTTAATTAAGAATAATAAACAATATTATTGTTTTCATTTGGTTGTCTTGTCGTTCCTACATCACACATACCAACTTTCTTAATCACTATAATTCTGTTTACAGAACTTAACTAACTTCTCTCTCACATTTTCAGTCAGGAGATATTTGACTGAAGACCGTATTGTTTATATGAAATTGTAAAGTCAGGATATAATTGAAAGTCAGCACAGTATCAATGAGGGAATTACTAACTTATTCATACAATAGTTCTTTTAAGAACATTTTACTTATTTTGATATGCTTCCGTTTGTAAGGGCCTGTTATTCATACAATAGTTTTCTGTTTACTCCCATTTGTAATATATAACTTTTATATTCTTTCCCGGGTATTAAAAATATTAATCGAACTTGAAGTTCGATGAAGATGTCATAAGAAATTATCATAAATTACTAACATACGTTCCCACTGAAGTTGTTTGTAATATAGATACTGTGTTTCTTTTAATTTTATGTTTATCATAGTTTAATTAAGTTTGTAAATTAATTTTTGTTTTGAAAATAAATACAACTTACAGCAATATAATTCCATTTTGTAATACTTTTTAAAATGTGAATTTTTTATTGAGAGCGTGTTTCCTATAAAGTTTATTTTATCTGAGACAACTAAAATATGGAATTCGACCACTAAACTTAATTGTAGGTAATCTCTTTCTTGAGTAACTCGAAAAGGCAGAACAAAAATCATCCATCATATCATTTAGACTATACTATAGCCAGGAAGTTTAAATGCAATTCTTTTATCTATCATATCTCTCAACCTTTGCGCGTCCTTAAATCTCTCAACACCAACAAGAATATTGGACATAAGAACATAATCCCCACCGTGTCCTCTCTCCATCTCTAGTACTTTCCTGATCACCCTCTGACCAATTTCAACATTATTATGAACATTACAAGCACCCAACAAAGTTCTCCACATTACAGCATTGGCAACCTCATGAGGTACCTGTAAAGCAACCTTTTCAGCTTCTTCTAACCTACCAGCCCTCCCCAGCATATCTATCACACAACCGTAGTGCTTGATATCTGGCACTAGTTTACAATCCTTTACCATTTTAACAAAAAAATCGAGGCCTTCTTGAACCAATCCTCCATGACTACAGGCACATAAAACACTAAGGAATGTCACACGATTCGGACTAAGCCCAGCCTTCTCCATGTTTTCAAAACTCTCTAGAGCTTCCCTCCCCATCCCATTCATTGCAAAACCAGATATAGCTGAAGTCCACGATACCAAATTCTTCCTCTGATCAGGTAACTCCTGCAAGAATCTATTCACACTTTCTATACATCCACACTTTGCATACAAGTCAATTAATGCATTGGTAATGCGTATGTCAGAGGAATTGAACCCTCTCTTCTCTGCATATCCATGAGCTGATTGACATATCTTAATGCACCCAATGTTTGCAATAGCAGGAAAAATGGTCAAAAGAGTAACTTGAGTAGGTTCTATACCATCAACTTGGATCATTTCCCTAAACAAAGTTAAAGCTTTCATGGGCTGATTCCTGCGTGTGTATCCATCAATAACAAGGGTCCATGACACTACACTCCGAGAAGGCATCTGATTAAACACAGAAAGTGCAAGTTCAACCTCACCCCATCTAATCAAACCAGTGATAAAAACATTCCAAGTAACTAAGCTTCTGTGCAGCATTTGGTAGAACACTTGTGCAGCTTCAACTAAAAGACCCCAACTTGAGTACATTTGCAACAGCCCAGTTTGCACATACATATGAAACTGAAACCCAACCTTGAAAACGAGGGCGTGGAGTTGAGTCCCAAAGCGAGTGCAGTTTGGATTAGCAGAAGCGTGGGAAAGAAAGGCAAAAGAGAAGGTGTCAAGGGAAGGGTATGTGAAGAAAGTGTGGGAGTGTTGGGTATACCTAAAGAAGTGAAGAGCTAGATGAGGGGAAGGGCCACGGGAGTAACAGCGGATGACGTTGTTCAAGAGGAGTAAACAAGTGGAGGTGTTGTGAAAAGGGTACTGAAAGAGACCAGAAGTGATAATGTAACAGTGAACTTGTTGCAGAATTTGGGGTTGAGAAGGATGTTTGAGAAGAAGAGAGAGCAAGTGTTGTGGATGTTTAGGTTTGGGAGAGGATGAAGGAGCTGGGATTTCAAGACACGGAAAACGGTGAGAGATGGTGGTGCTGGATATGGTTGCCACTGTTACAAAACCTGTAAGGGAGAAAAGGTGCTTTGGTTTCAAGAGTGACATTTTACCAACCATGTTCCATGTTCCATAAAACCATGTTCCGATCCATCTCACATTATCTACTCCAAGAGATGAATATAATGATCACAATTATCCACACTTAAACCTGTACACAAATACCAAGTCACCTACGTAATTTAACATTTTCATGTAACAGAATAAACATTAGAATTTCACAGAACCAATAACATTCCTTATATTGCATCATGTTCTCATAAATATGTGTATATCCTGCAAGGTCCATTAACAATTATCATATATAGCCCACAATAAATCATACAACTCTTTACTTTCCATCCATATCTTGTACCAGTTTTTAACATACCACCCTGTTCAATCTTTGCTTAACTCATTTGTTTAACTACCTAACATATCATATTACAAACTTGTCCAAACGGAACCTTCCAACCTTCATTAAGCATGCACAGACCCAGTAATAATGATGCACAGAAAGACTTATACTTTCATATTATCAGTTATCTACATTAAAGAGACCTACCCAATTGAAGGATTTTCATTATGAATCACAAATTCAACTTTATTTAACCTTTTTCATAGAAACAGCATTCACACACAATTAATCCATATTCCCATATGCATAGTTATATTTTATTAACTTACAATCTGGTTCATAACACTACAAACACGTACTTCGTTATTTCGGACAATAGATACCTATATAACAGAAATTTGAACATATAATCAAATTATACCATACATGGCAACATCCAGAACTCATCATCATACACTTCATATAATATATCACATTTAGAATTATAAACGTGACTTAAAAGCTCACGAATTGCACTACAAACAGAAGATATCATAGGTCTAACATCCATTTCAGCAGCCATTCATAATAGCACTTCATAACCATCCAACAACTAACAAAACCAGAATAATACCCTACTATTTGCACTGCAGAAACAAGATTCACCATGCACTCGGACCAAAATAAAATCGAAGACAAGCAAAGTTAACTCCCCATACTACTCTCTATAACCTAATTCACGAACCTCAAAGCATCAAAGTTTCTATTGTTTCCAATTAACCTTTACTCCAAATAGTACAATATAAACACATCATTCATCATGCAAGTAGGTTAGCTCCCCATACCTAGTTAGAAGTTTCTCCTAGTAAAACCCTTGAACCGAAGCCTTCGCACCTCCCGTCCTCACAATTATGCTTCGCTTCTCTCCTCAACCCTCCCTTCACCAACCTCCAATGTCGCACTCACAGAAATTCGCCCAAAACCCCGGCGGCGTGGGTTTTTGGGTTTCCATGGCAGCGCTCGCGGTGTTTTTGCGAACCAGTGGTGAAGATGGTGTCCCGTCGGCACAGGTCTCCGGCGACAATGCGTCTTGCGGTCATGACGTTCAGAGACGCTCGCGGTGGCTGAAGCGGCTTTGCTGGCAATGTATAGAGGCTAGCGTTTAAGTGGGTTAGAGTTAGATATGAGAAAGAAGAAGCCTCTCTTAAGAACAAAAAAGTATTTATTTTCATGTACTTTTAGATAATTTTTTTTTTCTCAATTGATTTTTTATTTTTGAAAATTTTGAGTAATTATAAGGTTAAACCCCTTCAATAGTTTCTATTTTTGTGGTTTTGTCCCAATTACATCTTGTCTTTTAAGTTTTGCCAATTAAATCCTTAATATTGAAAGTTAAATGAATTGAGTCTCTACCGTTAAATTAAGTTAACGAGTTAACTTTTTCTTACTTGTGAAGTTTTTTATTTTATTAAAGAAATTTTAAAATAAACATTCTAAACCCTTCTCCACCTACATCATCGAAACCACCACAACCTAAAGGGTTGATCGGGTCGAGGTCTATTTGTTAGCCTCCGACTCTTAAAGGGAAATCGACGCCGCCAAGTTGTAACCTTTGTGTATTGTCTCTAGTTCCATTGTCATTACTGGAACTATATTTTGGCTTGCCACCATGACTTCTGCTTTTAACACCGATTCTGAATTTGTGGTTTCATTTGACATCGGAAGGGATTTGTTTACTTTGGTGAAAGGTTATCAAGATTGTGAGGAGGAGGAGTTATGGGATGTCATCTTTGGGTGTTGCTGCTGGGGTTGGTGTTTCAATCGAAGGCTTTGTTGGCTGGTGCTGGCATTGTTCGTTGGTGTTGGCGTTGTTGGTGCTTCTACCGGTGTTGGAGATACTTTTGGGGTAGGCAATAATGGCAGTGGTGGTGTTGAAATAGGGGCTTTTTTTGATGGTTTTGGTGGAGGGATTTTGGGGAATGGGGTTTCGGACTTGATGCTGGTGTAATCTTTGGACCAAGTGGTTTTACTGGTGCTATTTTTGGGGGTGTTGTTTTTTGAACAGGTGGTTTCAAAGGAGCCATCTTTGGAGGTGTTGTTTTGGGAACTGGTGGCTTCACTGGAGAGGCCATGATTGCGAGAATCGCAGGTCCAAAAGAAGTTCCATAAAAGACCTAACTTCAAACTTGTTGTAAATATAATGGGTCCACTACGTTTAAGCTAAAAGGAACAATTTAAAAGTGAATTCACCCTGATAGTGTGCCAATAACGTAACCAATCAATGAAAAAATTCCAAGCTTCTTTTCCTTTCATCATAATAGGTCCTGCTACATATGAATCGCAAGGAGGCACGATCTTACAGAGGTGCTTACGATGGCGTCAATGGTTGTCATGGGGTTCGCTGTTTCCTGATTACAGGTTGTGCGATGATGTCGAAGAAGAATCCCGGGGTCGATGCGACGGGGGAGCGGTAGCGTTGTGGCGATCTCGATTGTGGGCAGCGGCGATGCTAATGGAAGATGAACACGAATGTTGCAAGCCACGTCTCCCTAATGAAGCGTTTGTGCAAGCCACGTCTCAAGAAATGTACACGTAAACCTCACATGTAAGCAAAAACTTAACCCCGTTAAGTTGATTTAACTGCAAGGGCCCGATTCATTCAATTTTCCAATATTAAGGACCTAATTAGAAAAACAAAAGACGGGGATGTAACTAAAACAAAAACACGAAAACAGAGACTTCTGAATGAGTTTAACCTTCTTATAATTAGTTTCGTACTAACAAGTATCATGTCGTGGTTTTTTGGAATTTTTTAAATACTTTTTTAATTATTTTATTTTCATTTTTTATTTTTTTATTTTTTTGAAAAATAAAAAATTTGTCATGTGTCACATTAACATTGTGTCATATGACAATAATAGTGTGACGCGACATTGATAGTGGCAAGTGTCCATATGTTATTACATTTGTTGTCCTTATATTTTTATTTTGTACCAATTTGGTTTCAGTATTTTTATTTTGTTTCAATTTAATCCATGTCTTATATTATTAAAAAGTTAAATTAAATATAATTTTTTGTTCAGGTTTCGATAAAGTTGACACTTGAATAATTTTAAAAAATTTAACTAAACAAAATAACAATATGTATGTTTTTCAAATTCTTGTCTTTGACTCTTTTTATGTTAAGTGAATTTTTAGTGTTGATGTATCTCAAGTCTTAATGTTTTATTCTAACAAACTTTTTATGAATTGTTGAGGAAGGAAGTACTAGGATTATTTTTGTGTAGATCACCTTCACAAAAATATTAATTTTTATAATTTATTCATTCATATTATTTCATTTGTTGTTTAATTTTGTAGAAAAAATTTAAATGAGTTTCTTTTTTTATTTGTGTCAATTTAGTTTTTGTTTTGAAAACTATAATGCAATTAAATTATTTTCGCTAGTAATACATAAATAAAAAAGTGTCGTATGTTAATTGTAATTTTTTTTATTTTTCTAACAAAAAATATAAATTTGAATAAAACATTTTGTAAAGATTTATATAAAAATTAAATTTTGATTGAATTTGGAAAGGAATAAAATTGTTTAATTTTTAAAAAAAAATAGATTAAATTGAGACAAAATAAAAATAAAGGGACTAAATTGAGACAAATAAGAATATAGGCACCAAATTGAGATAATAGATACAATGACACGTGGTCTAACAAAGACACTAGAGTGTCACATTGTCACATAGCACAATGTCTGCTTGACACATGACATTTTTTTTTTCAAAAAAATATAAAAAAATAAAAAAATTGAATTAAAATAATTAAAAAAATAATTTAAAAAATTCAAAACACCACGAGCTGACACGTGACACCTCATTAACAGTGTTAGTATGAAACTAACTACAATGATCTAATTGCTTCAATTTTTCAAAAATAGAAACTTAATTGGCCGAAAGAAAGAATAGGATGTCGCTTGACATGACTAGGTGCATGATCAAAGGAAAGAAGTTGCCAGATTGTCTATGGGAAGAGGTTGTTTTTCTACTGCAGCTTACTTGCTGAACAAAAGCCTAACAAGAGCTCTAGTGAATTGTACTCCTGAATATGCTTGGTCAGGGATCAAATCAGTTGTCAATCACCTGAGAATTTTTGGGTCTGTGTGCTACAAACACATTCCAGATGAGAAAAAGAAGAAGCTGAATGATAAAAGTGAAACCTTCATCCTTGTTGGCTACCATCCAACAGGTGCTTATAGGTTGTACAGTCCAAAGAAGAAACAAGTTGTTATCAGTAGAGATGTGATAGTGGATGAAGGTGCCACATTTGATTGAAAGAAGGCTGAAGCAGACGAGAAACCAAGATCAGTGCCTAGCTTGTTAGAAGACATAAACTTTGGTGTTGAACATGTTGCTACTAATGATGAAGCTAATAGTAGAAGATCTCAAAGAGTAAGATTTCCCTCTACTAGACTCATAGACCATGAAGTGTTTTGCAGATAATGATATAGCATATTCTGGTGATCTTGTCCACCTTGCTTTCTTGGCTTATGCAAAAACTCTTACTTGAAGGCAAACAATTGATGTAAAGGAGTGGAAAGAAGCAATGATGGAGGAGTTGAAGGCAATTGAGAAGAATAGAACTTTGGAGATGGAAGAGCTACCTCAACACAAACAACCCATTGAGGTAAAATAGGTGTTTAAAACCAAGTACAAACCGGATGGAGGTATAACAAAGCTTAAAGCTAGATTGGTTGCAAAAGGTTTTTTGCAGAAACCTGGAGTTGACTTCCCAGATGTCTTTGCACCAGTTGCAAGTCTTGAAACAATGAGATCAGTGGTAGCAGTGGCCAGTTTTAAGAGCTGGAAAATTTGTCAAATGGATGTGAAATCAACGTTTTTGAATGGTTCACTAGAAGAGGAGGTTTATGTGAGACAAGCTCCTGGGTTTGAGAAGAAAGGTGAAGAGCATAAGGTATATAGGGTGAATAAAGCCTCGTATGGGCTTAAGCAGACACCTCGAGCCTGGAACAACCACATCAATGCATTGCTTCTCAGACTGGGTTCCAAAAATGCTCTGTGGAATTTGGAGTATATGTGAAGTCAGTTGGACAGCTAAGTACTTTGTTGATTTGCTTGTATGTAGATCACCTTCTTGTGACTGGAAACTCTGAAGATGAAACTGAAAAGTTCAAAAGGAGAATGAAAGAAGAGTATGATATGACTGATCTCAGCAACCTGAGTTACTTTCTCGGGTTGGAGTTTGTGCAGACATTGGATGGAGTATTCCTTCATCAAAGAAGGTACACTACAAGAAAATCGCCAATTATATACGGATAATTATATACGGATTTTAATCCATATGTAACAACGATTTTACATACGGATTTTATATACGGATCCCTTACATACGGATAATCCGTATATAATGAAAGAAAAATACTACATACGGAATATCGGTATATAATATCAGTAGGTAAAATAATAAAATATTTACACACTGATTTTATATACGGTGGAGGTAATTAATAATAAAATAATAAAGCTTAATAATAATGTATTATTCTGATGAAGGCTGGTGTCATTTGTTTCCCTCCCTCTCTGTCGACCAAAAACATTGCCCCCTTCTCGAGCTCTTGGACCTCACCGAATCCATTGTTCTCCCGCACTCACTAACGACCATGATTCTCTCTGTCTGATTGTATTGTCAGTGATTGTTGTGTTGTGAAGCCATCATTCTCCCTCGTCGAGAGCCTTGTTCTTCCTCGTCAAGGGTTGTTGTTCTTCCATTGTCCCTCAGTGTAGCCGAAGGACCATTGTCCCTCAGTGGACCTGTAGTGTCGCATTGGAGCTGTCGCATTGGAAGCGTTTTCCCTAATTGTGTTTGTGCGTCGTTGGCGGAAGAGTCTGGTTCAGCAAACACTGTCGTTCAGCCTCCGTGGTTCGCTAAGACCTTCATCTGGTAAGTAATCTAAGCTTCCTTCATTTTCGTAGTATCTATAATGTTACATTGACCGATTATTGTTCTCTATTCTTTGGAGGTTGGAAATCCCCATTTCTGAAACCCTAGGTTGGTTTCTTCCATAAGCTCGACATCCAATTGCCTTCCGGACCTGGTAAGTATTAATTCGTGGTTTAATAGATGTTTTATAATATGTTATATTGTGTTAGTCTGATAAATTATATTGTATGTTGAGTGAAATATGATAAAATGGTGTGTTGAAGTAGTCGTAACTAGGTGAACTTTGGAAAATGAACTTTCGATATAGCCAAAATACATGTTATTATTGTTTTAAGTTGGAAATTGTCTTTGTTTGTCTATGTTGGCTGTTGAATTTGTGTGAGGGTGTTAACTGGTGATCATCAGATATAAATTGATATATGGTAAAGAGATATGAATAAATAGTATAACCAAGTGCTTTGTGTGTATTGATGCATTAGAAATATGATAGTTCTAGGATATGAAAAAAAACGTTTGTTAGCTTTATACCTATGTATGAATGAATGTGAACTTTGATAATTGGATGGGGTTAATGTTCAATTAATGTTTAGGCATGTCCAAGAAATGAATAGAAATGAAAGTAAGTTATATATATATATATCAGTATTTGAATTTAGTCTAGTTCGATGGGTGGTTTGGGTCCTGGTGATATATGTAAGTATTGAAATGTCATGTTTTCATAGGAAATTCTGTACTTTGAGTAAGACTAACTATTTATATACTGGAATCACATGTTCTGTTATTTATGACAATGTCTTGGTTGTTTTTCTGGTTCTAAGCTATTTTGACTGAAACTACTGCATACACTTCTTATCTTCATCCACTTGTTCAACTTTCAGCTCTTCTTCATTTTTTTCCTCATTGTCATCATGAGAAATGTCCTCAACTATTATGTTCACATATGTTGTCTGTAGGGCATAAGAGTTCCATCACATGATAATCAGTTACTAAAGTTAGCTGAAGATCTTGGTAGGAGATCGTTAGCTGCATTTCATACTCCTACAGGTATTATGTCTCACAAACTGCTTTGTGTATTGATAGATAAAAATTGAAACTGAAAATCTGAAATAGTAAACCTCATGTTTAGTGAAATCAAGGTACTAATTTAATCATAGAACTAAATATCAATCATGGATAAAGTTAAACATATTTAGAACGATTGGATGAGTTACCTACGACAGTATTATATACGGATATTCCGTATATAATACTACCTACGAGAGTATTACATACGGATTTTTTGCCGTATGTAATCCGTATATAACCAAAGATTATATACGGATTTGGAGTCTTATATACGGATTTTGGCTGTAGATAACGACGATTTTTCTTGTAGTGGTATATCAACGAAGTTTTGAAAATATTTAATATGAAGGACAACAACAATGTCTCAATTCTTGTCATTGCAAATCTAAAGTTGATAGAACAGTCAGATGAGAAGAAGGTGGATGCTACATTATATAAACAAATTATAGGATCATTAAGATATATTTGCAACAGTAGATCAGATATCAACTACAGTGTTAGGTTGTTGAGCAGATTTATGAATGAGCCTAGACTAACTCACATGTCAGTTGTCAAACATATCTTGAGATATTTGAAGGGAAGAACTCACTTTGGTCTATTGTTTCTTAAAATGCCAAGCAGCATGGAAGGTGCTTCAGAGGTTTGGTGTGACTCTGATTGGTGTGGTGATAAGGTTGATAGAAAGAGTATGTTTGGTTATTTCTTCAAATAAATGGGAGCCCTATCTCGTGGTGTTCTAAAAAGCAATAGCAGTTGTAGAAACAGTTTGTCAGTGTGTGAGTGAAGACACTCCTTGATGATTTGAGGTTAGAACGTAGAAAGCTAATACAACTGTGGTAGACAACAAATCTGTCATTAGTTTGTCAAAAAATCCAATCTTCTATGGAAAAAGCAATCTTCAATGGAAAAAGCAAGCACATTGAGACAAAATTCCATTTCTTGAAAGACCATATCAACAAAGGAAGATTGGAATTAAGATTGGAATTAATACACTGCTCAATCAAAGATCAAGTAGCTCACGTTTTTACAATGACTTTGAGGCAAAATAGGTTTGAAAGGTTGAGAGAGTTACTAAATGTTAGACCTACAGAGAGTTTGGTTTAACAGGGAGTGTTGTTATAATCCAAACTGTTATAACTTTAGACCATTGTTTTTCTCTGCTACATATACTGTTGTATTCTTTCATTCATCCTTAATGAAAAATATCTCACTTTCTCTATCTCTTGTTCTCTGCATAATCTAGTCTCCTCTGCATTTTACGTCTAACAAAAAGTAGTCACAGCATATCTTGAGTAATGATCACTAGTACTGTGACGTTATGATTAGATAGTTGTATAGGTAATAAATTGTATTGTTTTTTCATAAATTACAAACTTTTTTATTAATTTAATAATTCGACTTATATGTTATTGATGTTTTAAAATAATATGTATTTTTCTCTAGTAGGATTAGAATTTTATTTTATTTTTTAAAGATAGGTTAATTTAGTGACAAATTCATTAAAATAAGTAACACAGTATATTTTTTATTTTATTTGGCGTTGATAGTGGAAGAAATGTCTTTTCGAAACGTGATTCCCACCATTAAGGAGTTTCTGAAGAAGAATATTGAGCCTTGGTTGGATGGAAAATTCCCAGGGAATGGTTTTGTATATGAAAAAAAATGGGGTGATCTTGTACGAAAATGGAACCAAGATAATTATGGAGTCGTGATGCGCATAACTTTGAACAAATAATGTTTCAACTCAATAATCTAGATTGAAGCAACATGTGCAACCTCGAATATTGAAAAATAACAGTTTGGCAACCCGATTAAAATAATGCACGTAAAATTGATTTGATTCACTAAAAATAAATTGAACATCTATCAAACCAAAATCATAAAAAAAATACTGCATAGAAATATTAAATTTAATTGTGAGAAAAAAAAAACTTTAAATTAAGGTAATATATGTAAATTAAGATATAGAAATAATAATGTTTTAGTCCTTTTATTGTAAAAATAAAATTTCCACCACTTTCTTTTCAATGTAAAAGGAAATAAAAAATAAAAAAAATGGTAACTTAATTTCTTAACATTCCAACTCCATTTTCTAAGTAGAGCCTTTAAAAAAATTAAACTCTAATTTTTTTTATCTGCATAACAAAATCATTGAACACATTGATTTTTTATTGTATATGAGATGACCGTGTAATCACATGGTTCATCTTATTACTTCCATAAAAATGGCATGTAAATATAGAAAAAAAATAAGTTGATATATGCCGTCATACATAAATACTACATTGAAAAGTAAGTGATTTCTATCATACACCTCTCTATTTTTTTATTAAGGGAATTAAACGTGTAAATCTATTTAATCAAACCAATGCAATGTGGTTTACTTTCTTTCACTATATTCTTTCTCGTTTACTTTTTATGCTGAGTTTGCAAGATAACTTATTATAAATAACTAAAAGCACAACATGAATAATTTAAAAAAGCAAACAGTAATCTCCTAACGCTTTCTTCAAGTGATTAGTTGCTTATGGGTGTTCCTTTTGTTTCTTTTTTTTTTTATTCACCATTCGAAGCACGAGATTCTTTTCTAATTTAGACAAAAACTATACAAACCCAAATCTGAGAGAAGAAAAGAATAAGATAAAAGAAAAGAATAAGATAAAGGTTTATTATAACTATTATTCTAATTAAGACCATTAGTTTATATATGATATGTAATGGACGGATCCATCAGTTTATGCGGTCCGGTCAGTCAATCACATAAGAAGTCAATTTTAGAAAATTTCATAGTTAGATAATTATGAGCGATTGTGAACTAATTTTGTAACTGTTCAATCTAATGATATCACTTTTTGATTAACAAGATAAAAATATAAAGGAAATATGTAATTAAAAATTGATTTAAAGGTCATAATGTCTTTAATAAGTTAGATTTTGCAAATGTATACATTTTCTACGGTTTTAAAACTCTGGTTAGCTTTTATCAACGGTTTTATCTAACCTTGGTTAGTTCTGATGGTTATAACAAAAATTTCACTCGTTTTGACGGTTTCCTGCTAACTTTAACTTTGACTGTTCCAGTAAAACTGTGACATCCCAAAAATATATAGCAATGTATATAGATATAGAATGCAACAATTATAATAAAAGAAAGCAGTAAGAGTGATGGATGAGAGTACATAAGTTACAGTCATCAAAAATGAGGTAGAAATTTTAAACTTTACAAGTATAAAGTCTTTCAAAACATGCTAAGTCTAAGAGGGTCCTAAGAACTAGTTGAAGTCCTAAGCACCACGACCGGTTCTTCTTCGTTCTCCAATGCGTGCTCCAATAGTACATCATCAACTACTGCTCACATCCAAGGAATTGGATGATCATCGCAAGGGGGAAAGCAAGCACATACAACACACACAATGCAAGGGTAAGCTAGGTATAAAAAGCATGTTATACAATCACACAAAGCATGCAAATAACCGTAACACAACATAGACTAAGACTGAATACTTCATTTTGTTACCAATGACCGACCACGTGATTTGACCATCTACACTAGTATGAAATGTCGAGTTCCAGGGGTTTGTGCACCCGGGTGGTGTAGTAACTGGAAAACCATCAGCTACCACCCGAAGTTAGTCCGTTATAACTCACCCAAGAACCTATGGGCTAGGACCTCCTGCTATTCTCACCACATGAATCATCACTCTCTACTTGAGCATGGATGATCATTAGAATGTCAGGATAAAACTCATCCTGAACTTCGGCCATTCATACGGTCAATCACAACAACTACAGGGCACCACCATGTAACCTCCCTTGAGGATCATGGAATTACGTCCATTAATCATACTTTTAAATTTGACACACAACTCATGATTTTCGACGCTCACACACTTGTACATGATCATACATTGTCATTTGAATCTATACAGATCATATATATAATTCATACATACTCAGACATTACATACTTTTGCAGAAACATCATTTATTAATACTAATTTCTTTATAGCATTTTATTACCAACACTTACTTAATTTAAAAAGCTTGGAGACCCTCACCAATGGATCCGGAAGGGTCAAAAACTCCCAGAACGACTTAAAGAACGTCTAAAACGGACGTCCGAAACTCCCAAAAAGTCAAAAACATCAAAATACTCACTCTGTCGCAGAAAATTCGCTTAGCGCACACCTTGTGGTGCGCTGTGCGAATTTTTTCTGCCTTGAAGATTTTTTCAAAACTTCTAAAAATTAAGACGATTTCTCAAAAAAATTATCGATAATTATTTAACGACGCAATTTTTCTCAGCAATTTTTTAAACGTGGATAAATTATTTTCTAGAGGTTAAAACTGCGGAAAGAAAATAACCCGATAAAAATTTAAACTTTTATAGTGAGTTCAGGAATATATGAGGATTGTTTCTCTAATTAAAAGTAAATGAAAAGTTCAATCATAAATTTATATAAACCTAATTTAATATAAAAAAATAAACAAATAAATAAAAACAAAGAATCACAACTCATACACAACTTTACAAACATTTTATATATAGAGAGAGAAGAAGAAGAAGAAAAGGGTTGAAGGAGCCTATCCTATTTCCCTCCTCTTCTGTCCCTTTCTCTTTCTCTTCTAGTCTCATTCTTCATCACCATGAAGTTCCAAGACAGTGAGCATCATCCCTTTGGGAACACCACCATGACTTCAAAGCACATGATCCCAAAACTCACCTTGCTAGCAATCATGGTGATCCTAACACTTGCCATCACTCCTTTGTGGTACCCTTTTTGCAGTTACCATTCATCATCAGTCTTGAAGATGAAGCACATTCATGATGATGATGATAATGATGCTATGGCAGAAAAGCTTCCCTCAACATATGTAGAGAAGTGTGACATTTTCACAGGGGAATGGGTGCCAAACCCTAAGGCACCCTATTACACAAACAAGACTTGTTGGGCCATTCATGAACACCAGAACTGCATGAAGTATGGAAGACCTGATTCTGAGTTCATCAAGTGGAGATGGAAGCCTAGTGATTGTGAACTCCCCATTTTCAACCCTTTTCAGTTCTTGGAAATTGTTAAAGGAAAATCCATGGCCTTTGTTGGTGACTCTGTGGGAAGGAATCAGATGCAGTCCATGATTTGTCTCCTTTCTAGAGTAAGTACAAATACCACCACCACCCTCTTCCAATACCTGCAAATTTCTAAAATTTCTGCTTCCACAATTATTTATTTATATTAAAATTAATTACAAAAATATCATTCATTAATTAACATATTAATTAACATGTAAACAAATTATATATATAAAAAATAATATATATTACAAAGATTTTTTACTTTATTGAATTTGAAAAGGAATAATCGAGTGAATTTGTAAGAATTTAAATATAATTTTTTTGTTATTTAAGTGAATTTGGAAGTAATATGTTAGAAAAAGGATGGTCATATTCAGGCTTAATTTATGCATAATGTATGGTATAGTTTTCTGTATATACAGAATTATTTTCAAAGATTAAAATCATTGATATATTATGATATTTGTTGAGACTATACTTCCGTTGATGTGATGTGATTGTTCAGCATTATATATGATAACTATTTCTGTTTGTTTGTATAGGTAATAATTTATTAAAACCATAAAAATCTAGTAAATTAAAAGAAAAAATATTACTTTTTATTCTATTTTATGTAGTGTATATAATAAATAAACTTTATCTGATAAAAAAATATCTTGTATAAGAGTGAGTGAGTGAGCACATTTCTTCACGTCCCATTATTATTTATCATCAGTGTTGTTGTTTTCTCATTTGCTTTTTGTCTTCTTTTTTTTTCTCTTTGATTTCTTTTTTTTTTGAGTATTGCTTTGGAGTTACGTAATTAGGTATCTGATTACATTGCAAGCTTAAACCTTTTTCTTTAATCAAAGTTTAAAGTAAAAAATGCCTTCATTCAATTAAACTCTTCTTCTCCTTTTTCTGCATATGGGATTTTCACTCTAGTTAAAGCACTCATTATTCTTCTATGTGAAGTATACAAAAGGTTCATGTCCCATACAAAATTAATATATTTTTTCTTAACTATTAAGTATTTATTCAAACAATGTAATCTTTAATTTAAGTCCTAATTATTCAATACCTATTTAATAATGAAAAGATTCAATTTTGAATATTATTGTTTAAAAAGGGTAATTAATTAAGAGACAGAAAATGATGAAGAAGGATGCATGCCAAAAGGAATCGAATCTTTTGGTCTGAACACTCTGCTCACATGAAACAGAGTGGAGTGTAGTCAGTATTTCTTCATTATATGAGTTTTTGCTTTTGTCTACTTTTGAGTTCCCACATATTTTAATTTTAATATTTTTCGTCTTTAATTCTTTTTATATTTTGGATGGCACACTTTACAATACAGATGTACATTTACCCAAAACACTCGTGAACTGACATAATTATTTATTACCTTCTTCATTTCAAAATAATAATTTTTTATTTTTAAAATAATAGGCTTTCAGGCTTCTAAACCTTTAGTTTTATCGGAGGTGATTGGGGGAGAGTGATAATAATTTTTTATTTTTAAAATAATAGGCTTTCAGGCTTTCTAAACCTTTAGTTCTATCGGAGGTGATTGGGGGAGAGTGATTGAGTGGATTTGAGAATAATTTTTTTTTTTATTTGAGTGAATTTGGAAGTAAACGAGACTGTATTTTGAAATAAAGTTTGTGAAAATTGGTGTAAAATTTAGTTTTTATGATAAATTAAAAAAATTTACTTCAAAATTCATTCTGATTTACCTCCAAATTTACTCAAATAAACAATAAAAAATATTATCTTCAAATCCACTAAATGACTCTTCTCCAATCACTTCCTATCATCCAAAGTAAACACATCCTTATAAATTAAATAATTTCGATACAGTACTAGTAGTACATTAAAAGACTCCATAATAGTATATTTAAGTGATAAAATATATTTTTGTAATTTATTAATAAATTATTCTTCATTTATAGAAATGCATCACATGTATAATTCTTTTCCTAAAAGGAATAATCTCTTTTCAGCCTTCCATTACACAGCAAGGAACTATATCAAATATTTTCATAATAAGATATTATTAACAAGAGATTGTTAATTGTTTAGAGGATACACATTTTATTTGTTTATAAACTTAAATTTCCTTTTTCATTTTATTTGATTTCTATTTTTTAATGTTTTTTAATAATTTTATAATATAACAAAATCATTGTATTTTAAAGACAAACATAACAAATAAACAGCAACAAAAAAACTCACTAAAAATTTCAGAGAATTCAAATTTTATTTTATTTTATTGACCTCCAATATGAGATTACATAATGATTAATATAATCAAGGTTTAATTATGTCACCTAATCCATTCCAGAAGTCTATAACAAATAATAATATCTTAACAAAGCTAATTAAGTTAGTAGAAATGGTTGAAACGTCACAATTAGAAGATGTAACATGAAGAAAGAAAAAACAAAATTCCACTGCATTAGTGCAGATTAATGTAGCTTTCGTAATCCTCTGCAACCTATTATTTCTCTTTTGGTATGTTCCACAAGTTTTTTTTCTGAAACATTGATTTTATCATTGTGAAAGTTCAAAAAGTTACATAAATTTATAAACATAATTTTTTTAAATTGAGAAGAGATTTTTGTGTAAACAATTTTTTTTCTATTTCAAAAATAATATTCTATTAATGTTGCCATATAATTTCTTAACAAAAGTCTCGTTAATTCTACTAAGAATACTGATAATTAAGGTCTTTGGATTCTTAATTAGAGGTTTTGATTAAATATTCTTAGAAATATTATTGTCATAATATCATTATACCTGCCAGCAAGCTGTGTCATAAATTGTCTTTGACCTGTTAACCAATCTTGAATGGGACACATATTATATTAAGGTTTGGATTAGACCTTAGTCGGTGAGATTGTAAAAATTTAAAATCATTGTTATATTGTTATTATTTTTTAATAGTAGTTTTTGTGTGATGATAAATTATTAGTGTGTTTTGAAATGTTAACTAAAATGTCATGAAAAAGAAAAATTATAATTATATATTATTCAATAATCACTAAAAACAATTATAAATATTACTAATGATAAAAAAATAGATAATGATATTTAGACAACATTTTTTTTACAATATCATTTATGTATAATTCTGTGATTGGTTCATAGTGATATTTATGATTATTATTATTGATTATGAAATAATTTTGGATCAATCACATAATGACACGTAGGTGATGTTCAAATGTTATCAAGATAATATTGTCTATGTATCATTACAAAAAAGAAAACACTAGGTCACCTAAAATGGAAGTAGTTTTTGACTAATCTACAAAAGGAAGATGCATATTGTTGTTTGAGAAATGGAACTAACAAACTCCTTTGGGCTTAAGTTGTTGTTTGTTTGTGAAAAATGAATAATTGCTTTTGGAATCCAAGATGACAAACACATACTATGGGCCCTTTAATTATTTAAAGTGGATAACTATGCTAAGAAATTTATACACTCATTATTCATCAAAAAATAACACATAATATTATTATTATTTCTCTATTATTGCCTAATTGTCTGTTGCAATAAATTGGCATATTTATATGATATAGACAATAAAAAGGAGTTATTCCTTTATTGTTTTAGTTTTTTTTTCCCTAAATTATTTTATTTTAAAATCTTGAGAAAGCATATATTACTCTCTCTTTTTTTTTTAATTTTATGTTTTTATTTTTTTTAACAATTTTTTAACAACAGATATATTATCATTTTATTAATCTGTTTAAATTTATTTTTAAAAACTATTTAAAACGAAACAATCACATGTCATTGCATATATATTGTCAAAAACTGTTTAAAAAAATTATTAATACATCATAATCCTTACTTGTAAATAAAGGGATATTATAGATGTGTATTAACTTTCTCCTTTATTTACTTATTTAATCTCATTATTTATTATAATTATTACTCCTTTTTTTTTCTTCTTTTCAATCAAACCAAAATGTGTAGGTCATCAGCATTTTTCCTATATATTAATTATTATTATTAGCTGTCAAAATCTCTTTTCATTATCAAATGAATATATATAATTAGCTATGGGCTGGATTATTCGATTTTGTTATACACATGCACCTTACTGGGACAGAATATTTTGGCTCCAATTGCAATGATTATGAATGTGATGTTACTTTCTAATTTTTGAGCTAAGTTTAGAAAATTAAGTTTCAGTACATAATACATGCTACATATATATTACATAGAAATAGACATGGCCACTCCAATTTTAGAAAATTCAGGTAAAAATTATTCATATCTTTGTTATACTCAAATGGAATATTATCACATGATTAATCAATTGAAAAATAGTTAAAAAATATATATAAAAGGTTTACATTTTCCTAGTGGATAATCTAATTGAAAGATTAATGAAAGGAACTCAACTAATATAGTAATTAAAAACTAATAAATATTATAAATTCATCCTTATATGATACACACGTAACATATTACATGTGTTGTAAAAAGATCATTATATATATTATGAATTAATAAAAGTTTAAGCCCACTAACAACATTTTCTCAAATTAGGAATGTAAATTAACCAAATTAACACTTGATTGGAGGATATATATTATATAGTTTTTTTGTAAGATCAAACAATAATAATCACATTCCATTGTCTAAAGCAAAGGATGATAAACCCAGATAAATTTTTTGAAACCAATGTAAGCAAAGTTTTTCCATAATGTTATTTGCTATCACTAAATTATATTACATAAGAAGACTTTAAGGTTGTATTTTATATTTTAAAATAATATTAAAGTTTATCTTAACAAGATTTGTTGTTAGATTATTTTATCATATCTGATTTTTTATTTGATTTTTTTTAAGTATTTTGTAATATTTGAATTATTAAATGGTATCATGACACAATTTTACATTCATTTGACACAGATACAAGAATAAAGTGGTCATAAAAATGTAAAATTTTAGTATTTTATTAGAATAAAGATATTTTGACACACACTTTTGAAAAAACATTCATTTGACACGGTGGGTTCCACTTCTTTTTAACATTTATTGAAGATAAAAGAGTAATTTTGAAAGAAAAAGATGAAAAGTAGTCTGTCATTTGAATGTTTTTGCCGCGTAGGCGTGTCATTGTACCATTGTCCATTTTATTAAGAGAAAAAAAAATGTCAAATAAATATAAAAAATTTAGATGTGTCAAATAATTATTATTGTTATTAAATTGAAGTTTTGTGAATGGTATTCAGGTGGAATGGCCAATAGATATATCATACACAAGAGATGAGTACTTCAAGAGATGGAAGTATCCTAGTTACAACTTCACCATGGCCACATTTTGGACACCCCATCTGGTAAGAACCAAAGTGGCTGACCCAAATGGTCCAAGCAACACTGGCCTTTTCAACCTCTACCTAGATGAGTATGATGAGAAATGGACCACACAAGTTGAAGAATTTGACTACATAATTCTTGATGGAGGGCATTGGTTCTACAGACCAATGGTGTTCTATGAGAGAAAAAAGGTTGTCGGGTGCCATTTCTGTCTCTTGGAAAATGTCCCTGACCTGACCATGTTCTATGGGTATAGAAGGGCTTTTAGGACAGCTTTTAAGGCCATCAATAGTTTGGAAGACTTCAAGGGCACAGTTTTTCTTAGGACATTTGCACCATCTCATTTTGAGAATGGGATATGGAATGAAGGTGGGAACTGTTTGAGAACTAAACCATTTAGGAGTAATGAGACACGATTAGAGGGCACAAATTTGGAGCTTTATATGATCCAATTGGAGGAGTTTAGGAAAGCTGAGACAGAAGGGAGAAAGAAGGGTTTGAAATTTAAGTTAATCGACACGACACAAGCAATGTTACTAAGACCGGATGGACATCCTAGTAGATATGGACATTGGCCTAATGAGAATGTTACATTGTATAATGATTGTGTTCATTGGTGCTTGCCGGGACCCATAGACACATGGAGTGATTTCTTGCTACAAATGTTGAAGATGGAGGGAATGAGATCAGCAATAAGCTAGATCTATAAATAACCATCTTTACCTCTTTTTTTTCTTTTTAAATTTATTATTGCCATTATCTTTTTATTTGTAATTCTTTGAAGATAAAATTTGTTATCCTGAATTCATTACACTTTTTTAAATCTATAGAAAGATATACATGTTCAAGGGTTATCATGTTTTTTTTTTTCATAAATAGTATAAAAAGGCTTCATAGGTCAATATTTTTTTTCTCAGATCTCATTTTATTTAAAAAGGAATCACTTATCTCTTTAAATGTGTAATGATATCATGACACACTTTTACATTCATTTCACACAGAACACAAGAGTAAAATAGTCATAAAATTATATTTTTTTGTATTTTTTTCAAGAAAAAAGAAAGTAAAAAGTAAGAAAAAGTAGTGTCAAATAAATGTAAAAAATTTAAGTATGTGAAAGAATCAGTATTCTAAATTAATATTAACACTTTTAAATAAAATTAAAATTAAATTAAGGATTTTTTTTTTTTAGAAATCACATTAAATAAATCTTAAAATATTAGGACAATGAAACATATTCAACTATATTATAAGCTATTGTATACTTCTTCTTTTTTTAAATTTAGTGTTTGGGGCCTACACCTTACAAACAAATTAAGCAATACATAATTATTGTGTTATGTATTGAAAGGTTGTTGTTTTAGCTAATTAATGTGGTTGTGAATCCCATCCAAATCTCTTAGGGTGGTCCCAAATTGTTGTGCTTGGCTTTCACTAACAACCTCTTATTGTTTTTGGAAGCTTGTGAAGGTTCTAAAAATTGTTTTTTTGAACCATTTGTGTGATAGTCCAAAACATAGTTGTGGGCTTGGTCTTTGATTTGTTAGACATGTGAACCAAACATTATTCATATAGTTCAAACCTTTTCTAAACACTAATATAAGATGTTAACACAACTTTGTTTTCAAAAAATATTAACAAATATTCTCTTTTTTCATCACAATTATTAGTTCATTACTATTGTTTTTTATCCTCTCACCTATATATTTTTGTGCATTATTTGCTAGTTTTAATGTTCTTGTAACCTCGAATGCACATGTATAAACATGTTGAGGTATAAACTTTGTGAGAACAAAATATAAGCTTTAGTTTGTCTTCTATAAATGTTTTAAAAAAATACATTATTGAATTCAATAGAAGAAAATAAAAGGCTTAAGCAATTATAATATATTCAAAAGAGACATTTTTTAAATGTTAATTCATGTGATTACTATCTATTAGATGATTTTTAAGTTTTATTTTTTGACTTCTGATCCAGGTTTGACCTGTTCTGCGTGATATCAAATTGAAATTGGAATGATATTTATGGTACTTAGTGCTAATTATGTGGTTCTAATATGTAATTCTTCAATTTTCACTTGTCCAAAATAATTTAATGTATTAATATTCATCATTTAACTTATCCCTATTTTCAACGTCACGAAGAAAAAGTCTTAAGTAGTAATTGCTAAATAATTGAATTTTGAGTGAGCATTTAGTCGTTTGTGTTAATAAAAAAAGTAATTGAAAAAATAAATATGTGAAAAACAAATAATTAAATTTTTTTTTAATTAAGATAATTCTACGTGTCAGTCACATGTAAAGTAGTATTATAATGGCGTCTTGTTCACATAGAACAAAAAGAAATAATGTTTTTATTTTATTTTCCTATTAAGCATAACAAAAGAAAGGATTAATGCAAGAAAAAAAATTAAATAAAAATAAATAAAAATGTAATTTTCCTTTTTCTTTTTCAATATTGCGACCATTTGCAGTTTATGGTATGGAGTTTTAGGGCTTTTGTACAGTCATGCTGCATGCATATGTCCACGGGCTGAAAACCAATTCAAAAGGTCCAAAAATATGTTCATTTTTTTTATAATGATATTTAGATAACATTTTTTCACAACATTTTAACATTGATTACGTATCATTATGTGATCGATCTTAAATTACTCCACAATTAGTAATAATAATCATAAACACTATTATGGAGTAATTTAAAACCAATCACAGAATACGTAATCAATATTCAAATGTTTAAAAAAAATGTTGTCTAAATATCATTATCCATTTTTTTTCCCCATCTTTTGCTTTCAATGCCTTTAATTTTGTAATAAAATAAAGAAAATTATTAAATTAAGTGTAAACTAACACAATATACATAATACGAATAAAAAATTCACCGAATTTCTTCTCAATAAAGACAACGGACCAAGCTTTAATTAAATTATCAATTAATCATTATTTATTGTGGATATGAACTTGTCACCAATACTTATAGCAACCATATATTTAAAGTGTCTAAATTTCTAAGAATATCTGCATTGCAGTTATTTACATGAATCACTTAAAAATAAGGCGCATTAATATAGAATGATCTTGAAGTATTTTATTTGATGCTTACTTGTTATATAATATATTAATTTGGATTGTTTAACTATTTTAATCAATAAAAAAGTGATTTTGGAGTTAAAAGCAGAAAAAAAAAAAAAGAGAGTCTTAAGTTGAATACCTACCCACTTTAAAATTCTTAATGATTGTATAGTTATAAAATTTATGTATTTGATAAATTTAAGATAGGTAACTTATTTTAACAAATCATGTAAGCATTCTTTGTTTTAATTAGTTTTTATTTTTTCAAATTATAATTTTAGTTTAATAAGCAATATGCGAATATATAGGTTTTAGTTCATAAATGTTTGATTTTTCTTCTTATATATATATATTTATTATTTTATTTTGTACTAACTAAATCTCATATATATAACATAAGATATCATAAAAAATAATTTAATTAATTAAAATATAACAAATATCTAATATTTAAGATTGTGTTAAACAAATTCTGATTTTCCAAAACATGGGAGAGTAAAATCACATCAATAATTGAAAAAGACTAATTCTTTTTTTTCCATGAGCATCAATATATAGTATCTTCACTTTCCTACTTGATTTATGAAGGAAGTTTTCATTCATGTTGATGACATATATATATATACTTGGACCTTAAACTATGACCTCTAATCTTAAACTATGATATTTTATTACACAAAGAATAAGGGTCAAATGGGAAAATAACATTGAAAGAGCATAAAGCTTAAAAAAACTTGAAATGAGTAATGACTACACCAAACTTTTTGATGAAGCATGATGAATATTATTATAGTTCTCAACTAACATACTGAAAATGAAGTCCACGTGGAAACCCTAATGCCAAGAAACTATTGTATCTATGAAGATGATGGATAAGGTTGAACCCTAATTTTACACCCCACAATTGCATTTGTGGAGTTTAGCCATTTCATATTTGTTGTCTTGTCAATTTCTTAAACTCCCAAACATGACAACTACCACTTTATGCTGTCAATTATGCCATTATCAATGAATCAATCATAGCTTTTTTTTCCTATTCTTTTCCCCTTCCCATACTTAGGTACAATTTTACCCTTCATTAGTTGCTAATTAGTTTGAATATATATGTGTGTGTGAGAGAGAGAAATATATAAACAAAAATTAAGTTATACATGAATTGAGAATGAATTTTTTTAGAAAATAATTTCTGTAAAATAGTTAAGATATAAATTAGTTTTATTTAAAATAATAAATTTATTTATTGATTATTTTTTGTAGATGTGATTTCGTAAAAGTTAACAAACACTAATTGACAGGATTTCTGTGCCCATTTGACTAAAATAAATTAATCTAAATTAAATTTTATAAATGGGAATAAAACAAGATAACAGCGTTAGTTTAAGCTTTATTTGGCTTATAAGTGACATGACATCGCATAGAGAATGTGGATTACAAATTGATTCTTTGGGGACACTAAGGTTGATTTATGATTACCTCTACTGTTTGTTTATCCTTATTGAGCTTCACTCTTTCTTTTTTTGGTAAAAGAAAGTTTAATTAATTCGATCCCTCTTATATATTTTTATTGCAGTTCTTATGATTGATATAATTTTTTAAAGTAATTATTATAAAATGTAACAAAGCTATTATACAATGGGAATATAACATTATTTTATTAATTATATCAACACAGTTTACTTTAAAAAAGTATATCATACGGTTACAACATTAGTCAATAATTATGACCTAATTTGCAAACAATGATAATGTAAGGATCATGCTCTTTTTTTCACATAGAGATTAAATAAAAAATATATATATTTTAACTTTGACATGTATGACAATATAAGTAAAGAAAAAAACAATACTAATATTAATTCTAGTAGATAAGTAATCATTATAATAAAAAGATATATAATAAAAATGTTAAATATATTTCAATTTTAAATTTTGATATTAAATTAAAATTTATTCTGTTTTGAAACTTATATATATCATCATTTTTAAACTTTCAAAACAATAAATATTACGTGAAATCTTTTGATGTATCAAATGCATTTTCAAGTTGATATTGAAATGAATAACTTAAATATTAAGATAAAATATATTTAAGACTTTAAAATATTAATTTAATTGTGTTAAAATAACTAAATTCATTTATTTTTAAAATTTAAAAATTGAAATATATGAAAATTTCAAACAGTTCTAATTTAAGATAAAAGTTTAAAGACTAAAATCATATTTAAAATAAAAGTTTAAAAACTAAAATCATATTTAAAGAAACTAAAAAAAAGTAAGATAATTTGAAGAAATATAATTTTTAACATTTTTTATAAATTTCTTTGTAAATATAACATATATTGTTATTATTTTTAACTCGTTTGGATTGAAGTTAAGAATATATAAAGAAGCCAACCGCTAAAAAAAATAACATGCTTATAATTCTAGAATTCCTGATTATTTTGTAAACTTAGTTAAGAAGTAAATAAAACATCAAATACAGTATGTGCAAATAATCATCGATGTATAAAGTGGGCCCGTGTCGTTATTGATGGTCTTTTGATTTGTTAGTTTAGTGATATGACCACCCAAGTTCATTTAACCAAAGAAAAAAATAGTTAGAGAATGATGTTATTTTTGCATCTTCTTTTTTCTTCAATTTATGGATTAAACTAGCTAATTAGGACACTTTAACCCATGATTATGTGTTCTTGGTCAACAATTTTTTTTTGTATGTATTTTTTATTCAAAGGGAAGGTAATGCATCTCATCAAGGAAAGATGATGCTACTCTTATAGCTAATTGTATATGATAAGAATGTATTCAGAGAAAAATGTAGTTCATTATCATTTAAATATTTTCAAAATGATAAAATTTAAAAAATGTCTCAAAATTTATAACTTGTTAAATGTTTCAGTCTTGTTATTAAAAGTGAGTGTTGTTGAGAATTCAAGTGTGAGTCTAACATTATATAAAATGAAAGATTTATTAACTTATTGTCTTAAGATTTTGGATAGAAAGTAGTATCGATTCTTTATATAGTTGGATTTAGATCTTCACGATGTTCGTGTAATTTACTGGAAACCTCTTTCTCTATAAACTCAATAACGCGACGTGTTATGAAAAGTGAATGAAATAACATGTGACATGTGTGTGTGAAAGAAACATAAGGTGAAGTGTGAAAATGGGAAAAATTGAATCTAGAACTACAATGAATAACTTCACTGCCAAGCGAAGCCAAGAGAGAAATTCAGAGATGAACAACAATCATTTCAAGAGAAATCAGCACCACATTATCACTCAAATCAAAAGTGTTCAAGTAGCCTATGATTGCTATGACAACTTCAAAAAGTCATGAGAATTTTTTCCAAAACGTTTATCATAAGCTTTTGATGGCTTCAGAGAGATTTAAATCTGAATCTAATTCACATAAAAAAATTTAAATTATTTTTATTTTAAAATTTTAAGATAATTAATAAGTTGATGAGTTTTGTTCTTTTTAAGATGTTCATGGAATTTGAGTTTATCTCCAATCAAAACATTAAGATAATAAACTTCGTAAAATGTTGAACTTTCTTATTTTTAATCAAGGTAAGATTTAGATTTATACCTATTTTTAATTGTTTTGAATATATATTTAAATTCAAAAATTGATAGAAAATTTTGCTAAGTTATATCTTGTTATTAAAATGTTTTAATTCCTATAATACGAAAAATATAATTAGTTACTATATTTAAACATTTTTTTTTCTAAATGTTTTGAAATTACTATATGAAAAAAAAAATAATGGTTGAGTGTTTATTAGTATGAATATAAATTTAAAATATGCAAGAAATTTTTTTAGGAGTGTTTCAAAGGAGCTTAAACAGATTTTTTTTTAAAATACTTTGTTGTCGATATTAAAATTGAAAGATAAAAAAAAAGGACTAAGATAAATATATTGAAAGATAAAAGTATCAAAAATAGGATTAAGAAAGAGATGGTTACATAGAAAATAAAAAATGAAAAGGGATCAAAATAAAGTCAATATAGGAAGGATAGTGAAGAATGATCAATAATTCAAGAAGTAGATTGAGAAAATGTATTTGTTAAACAAAAAGGTAGACTACTTGACTTAATAGACATATCTGACACAATGTGAATGATTTAAAAATAATATCATAATTTATGTTATTTTATTTTATTTTGATAAAGTTACCAAAAAGAAAAGTTGGAAAATGAATATAAATCGACTATTATGTAAAATAAATGTATTGTAGTTACAATTCAAATATTTTAAGAATGCCGCGAATAAAAAAAATGAAAAATTCAGTAATAATTATTGTAATTTGACTCACCATATTCTTATAAATTTTCTTTATTAATTTTTTGGGTTAAATATGTTTGTAGTCCCTGTACTTTTGGGCGATTTTGCTTTTAGTTCATTTTTAACTATGGTACAATTTAATCCTTCAACTTTAGAAAACTCTGGTTTTAGTCTTTTTTACCAATTTTTTTTAACTTTATTTGTTATTTCAAGCATGTTTCTTAGTTAACATTGAAGAAAAATGTGTTAAACAATGTAAACAATCCAAATGCTATAATGAAACGTGTTTGAAACAACAAATAAAGTTAAACAAAATTGGTAAAAAAGACTAAAACCAGAGTTTTCTAAAGTTGAAGGACTAAATTGTACCATAGTTTAAAAATGGACTAAAACCAAAATCACCCCAAAGTATAGCGACTAAAAACATATTTAACCCTAATTTTTTTTATCCTTAATAATTTAGTTTCATACAATTTGCAATTTTGTACTTTATGTTTCTAGTTTCACCACTTCAATCCATCTTTATATTCTTTATTCTTCTTTGCTAACATTTAATCTTTATATGAAAAAAAAAATTATTGGAAAGTAATGTGTTGAAATTCATATTAAAAGAGAATTAAATATATTTGTGAACTTGATCCTGGTTAATCTTTAAGTTTTTTTATTAATTATGGAATCTTAGATTAAACACTTTAAGTTAGATTGAAAAATAATATTTTATTAGAATCTACGTTTGATTCACTAAAAACAAATTGATCAAATATCAAACCAAAATCATGAAAAAAAACAATAACATAGAAATATCAAATTTAATTTTGAGAAAAAAAAACTTTAAATTAAAGTAATAAAACCATATATGTAAATTAAGATATTGAAATAATAATGTTTTAGTCCTTTTATTGTAAAAATAAAATTTCCACCACTTTCTTTTCAATGTAAAAGGAAATAAAAAATAAAAAAAATGGTAACTTAATTTCTTAACATTCCAACTCCATTTTCTAAGTAGAGCCTTTAAAAAAATTAAACTCTAATTTTTTTTATCTGCATAACAAAATCATTGAACACATTGGCTTTTTTTATCGTATATGAGTTGACCCTGTAATCACATGGTTCATCTTATTACTTCCATAAAAATGGCATATAAATATAGAAAAAAAAAATATTAAGTTGATATATGCCTTCATATATAAATAAATACTACATTGAAAAGTAAGTGATTTCTATCACACCCCTCTCTCTTTTTTATTAAAGGAATTAAACGTGTAAATTATAAAATATATTTAATCAAACCAATACAATGTGGGTTTACTTTTTTTCACTATATTCTTTCTCGTTTACTTTTTATGCTGGGTTTGCAAGATAACTTATTATAAATAACTAAAAGCACAACATGAATAACTTAAAAAAGCAAATAGTAATCTCCTAACGCTTTCTTCAAGTGATTAGTTGCTTATGGGTGTATTAAAGTTAACTTTTTTTCCTCTCAAATCAATAATCTATTCTCTTTTATTTATTCTTTTCCCTTTTGTTTCCTTTTTTTATTCACCATTCAAAGCACGAGATTCTTTTCTAATTTAGACGAAAACTACAGAAAGCCAAATCCGAGAGAGAAGAAAAGAATAAGATAAAACTTTATTACAACTATTACTTTAATTAAGACCATTAGTTTAATATAATATGTATTGGATGGATTGATCCGTCTATAGAGTTCGGTCGGTGATTTTGGAAAATTTCACAATTTGGCAATTTGAACTAGGATGACAACGGGTCGGATCGGATATGGATACGGATAATGTTTACTTACAATTCGACTTGACAAAAAAATTTATCCGCTATTCGACCTGCTTAAAAAATATATGTGGATATTTTAAAATCGCAGATATTCACGGATATTCGTAAATATTTAAAAAATATATATTTTTATAAATTATTAAAATAAAATTTAAATAGAATTAAAAATATATATAAAATATAAATTAAATTAAATATCAATTAAAATTCAATTTTAATTAAATTTAGCCTTGTAAAATATAAATTAATGTTAATTTTAATTAAATTTAACTTAATAAAATATAAATTAAATTTTTATTTTTATTTTTGCGGGTAGTGGCTATCCGCGGATACGGATAGTATAATACCTGCACTCCACCAGTTTATAAACAAGTATTAAAATATCTACTACATGTGGATTGTGCATAGTAAATATCCGCGATATCAACTATTCATCGTGGATTTTATCCGCGAATACCTGTAGATGTGAATTTTTTTGTCATCCCTAATCCTAGTTGTCATGAACTAATTCTATGACCGTCTAAAGATTTCACTTTTTGATTAATAAGGTAAAAACATAAGGTAAAAAGATAGATAATTGTATTTATTGGACATTTAAAACTTAACTGTAATCATTTAAAAGTTGGAATGCCTTTAAATACCCACCACACGAAATTGGGTTTTGCAAAGGGAAAAGGGACAAAATTGAAGGAAAAAAAAGTAAAATAACGTAATTGATTAGTTTAAAATATGAAGGTGAAGTTGTCGATCCACTCAAACATAATGGAAATTACTAAAATATAAAATACATTAACTGTTATATATGCTTCGTCTTAGCTAACAAATTGTTAATTTGCATAAACTATTTTCCTTTCAAATTGATACTATTTAAAATTTGATTGCGATAAATTATTTGTTAAAAAAATAAATGCAAAATGTTTTACTTAACTAGTTTGTCATATCAAGTAATCTTTGACGGAACTAACTGATCATTTCTCAAAATAATGAAAAGCTAAAAAGATGAATTAAAGCGTTAATAGAAAATTAAAGAAAAATATAAAAAAAAAATAAAGTTAAACACTATTCTTTGTCGGTAATACATATTTTATTAGTGATATTGTAATCAAATGTTAAAAAATGATTTCTTCTCAAATATTAATTATTATTATGATTATTATTATAATAGTTATTGAATTCAATTATTTGGAGGCTAAAATTCAAGTTTCTCTCTGATTTGTTATGATAAAATAATTATACAGAAACTGATATCTTAACCACTTAATTAGCTTTGGACAATGTTTGGAGTTGTCATGAATGATGAACCATAGAAGAACCCCACCAATACAAAAGTTAGTTCAAATGGTATTCCCACAAATGATTGTCATATAGAATATAGAGACTTTTCAATAAGTAACTTTCATTTAACACTCATGAAATCGTTTTAATAAAATAGCTTTTTTTTTATCAATATAATAAGTTACTAAGCATAATAGGAATTTGTTCATTACCAAAACAATCACAAGAAACCTAACTTTTTTTTTTATGACAAGAACCAAAACAAAAAACATAACTATTTGTTAGGATTTAATATCTGTTAAGATTTAATATCTTGTTAGGTTTTAAGATCTTGTTTCTTATTATTAGGTTTTAAAATCTTGTTTGTTATTATTCTATGTATATTGTTGGTAGATTAGATAGAATTATATCTAATTCTGTTATGATCTTGATGTATAAATATTTGTTTCTGCATTATGCAAAATTGAGATAATACACAGATATATTTGCTTCCGTGTTTTTTCCTTTTGTATTACAAATATCAAATATTTGGTTTGAAGGATGATTCTCATTATTTAAGAATATTTCAAAAACCAAAAGCATATTTAATTTTTTACATCAATTATATCAAACATCATTATTGCTAGAAGTTTTAAATGTTGGTGGAACTTTCTAAATTGAATATAAATCTAACTCTTTGATGTATCTCCTTGTCATCACCATAGTTAAATGTCTATTTTATTTCTTTTTTATTATGCATGTAGGGCTTAAAGATACTTCAATAATTAATGATTCTAAAATATGAAGAAATGGGTAGGAAGAATATATTATGAATTGAAAAATGAGCTAACATATTGGGCATTTTGGATGTTGTAAAAGATGAGGATTTGCTAAAAGTTATTGCATTGTTGGCTTTTGTATGTTTCACTCTCACACATTTGTATTTTATTCCTTACCAACCACTTTCTTCCAAAATATGCCAACTTCAGGTATACATTCTGGCAAACCCACCGTTTCATTCATTTTTTTTCTTATAACGATTCAAAAACATTGGACCACACAGCTCATCATCATATTATCTTTTTGGGTAGTTTTATATTTCACTTCCTAAATGCTCATTTTACTTTATGATTTGTGATGTTTATTCTTTTTTATTTATTTTAAAAAAAAAATCTATAATTTGATTCTAATTTTAGATGATTAGTTTATGGGAGAATTTGCAGAAGATATAACACTAATAAAATCTAAATTTGTGAGTGATACTATTTTTAATTCAAAACTTTAAAATAAAAATGATGAGTTTTTATTCTTACATGATATTCAACTCTTTTAATATATAATGTAGGATTTAGACTCATTCAGATTTCTAATATTGAAAATATAGACAGTTTAAATTTTTTTTTCGATGTCCTTTTAGAACAAAACTCAAAATTAATTTTATAAAATTGAATTTAGTTTTACACATACTTTAGTTATTAAATTGTTTTTTATAATGTCTTAAATATGTTTGAATCAATGCATAATTTGTTTGACTGATAATAAACTAAGTCATCTTATATAAGGTTTCATATTTAAATATAATGAATAATACAAGTAATATTATAACACACTTTTATATTAATTTGACATAAAATATAAAGTTAAAATGATCATAAAAGTGTAAATTTTTGTATTTTTTTAAGAAAAAAGAAAATAAAAAGTAAAGAAAGATAATAGTAAATGAATGTAAAAAATTTAAACATGTGAAAAAATCATTATCTTAGAATAAATATTTAAAATTATCTGAACATAGATTAAAATGAGAGCTAAGTTAGAATTTAGTGGGTATGTTTATTTTAATGCCGAAAGTATAGGACAGAAACACCTGTTGGAAAATCAATAATCTGTCGGCAATATTCCTGTCTCTTGAGCCACACCACTTTGTTCCAAACTCTACACATAAAGCTCTCATGAGCCTTTGTTGTGTCAACAATGTGTTGTAAGTGTCATCGATCATGAAGACTAAGTGGAATATCTCTCAATGATATTGCAGGAAAATTTCACTTTGTTATTTTACTTTGTTATATGAATTAAATAGAAATCGTAACAGATATACGAATAAAAAATTTAGTGAACTTATTATACATGTTACTTCTGGTTGGATGATGCTGTAAATACCGTTTAGACTTGGAATAACGTGTGTAATGTTTTAGTCATTTTTTATATCTATTACATAATAATTTGTTTTGGATGTAGCATTAATGATTGGATGAATAATTTGTGATACAGGGTACAAGAACCAATGGTATAAAAATATTCTATAAGATATATCATGAAAATTAGATAAAAAAATGTGCTGGGATTAAAAAATAATTAAAAGGAATAAAGGAGACACAACTGATATTTTAGCTGAATTTTGCTTCTGTCATTCAATCATGAAACCTTCCAAGCTTTCTTTTCTTTTTTTCTTCTGTTTGGATAAAAACAGATTGCTTTTTCTTTTGATAAAAACCATGTACAACGAATTTATGCAGAGTAAACTTTACAATTTCATATGCTTTGGAAACTTTGGAAAGAGTCTGGTTCACCAACCACCATGAAAATAGATCAGAGGATCTTCCTGCTTTACTCAATCCCTACAAGCTTTATTTATATAAAATAATTAAATCAATGGAGAAATAACCAATTTGAAAAAAAAAAAAAAAGCTTAATACTGCTTTTGGTTCCTAGTTTGGGAGATTTTGTTCAATATGGTCCTACTTTTTTTTAGTAACAATTGATCTCACTTTTTGAAAAAATTGAAAAAACTGTTCAATTGATTTCTTTTTGGTTACGACGTCAATTTTCTAACGGTGCTGGTTACGACGTCAATAAGTTCTTTCATGCATTCACCTATCCAAATGTTATTTTAACAGTTCTGACATAATGTTATGTTAAAAATTATGTCAGTATACAATAAGGACTATAATAAACAATTTAAAGTTGAATATGGGACCACTATGAACAAAAAGAACTCAATTCAACAGTTTTTTCAAAAGGTAGGATCAATTGTTATGAAAAAAAAACGTAGAACTATATCGAAGAAACCCTCCCAAACTAGGGACCAAAAGCAGTATTAAGAAAAAAAAAAAAAAAAAGTTAGCAACATAGTATCATGGTTATAGCCGTTACGTTAAGTATTGAAGAGCTAAATGAAACTTTTATTTCTTTGAATGACTAAATTGTAAGGACCCATTGTTCTCTGTTTTTATAATAATGGTAAATCTTTTCTTACCAGTTTTAGCTTGGGTTGTGTAACTTCCACAGAAGAACTGACAAACGGCACTAAACAATGAGTAACAAAAGGGGTTATTATATTCTTGGATTCCCTTTGATGGTTTCTAAAACCAGATTTATTTTATTTTTCATTTTTGTAGTTTTTGACATGTTTTATTAGTAAGAATTAGTTGTTTATGAATTGGCTAGCTTCCTGAAAAGGTTCTTTGTCCTTGTATGTATGTACATTTTAAAAGATGTGCATTAGCAAGAAGAAGGACTATTGTTTATGCAAATCTAGAAGCAGAACAAAGCCAGAGTGTTCTATGGCCACTAGTTTAAGAAACAAGCAATTGAAAACTTGTACAATAAAGCATTCAAGGTGAGCATAGAAAAAAACAGTGGAACATCACTTTTTCATTTTTTTTTTCCTCCATCTATCTATGTACACGTCAAATTATCATTAATGAATAATGACACTATAACAAGACTTAGACATATCACGAATTGGTGAAGTTGAATTAGATATAAGAAGGCATTCCATGAGAGAAAGTTCAGTTTAGAACTGAATTAAAGCTTGAAAGGTTTATCCTAACCAAAGATTGGAACAAAGTTCATATTTATATGAGCCATTCAGCAAAGGTTTTGATTCAGAATATAACTCAGCAATGACAATGAAGGCTCGAGGAAATGAGATTTTCAATGGGAAGTACACGACAAGAACCACAGCCAAAAGCTTTCTCCTGGTACCCTTCACTCTTCTTCTCATCATGCTCCCTCTTTCTCTCATGAGGAACTCACACGAATCAACTCCTGAGGTGTCTTCTGCAACTGTCAGCAGCAGCAGTTTGAACAACACAGAAATTAAACACTGTGACATCTTTTCTGGGAGATGGATGCATACTTCCAGACCACCTTACTACACCAATGAAACATGCCACTGGATTATTGACCAGCAAAATTGCATCAAGTTTGGGAGACCCGATAGAGAGTACCTGCATTGGAGGTGGAAGCCTGATGAATGTGAGCTTCCACTCTTCAATGCAACTCAGTTCTTGAATCTTCTGAGAGGAAAGAAAATGGTGTTTGTTGGAGACTCGGTGGGGAGAAACCAGATGCAGTCTTTGTTGTGCCTCCTAAGTCATGTAAGTGATAAACTCCCACCTTTTTTCTAGCTTTTTCCAAGAGAATAGAAGCTGAAAGTGTTTGTCATAGAGTTCTTAATCTACCCTTTTGTCTCAATTTTTGAGAAATCATCAACTAGTTGTATTTCTGGTAGAAAGAAAACTTTGTTAATGAGTTTGCTGCATGATTATGATTCAAGGTTTTGAATTATGGAATTCTGATTGGAAACTGTTTTCTGAAACCTTGGTTATGTTAGAAAGTTCTAAGCAATCATAAAACATGCTTATGATGCTTGTGTGATTTGTGTTTGAAATTTGATTTTTCAGGTATCTGAACCTGAGGATGCTTCTCACAAATACTCTTCAGATGTCATGTACTTCAAAAGGTATATCTATCATGAGTACAACTTCACCCTTGGAAATCTGTGGTCTCCATATTTTGTGAGATCCAGTGATGCTGACCCAAAAGGACATTCCTTCAACAGCATAATGAGACTGTATGTGGATGAGGCAGATGAAGCATGGACTAGTGAGGTTGAGAAGTTTGACATTGTGATAATCTCATCAGGGCAATGGTTTTTCAGGCCTCTGCTGTTCTATGAAAAGGGTAAACTTGTGGGATGCAACAAGTGTGGGATGGAGAATGTGACAGACCTGACACACCTCTTTGGATACAGGAAGGCATTCAGGACAGCATTTAGGGCACTGAATGATCTTGAAGGGTACAAGGGGGTGACATTTTTTAGGACATTCTCCCCAGCACACTTTGAGGATGGGGATTGGAACAAGGGAGGGAAGTGTGTGAGGACTAGGCCATTCAGCAAACAAGAAATGAAGCTTGATGGATACATTCTAGACATGTATATGACACAAGTGGAGGAGTTTGTAGAAGCACAAAGGGTAGCCAAAGAGAGAGGGTTGAATTTTGTGATGATGAACACAACTGAGATAATGCTTCTTAGGCCTGATGGACATCCCAACAACTATGGACATTCTCAGGACAAAAATGTGACACTGAATGACTGTGTTCACTGGTGTTTGCCAGGGCCAGTTGATACTTGGAATGAGTTTTTGCTGCATATGTTGGATGTAGAAAGTAAGGGATATTATAGTTCAAAGCTAGAGAGAGTTTTTTAAGAGCTTTGGATTTACCATGTGGAGATACTTTTTGTTGTTTTGTTTTTGAGTTCAGAGAAGTATATTGTATTTTTGTGCAGATGATATAGAATGTATATCCAAAGGTATTTTGTGGACACAAATTGTCTTCATTAGCTGTCATGCATTATGATAAATTGCCCAAGAACTTCACAATAATTGCAAGTAAGAAAGTAAGAAAGGCTCTTGTGATTTCACTACAAATATTTGAGTTGCTGGGAGAATGAAGATCAGTATAATGCTATCATGTTATTCAACCATTGCTGGTTTAGATTCTTTCCTTTTCTTGGTTAGAAATCCTACAAAATAAAGATCATGCAAAAATTGTTTGTTGATAAAAGAAGATTCAACGTAGTAAAGTTTAAGGCTTGGCCTCCAAATTAAAAATAAGTTTTTGAGGCTCAAAATTGTCGGAAATTTTTCTTTTTCTATGATAGATAAGATAGGAGAAATTCATTAATAAAATATGACTTTGTTTATATAAAAAAATCCGAACTACAAGTAACCATGTTTGATGTCTTTCCTTACACTTGAATTAAAGTGTCTTGGTAAAAGAAATAGCAATTCATTCTGAGGATGCGATTTCTATATTACCAATTTTAATGATGAAAAATAATTAATTATTATAGTGATTAATTTATAGATTTATTTATTTAATAATCAAAACTTTAATAGTTAATTTTAAAAATCAGTTTATAAATCAATTATAATCTTTTATTTATAAAAATAATTATTTTAATAACTAATAATTTTTAATTTTATAAATTATTATGATTTTATTGTAGGATAAAATTTATTTGATTAGAGATAATTTTTTTAAATATATTTTATGATAATTAATTATTAAAGATCTAAAAATTTACCAAAATTTTAATTAAAGCATGCCTTTATCACATTAATTTATTTAACTATAAAAGTTAAAGTTTTCACCTTTAGAAGTGATTTTTCAGAAAAATGCTGAAAAAAAATAAATATAAAAAATAAGCATTTTTAACATTAAATTTCTCATAACTAAGTTACTTAATACTTTCATTTATTTTACTAATGTTATCCGTCTAAAATTATAAAGTTATCTTTTCAGCAGCTATCTGATTTTTTGGCAGGTAGATATGACACGGATCAGGATAAGTGTGAGAGTATTTATTAAATAATTTCTTTTATAAAAATAAAAATTTAAAATAGAGGAAATATGATATTAACATAAATTTAATAAAAAGAACATACATGTTCTTTGATGTTTGATGTTAGATAACAATAGAAAAAAACATAATTATATAAATCTAATAACTAATTATCAACTAAAAACTAAAAGGATTTTAGTAACTCATTATTATTAAATATCATTCATAGTTAAATTCATATTCAATCCGTCTAAGTGGTTGTTGTTAATATCAAACCTACTTTATAGCATGTTCATAAATATAAGTTAATTAACTTATGGTTTAGATGTTAATTCATATCTAATGTATCATAAGAATATATATGAACTATTAAGAATGTAATTAATACACTTCTCTAACACTTGTATGGAAGTTGACAATGATATGTCGGTGGGTTGGTTCTGCATTTTGCAGGGTGTCTTTATGGTGTGGGGTATCACTATTCAAATTATGAATAAGTACTGCACAATAATACTGTAGCAATTTATTGTATCAATTTATTCACCTTTGAAATTTTCCATCTCTTTCATCTGAAGTTAAATGTGGACTTTTCAAAAGTGAAAAATAATAATTCTAATGCCTTGCAATCCACAATACATTATTAAGTGAATTATTCAATGGTTTCATAATTTCAATTCTTTATGCATGTGCGTTTTGTATAATCAATGTGGTGAATTAGAATGTACTGTATATAACGTGCTTAATATTAAACTCTTCATCACTTGTTCTTTCATTCATTAACTCATCAATGTTAATTTGTTTGAAAATTTTCTAGCTTTCTTTTTATTTTAATGTTAATGATTTATTGGTGTTTTTCAGGTTGTTCAATGCAATCGTGTTTATTAACAATTAGGTATATTTTTTTTCCACTTAAAAAATGTTTAAAATTATCATTTTCTTTTGGTGTTGACTTTCAAAAATTAGATATAGAAATAAATAAAAAAATTATGGGTTTGTTTTACCAAATTGTAAGAACTTTTTTTTTTTCTTTTTTTTCTTCTCTTCTTCTTTCCCGTTACCCTTTTCTCTTTTTTCTTTTATGAAACCTTAAGGTTAAGGGGTATGAGAGAAGGAAAACAGCAGAAGAAGACTCTTTTTTCCTGTAAAGTTGGGATTCATTGCACGCATGGTAAGGCAACTTTGGCAGTAGACGTGATTTTCTCTCCGCGGCGGGACAATCTCTGCTTGTGGGTACCGTGACAACGACATTTCACGGCATGGGGATCTCATTCTCAAGCCTCTTAGTAAAGGCAAAGAATTGGGTTGAATTCACGATCGAGATTAGGATTCGAATTTGGGATTAGGGTTTTGAAAGAGGGTTTTTGTCCGACGTCTTGCGATCTTGGAAATTATAGTGAAAGAGAAGAGTTTTCAGGTAAGGGAAGTTAGTTTGCTTTTAATAATTGTAGTAAGATGTTTGTAATTTGTCATTTGGTGCGCATGTGATTATATGATTGTTAATGGTGTGAAATTTGGAAAAATATGAGTAATTACCCTTTTATGATGTGTTTTTGAAAATAGTTGATTGAAAAACTTGAACTGGATCGTTTAGCATATGGTATCATCTAGTCTATGCAAACGCTATAGATTTTTCTCTACTCTATTCGGCAAATGTGTTTATCAAGGTTTCTTCTATCACAAGTTTTTTGAACATCATTTGAGACTTTCAGCGTGCTTTCCAAAAACATTATCTTGACACTTTTACCTACTACTGTCTGGTACAATATAACATTTGTGTTTTGGAATACTCTCATTGACGCTTTAACTTGAATTGTTTAAAAGTGCATCCAGCTTATGCCCATGTGTTTTTTGAAGACTTTTCCTAAGTTATTTGGTTTTCTTAGTATTTTCATTCATCACCTATATTACAGCTATTATGTTAAATTAATGATAACATTATCATATGCTCATTTTGTTTAATGATGTTTGTTAAACTTTAAAACATATGAGAGCGTTTAGACAGTTCAGTCTTATAGACGATATTGTCTTAATAGTTCCAAATCCCTAACTTTGTTGATCTTGTGTTGGTCTTCAAATCCCTAACTCTTGTATGATCATGGCCATTATGCACTAAATCCCCAATTCTTGTGCTAACAAAGCTATAAATTAACCAATTTCACGTAATAAAATAATTCCCAATTCCACGTAATAAAATGATCCACATCATCATGTCTATTGTGCACCACCGTTACACAACGATAAAGATTTGGGCTTATTTGTTACACATTAAGAAAAAAAATTGAGACTACTTAAAATCTGATAATCGAATTAAGATTTCAATATAAATATAAAGATCATCCGAGATTTTTAACCCTTTTTTTGAAGTTTCATACAAACACATACTTTCACAACTCATCCATGCATTCATCTAATGGATGTCATAAAAAAAATCAAATCATTCATTTAATCATTATCACAACAAAGAATCAATTGTCTAACATATTTCACTTTAATGGTCTACTCTCATGTCATAAGTTTGACATAACATTAACACAAACACTTAACTCTAGTTCGAATGTTCATTAAATTCAGAAATTTGTCATGCTATCTTACCAATATATAATAAAGCTTCATTTGAAAAATTTGTGACTTCTCATATGACATAGTAAATTCATTACAACCCATTGAAATAGTTTTTTTTTTCACATAGTAAACTATGTCATAAGAACATCTATTAACTTTCACCATCTAATATTTTTCTCTTCGTAACTATATTCAAAATCTCCTTCAAAATCCCAACTTCAATAAACTAGCTATAATCTCTCAACATGGTATCTTCCTAAGCTCTTAGGCTTTTCACGAAAATGAATCTCACCCATCGAACAAAAATATTTAGGGTTTCTATTTAAAGGTTTGTCCAACAAACAATGCTCTTTGAGCTCTTTGGATTTTCAAAAATTGAATTTTTTTAGTGAGAAGATGACTTGTCTAATGAATTTTCATAATTTAGAAAACTTTAAAGAGAGATCAATTGCTTAAATTGATTTAGATTGACTTTTTCTCTTTATTTTTTGTAGAAAAATTGATACACTTAATCCAAATAACATTAAACTAGACTAATTTGACCCAACTGACTAGAATTTAAATTATCAAAGATACTTAAACATATCACACTCAAATTAAAACATATCAAATTAAATCAACACATAACACCTACATAATATCCAAAAATTTACAACAATTCCACTTCAAAATTTAGATTATCTAACTCAAAATATTATTATTATTAAACTAGTTTCCCTTACGTGAATCAAACTTCATTTATATTCTCACAAATGTAGTACACACATAAAACTCAAATCAATGATTTGAACATATCTTAATAATTCTAGACAAACATATATCTTCGCTGTAAACTCAATTAAGTCACATGTAAGCAACAATACTCATGCATGCAAAACTTTGAAAATTTGACTAAAGAAAATGGTTATTATAATGGATTTTTTGATTAGGTAGAATTGCTCTATTCTAGTTCAGGATTTTAATAGTGGATTCTGATATTAAAAAAAATAAAGATATCTTTCGGAATCTTAAAAAGAAGTCAAAGAATAAAAAAAAAATTTAGTAAAACTGCTATACTTTTAAAATAAAAATCGATTAACCAAACTTTCTATTTGTACTTCATTTTTTAATAACAATTTTAATAACAAAATATTCAAGATTATTCTATAAGAGACTGTTTTTACTCCTTGTTATTTTATAAGTCCTTCTTACAAACCACCATATTTATTTTATCTGTTTTCTATTTTAAATATTTAAGAAAAAAATTGTACAAACATTTTAAGAAAATAAGATTAAGGATTAAATATATTTTTGGTCCCTAAACTATCATGAGTAAAAATATGACGGTGCATGGAGAAGTCAAATAGCCCGATTAGAAGTCTAGGGAGCTTGGTAAGGTGTTACCGAGCTATTTGGACTGCCTACTGAGCTATCTGAGTTCATGATATACTTTATCAAGCTATCTGGACTTCCCACTAAGCTATTTGAGTTCTCCATGCACTTTACCAGGTTATCTGAACTTTCCAACAAGCTATCTGAGTTCTCCATTTACCTTACCAAGCTATCTAAACTTCCCATCAAGTTATCCAGATGTCTCGCCAACTTGGGGTCACAACACACGTGTCTTGCTAACCTTAATGGGTTGGCGATGTGGCACACCATTTGCCATTGAGATATCTTGCTAACCTGGGACACAATACACCTATCTTACACAATGGCACACTATTTGCCACGTCAAAAAATAAAAAAACTAATGATGTTGGTCATAAAGGACTAAATTTGTGCCTTTCTAAAAAGAGAGACTTAAATAAAACAAGGTTTGGAAGAGAGACAAAAACCAAAATACATAATATTTTAGGAACCAAAAATATATTTAACCTTAAAATTAAAAATGAAAACATGAAAAATTACAAATAAATGCCTATTTAGTTTTATTTACTCATTAACTAAATAATTAAAATCAAATTAGTTTAGTAATTAAATAATCTTTGCAGACAAAAAAAAAATGTTCATCTCATCATTTTAATCACTTAATAAAGAGAAAATGTATGGGAGGAAAAAGAGTGATGTGGAGGAAAAGGAAGATTTTAAAGCTTCACATCATATTTTTATAGTGAGCCTTTTAGTTATATACTTTAACCTTTTAGGTAGAGCCGTCAAAATGGGTCACAACCCGTGAGTCAACCTGGCCCGTCACGGGTTCGGGCCGGGTTGGGTTTGAAATACAACCCATTTATGTGCGGGTCAGATTTCAACCCGGCTCATTTAGACCCAGCTTATGCGGGTCGTGGTGAGCCGGGTTGGCCCACCAACCCACCTACCTAATTTTATTTTTTTAATTTATTTATGAAACCCTAAAAAATAAAATATTATCTTCACTCATTATGTATACCAAAAAAGTAATCTCTGCTCTCACAAATCACTCTCACGGTACTTCTCTCATTTGACAGTGCTCTCACCCTCACTTCACTAAAATTCTTCAATGAGCAGGTAAAACACCCTTCCTTTTTTCTTCTCTTTTCTCTACATTTTTGTTTTCTCACTTCTCTTTCTTTTTTTTTTTTTCAAAAACCCTATAATGACAAAAATAGGGGTTTGCGAATTTGTTTTTTGTTTTGGGGGATTTGAAGACATGAATTGATTTTTTTCATGCTGATTCTCTTTTTTTTACTAATATTTTTTTATTGATTGTCGGAATTAGTCTTTAACATAATTTTTTAGGAGTGAACTTTGTTTAAATTTAAATTATAGAAAGTTTTTATTTTTTTTTATTTAAAAAAAATATAATTTAAATGGGCTAGTGAGCCAACCCGTTTACCCACCAACCCGTGGTGGGTCAGGCCGGGTTCAAGTTTTTCTGGCTCGCTAATAAATGAGCCGGGTTGGGTTGACTCACTAAGTGACCAACCCATGGTGGACCGGACCGGGTTGAGTCGGGTTATCCGTTTTGACAGCTCTACTTTTAGGATAAACATATTGAATTTTTACTTATTTCTCACATATATTATTTTCTAAATCTAGCCATCAATTTTGTTCCTTTTCATCATAAAACTCTTAATGCACTTAAGGGTAAATCAATACAAATATAGTGTTTCAAATCTTATATTTAATATTAAATTTTATTTTTAATAATTAATTTTTTTGGGAAATATTTCTTTTATAGTTTAACTTTTCATAAACAGAGGAGAAACGAGTCGTTTAAATTAAAGTTAAGAAAAAAAATAACAAGTATGCATTCTATTATGCTAGTGAACAAAAATAGTACTTGGAGATAATTTTATAACAATAACAAAAGTACATTGATTATGTGGAGTTAAGCTTCTAGGACTATTCTATTATAATTTTATTATGGATTATGAGATTAAGTTAAATTAAATGTTTTTATTTCTTTTGATTATTAATTTTGATTATTCTTCTTTTATGTCTTTCATCTTTTCAATCACGTCAAAATGGTTTTTACATTATAAGTGTTTGAATCTATATACATATTTTCAATCACGTCAAAATGGTTTTTACATTATAAGTGTTTGAATCTATATACATATTGATCATATATTATTGAATAAGTTTTTATTACTAATTGAGAATTTACTTTGATTAATTAACTTTTAATTTAGTTAGATTTTTAAGAATAATTATGATTAAACACTATAATTTAATTTTTTTCATATTTTATTTCAATTTTAAAAAGTAATCTTCGTTACTGTTAAATATTTTCATTAAAAATTATATAAAGAATATTTTTCAAATACAATTTAAATTGTTTTATCTGTTTATTTGATGTACTTCAAAAGAATTGTTGTAAAAATATTAGTGAATTATGCCCACCAAATAAAAGAATTCTCATCGTACAAATATAGATAGATTATATTTGTCACAATTTATTATAAAATAAATAGATGTAGGATTAAGTGGTTAGATCAAATGAATTTACGTAAAAAAAAATAAATAAAATGGATTGACTGGCAGAGTTGGTATAAGCATTAATTCATGACCATCTCATTAAATTTTGAATACACGAGAAATAAAAAATTTCTAAAATCAAACTTTTACTTTTATTCTAAGCTTATTAACTATTTTAACCATCAATTTTTTAAAATGAAACCATATAATTACTTTCCATCCTATTGAGAATAAAATTTTTAACAAAGAAAAATCGAAGGTTTTAATTTATGCATAGTATGATTTATGATTAAAAATTTTAACCTATAAAAGGGTTACATGATTGCATAATTGAACCTTTCTTTAACCAAGAGACTAAATTAAATAAAATAAATAACTAATAATAAATTAAACTTTATTGTAAAACAATTAATTAATATTTGGTGTTTCCATTTCTAGGCATGCCACTTTCAGTCTATTTTCATCCATAGGCACCCACCTAACCCTTCTAATTATTAGATGATGGTTTCTACTAGTGTTGAAATAATGTTTCACTAAAGAAGTCCCATGCCATAAACATATTGATTCTTAGTGGTCAGATTTCAGATACCATGTGAATTATATCCCATAAAAACTGAATAACTTCAATAATTGATTATAAGGTATAAGCAATTATAATAAAAATCACTTCTTTAATTCATTTATATAGATATGCTGAAAAAAAATTTAATTGTCTGTGTCCATAACCTTAGTTTAATGAAATATATTTGAATAATGAGTAAATCTGAACAGATTTTGGGCACTTGGTAACAATCATTTGAAATAACTTTTTTAAGAACGCTATCTTTTGTCAATAGGAAATCAAATTAAATCTAGTTTAACGTAGCTATTACATCATAGGTTACTTATATTCAGAACATATTCTGCTGCAAAAATTGCATTTTCTGGTAATTTCCTCTGCTTCAACTAGTTACTGTACGCATAGACGCTAAATTTTTTATCAAACTTTAAACATGAATGAAAAAAAAAAAACATTTATACAGACTTATGCATATATGTGCAAGGGATATCTAACGGGTACAAACAGATTCAAACATGCAGAGTAAAAATTAACATGTCATCTTAATGTGTCAATCAATACTGGTTAAAATGATATCCTGATAAAGACCAATATATGCAAAGCTAAAATATAGAGCACAAATGCAGACCTGAATAGCATAAGCCTCTGCTGGGTTTCAGATCTGCCAGCAGAGTGATAAGGAAGCCTTTGATGGCCTTCATAATCTGACATACTGTGTAACTTATCTGAGGAGCTTTTACTGAAACGATACCTAGCAGCAGTGTTTGCCTCCAAATTGTTGTTTTCTGTTTGCCGCCATAGCCCATTCAACCTTTCCAATTCCATCTCTTTCAAATGAATGTCACCCAGTAAGCCCTCAGCTTGTGCCTGAAGGTATGGGAGTAAGGCACTTGGTTAAACATTTTCAGATCCAAATAATCTATCAAACCGTGTTATCAACTAGCCATTGTCAATTAATTTTTCTCTAGTAAAAACAAGAGAACGAAGGAGAAATTTGTAAATCATGTATTATGAAGTATAAAAAGGACCTGTTTAGCAGCCAGTTGCTCAATTAGACCATGAAGTTGTTTATCCAATGTCTTCTCTCTTTGTGCTGCAGAACAAGAACGTTTAAGAGCAAAAATAATACATGCACTCATTCAAGATGCTTCCAAGTGTACAAGAGCACAAGGAGAATTAACACAACAAAAGCAATAAAAGGAATAGTTATGTCCCGATATGGTTAGTGGATTACTAAGAGCATGAAATATTATCTAATGTTATTCAGATATTAAACAACCCAACTAAAGTTCTTTCTTTCATCTTGATGATAAAAGAAGTCATTAAAAAAAATACAAACAGGAGTATCATGAATCTTCCTAAAGCTACAATGGAAACAACAGAGGCTAGAAAATGTAAAATACATCAAACCTAATGAAAATCCCAGTCTCTTGGCCCCAGTAAGGAGACACTCTTAAGAAAATCCAATCAGATTTTTGTATCATCATTTTGAAAACATTTCTACGTCAGCAATGCAGTGACAGGATATACCCATATCAGTAGAAATTTATTATGAATATACAACAAGTTCAGATAACTCATTTATACATATGAATAAATGTTTGAAGAGAATCTAACATACAGGAAATCACCTAACCCAGTCCTATGCTGTGTTTTTAATGTCATCATCATGATGGACTTAATCATTCAAAGAAGTTTTTGGTCCTCTGCATTCACAACGATGGCTTGCAACATTTCTTACAAGAAATAAGTTTATGATATCTTTTCTCCGTGTGGTCAAATTCAATGGTGGTGTATGACCTATGCACACAGAAAGTACAAAAGTATATATAATACCACCTCCAGCAAACAAGCAATTCGAATACACAAAACGTAAGGAATAAAAAGAAGAAAAAGATAATAAAGAGCATGCTTATGCTTTCAGATTAAAAACATTAACAAACGGAAATCTGGGAAAAGGAATAATATAAGATAAACATACTAACATAACTGGGCTTTAATAAATATACTGTTCCTTTTACATTTCCAAGCATTGAAAGTAGCATAATTGGTATCTTAAGCATCAGCCCAGATGATATATTTCCCATTTCCACTTTCAAGGGATCCCAAATTTATATTTTGATCTTTCCCTCCCATATGTGGATTTTTTTGGAGCTACGGTTCATGTATTTGATAAATCCAACCTTTCTCATGAAGAATTTGAACATTGACAATGATCATGAAGATCTAGAAGTGTTTTGGGTTGTGATGTGTAGATTGGGAAATGTTGTAAGTTTTCTCTTTCATGATTTGATCCTAAAATTGCAATTAAAATGCTTTTCCAAATGAATTAGAGCTTGTCTTGGTGATAAGGTTTTCTTTTTTAATTGATTGAAAAAATGTTTTGAACCTGTTAAAATGTTTAGTTGATCCGGAATAACTATACAAAGCATTTTATCTGATTAAATAATCTTTTTAACTATTAGAATCATTTAAAACCATGAACAGTTCTGATCTTTCTGTTTTAATCTGTTAAAAGCAAGCTTTTAATAGATTAAAAGTTACTTTAAGTTCAGTGAAGGCTTTGGACTTCTCTGTTTTAATATGTTAAAACGATAAGTTCATCGATTAATTTCACTTACTGAAATTAACATATTAAAACACAATTTTAATTCATTAAAACAGACAAATTAAAATATATATAACTCTATCATGTCTAAACCATTTAACAAGAGATCAAAACTAAAGTTTCTAGAATCTTTTCCACGAGACAGTCCAAACAGAGTTACAAATTGTTCTTGAAGCTTTCTTTGTACAAATTTTGTCATTAATACCTAGTTTATTCCTTTTTGTTGGGCTGATCTTGTTACAGTTGATATTATTTTCACTTTCTCAATTCGTTTTTGTGTTTATAGTCTGTCTCTTGATAGAGTTTCCAGGTATAGAGTAGTAACCTTGTAGGGCTTGATATTTGGTTTCTTGACAGGTATGGCTGAACAACTGGATGTAGCTCTTGGTTAAGAGTGAACTGGTATAAAAGTTTATTGTGCACATCTTTCTCTCTCCTTGTCGTGCGGTTCTTGACTTTATTTGGTTTAGTTTCTGTGCATAAAATTAAAAGCAACCAAATCCTGTAATAAAATTTTTTAATAACGATCTCATTCTAAGTTTTGTAAAAATTTGAGATACTTCAATTGTCCGTCTCTCTTGAACTCAGCCCCTTTAAACTAACAGATTGACGGTAGGAAATTTGGGAAAACCACACAGCAATAGCTAGCCATTGTAGTTGAAGAACTTAAGGCCATATAAACCCCATCCAAGACACTCATACTTCCAATTTGAATTGAGTTCGATATATGATAAGATACCATACCTGGGGAAGGTTGTTTAAGTGCATTTTCCTGCACTTTTGCCCATTTCTTCTCCAACTCTTTCACAGCATCCTCCATCGAACTCTGAAATGAAATGAGGGTCATTAATTTGGTGAATTTAACTATATATCATCCGATCATAGATTATCATACATGTTAAGGATGTTGACTTTTGTATTTATCATTAGTAACAAGTAATATCCAGTGCAATTTTTAACCGATTGATAATATAACATCTTTCTATTGACAAGACATATAAAACTCTCAATTTGGTAAAGTATCAACGTAAGTAGTTAAACTACACTTAAAATATATAGCATAGATCATATAGTCCTTGAAATGATAGGAATAGTAATTAGCATGATCACCATTGTTTATTTACTCTTTATCTATCCACTATTAAAAACTAAAATGTTAAGGTGAGCACATAAGAGTCTGTTATTAACAAACCAACTGCTTCTTCTTCTCTTCCAATTCATCTAGTAAAGCTGATCTCGATGTTTCTGCATCTGCATCAAATCCAGCTTTAGATTTTGCCTTCATTTCATCCCAACCACCAGATGCTTGCTGTTTCATTTTGTCCAGCTCAGCTTTGAGTTTCTTCTCAGTCTCATCCATCTCCTGTAACAATAAATAAAAAATCAATTGAATCAACCTCAATCTGACAAATCACAATCAATTCACAATCATAACCTGCAACTTTGTCCTTAGTAAATCAGCCTCTTGTAATTTCTCTTTTATTTTATTCTCAAAATCGGATATTGCACTTTCATATGCTGCATTCTCTTCCTTCAATGTCACCTCTCTAAGTTGGGCCTGCAACAAAAATTATCATCATTAATTGTATTGTAGCAGTATTTTAGGTTAATATCATTTTAGTCCCCAAGTACTGCAAATGTGTGCTTTCACTTTCACAAGTTTCAGCTGCCAGCTGAGTCCATCAAGTTTTCTTCTGTTTATAATTTAGTCCCTTCATCTAGATTTCATCTGATTATTAGCTGAATTCACCAACATGGCATACATGCAACTGAATAAATACACTGTTACAACCAGCAGGAAAAACGCAGAATATTTGATAGTTGCGTTTGCGGTTCAAGGTGTAAGTTATTCTTTTCAGAGTACTGCTAAGAACAGACTCTTAAACATGTTCTTTCTAACACATTGGATTATATTTATTGCTAACTACAGAATCAGGGTAAATATTCATTAACTAAGACCTGGAACCCAAAGAATTATATATTTTCCATAAGAGGCAGCATGTTCAAAAGAGTATGTCAGAGAGTATTCCTAACATTTCTTCTTGCTCTTACAAGGTAATGAACATATTGTCTTTTCATTTTGAGCAAGTCAACGACTTAAAATTAGAGAGGATCAAGACGGAGGGAACCAATTGTGAATGGAAGAAAACTTAAGAGATTCAACATGTGTAGTTGAAATACAACTCTTCCAAATTGTATAACTTTGGAAATCAATTCTGTTCAATAAACACAAAGCGTAACCCAGACCTAACCTATATTTCTTAATTCCAGTCAAAGATTGTGCTATAGGCTCAGCTGGATTAATCCCTAACACGGAAGAATGCCAACAACACTCTTTACTATCAGGTGAATTTTATTGAAAAATAATATTTTTACTAGATTTCATTTCTCACTTATGAGAGCGTGCCTGGCAAATATTATTTTTGCCACTTTAAGCTATTTTATGGATAAAAAAGAAGTCTTTATATATAGAACAATTGTCTAAGTGTGTAAAAAACTTTCTTTTTTCTGAAAAGATTAGTCTTTTTCTATAATTATTTCCCTGTTTCCCTCTCAGCTTCATATATATACTTTTTCTCCTACATAAATACAGATTTACATTTTGTTTCCAAATGATATTAATTAACACAACCCTTTTTTAGCAAACTTATGGCAACAAAAATTGATTCCGAATACAATCTATTACAATAACATAATCCATTGTACATGTAATAATAATATCAATCGGATATTGAAATAATAAACTTTTTGCACTTATCCCAAACCAAGCACAGTCTGAGTCTCTTTCATCAAAAGCAAGGGAACATGGAGAGATACTGCTAGAATTCCTCTCTAACATAATAACACAATAGTATTTGGATGAGAGAGCGAAAATGTAATTAAGAGTTACTAGTTAAGGACCTGTTGGCGCGTAGCGGAGTGGGAGTTCAATTGGAGGGCGAGGGCGGCATTGGAGGCGAGGGAGTGGGCGTGGAGGTGAGGGAGGCTCTGGGAGATGTCTTGGGGAGGCAATCTCAGCCGTAGATCATGGATCAAACGGCGGAGAGAAGCCGCCTTCTGATCCAGTTCGATCACATACCTTTGCTGATCTTCGGAAAAGAGGATTGGGATGATGGAATCGTCCTCCGCTTCCTTTCCTGCGCCACCTCCCACCGCCCATGCCAGTAACCCAGCCATGCCTTACAAGTTTACTCTCTCTTTGTCTCTGTTTCTCTTTCTCTCTCTTCCAATTTCTTCACTCACCAACCATTTTTTCCGATCTGCGGTGGTTGATTTGGGAATTAGGAATTGTGGCGCTTTAGTTCCTTAGAGGCTCGTTAATTCTATTTTGTTGTTTTTGAAATTTTGATTTTCTTGAGCATTTATATTACACTAATACAATTTAAAAGACTATAAGGAAAAATTTTTCTAAACAATATTTTAACAACTTTTTGACAATTTATACATGATAGTTTATGATTGATCTATTTTAAATATTTTTTAAAAGAAAATTTAAACCGACCAATAAAATTGTGATATGTATCTTGTTATTAAAAAGATGTTAAAAAGTGTTATTAAAATATTATTCTTTCAAATATTTTTGGTTTAATCATTTAGATTGTTCCTATTTATATTGGATTTTGTCAATTAGGTCCCAGTATTTTAAAACGTCTCAACTAAGTCCCTGTTTTTGCAAAATTGAATCAATTAAAGGTTTGTAGTTAACTTGAGCGGACAACGTTAAAATTGAGTGTGCGTGGCATCCAGACTTGGCTGAGGTGGCAGTTTATGTTGAGCTGAGTTGATTTTCTCACATTTTTTAATTAAATTTCATTGTAAATAATTGATACACACAAAACGCAACGTTTAAATAACTCAATTCTGCCTAAATCAAAACGTGCGTTTTGAGTGTGGAACATTGTAAGCATCACTCGTCCTCTCCACAAAACTGTCCACAGAGTGATCATTAGGAGAAACAATGTTCAAGTTCAGGTCCTGCAAAGGAAGGACTTTCGAATTGGAATTCACAAAGTCTTCCGCCTATTCCAACGCCTCCTACTCTTGCAAATTAGGCACGTTAGAACCCCACCCCGGCATGTCCTTCTCAAGAAACCTCTTCACATTCAATGTCTGCACAGGAGGAGGGGCATCCCTGAGATTTTTGGTCCCATGAATTTGAGCCTCCAACGTGTAAGTCAGAGCTATGAGCTTGATATCAACATCAGATAGAGTTTGTAGGTCACCAGTAGCCTTAGCAAATTTGACAACTACAAAAGGAATATTTACATTAGAATTCCAAATTTCGAACACATAATTTGAAGCAAAAAACAAGAAACGTGAAATAGTAAAGTAATTAACAAGCAAGCTTTAAAGTTCGAGGGTAGGTAAAATTAAGAATACCTTTATTGATGGATTTCGGGGAGGGTTCCATGGTTTGAATGGAGAAGGGAAGGAAAGAGAGTTTGTGGCGGGAAACGGGGTCACGAATTTCCTCCATAACTTCAGGGATGGAGATGAACTTGTCGGCGAGGCCGTGGAGCTTTTCGCCGGATTCGATGATTGTGTTGGCGTCCACAACGGCGACAGCGATGGCATTGGAGGATTCAGTGGTTTCCACCAAAACTGGAACATTGTGCTGCGGTGGTGGAGGTGGTTGCTTCCAATTTAGGGTTTTAAATCCTTTCTGAGTTTCCAATTTCCCCCAAAATCCCCAATTTCGCACAAAGTCAAATTGTTCCATCAATTATTTACAATGAAATTTAATTAAAAAAATGTGAGAAAACCAACTCAGCTCAGCATAAACTGCCACCTCAGCTAAGTCTGGATGCCACGCACACTCAATTTTAATGTCGTCCACTCAAGTTAACGCCAAGTCCTTAATTGATTCAATTTTCAATTTCCAAAAACAGAGACTTAATTGAGACGTTTTAAAACACTGGGACCTAATTGAGAAAATCCAACATAAATAAGGACATTCTAAATGATTAAACCAATATTTTTTTAAAAGTAAATTCAAACAGACCAATAAAATTATGACATGTGTCCTATTGTCAAAAAGTTGTTAAAATATCCTTTCAAATATATTTTTAAAAGTAAATTCAAACAGGCCAATAAAATTGTGACATGTGTCCTGTTGTCAAAAGGTTGTTAAAAAGTATTATTAAAATATCATGATCCAATATTATAAATATTTTATAATGCATAATATATTTTAGGCTTAAACCCTCCATTGGTCATAATATTTGTGTGAAAATATCAGTTCGGTCCTTAAGTTTTGAACTGTCTCAATTGGGTCATAATTTTTGTAAAAATACACACATTTTACCCCAATCGTTAACTGATCTCAAACGGCGTTAAGTTTAGCTGACGTGGTATGCTGACGTGTTGGCTTAATCCCTTCTTGGTCCTCGTATTTGTGTGAAAATCTCATTTCGGTCCTCAAGTTTTGAACTGTCTCAATTGGGTCATAATTTTTGTAAAAATACACACATTTTACCCCAATCGCTAACTGATCTCACTGTGCAACAATTATCTTCTACTATCAGTGGAATAAATAGCTTAAAGGCTGGTGATGAACCTATAGGTTACCAAGTTGGTTCATTTGCAGAAAAGGCTGTGAGAGCCTTCCACGACAACAAGACTTCAAGGGTGGCGAGTCTTCAAAAATAAAGAGGCTTGAACACAGTGAGAGAGGAATGTAATCGAGAATAAGAAACCTAAACCTAAATCACAGTTAACCAGTTAACTATAGTCCAAATAAAATAAGTGCAGTTTATTTAAACCGAACGGTTAAACAGTATAAATAAGTCATGGTAAAAATAATTTAATTTTTTTTTAGTACAAAACAGTACAGATATACTACAGTTTTAAGTTTTTAAGTAAATTGTGTCCAACCCTAATAGTCTATTACATATTCAATGGGTCTTTGCGACTCCAAGATTCATATTGCATTCCAATTGTTTTTTTCACCCTTATAATTTCTTTCTACACCCCTATTAATTTTTAAACTTCCATTTTTGCCCTTCTTTTAAATGGAAGTGAAGGTTTTTCTTAGCAAAAGTTTTGTTCATTTGGCTTCTGTCTTCTTCACGAATGAGGTGCTGAAAGCAAGATTTTGACACATTAATCAAAAGAATTGAAGATTATTATACTTTGAAGCTTGAAAGTTGGTCGTTGGTAGTTGATTATGAGTTTGGGTTTTTGATTTGAAGTTCTTTCATGTTGTGCACGAGAAAAGTTTTTTCAAGAGTTGTATAATTTAGAAGTTTCTGAATTGTACAATTTAAAAGAAAAAAGTGGTTTATTCTAGATTATATCTAGAATTTGAAAATATTATTTGAAATTATATAATTCAAATCAATGAATTGACATTAGAAATTGTATTCACGATGATGTAATGTGAAATTCAATTTTAACCTTCAGATGCATGATCCAAAACTCAAAAGTGTTTTCAAATTACAAAGTTCAGAATGCAATTATTAGTTTCAAATTCTTGGAAGTTGTTTTGGTGAGATACATGTGTATTCATAAGATTAACATGTGAAAGTAAATAATAATCATTGAAATAATACTTACCTCAAATAGATGATAATAATAAGAAGGTGATATCTTATCATAAATAATAGTCATGATATCAAGCAAACAAGATTAGTTATGATTGTCGTTGATATATGAATGTGAATATTATTTAGATTGTTTTAAGATAAAAAATATATTTGTTGGTAGAGCTAGGCATAATTAACTTAGAAAAACTAAACTATTTTTACCAAAAACTAAATTGTATCATTTTGTAGCTTAGTTAAAAAAAATTGAACCTTTTATATTTGCAGTTTAGTTAATTGCTTGAAATGTGTTTTTTATTTTACCTTTTTGTTTAATAATGCCCAACTCATCCCATTTCTTTTTCAATCACCATGGTCACAATGATTGAGAGTTTTCGTCAAAGGTTTTGCCGTCGTTGAATGCCTTGCCACCATCGAAGGCCCTACCACCATCAAAGGCCCTCACATTCTAATAGTCATGTTTTCTTAAAAAAAAAAACTTAATTAAATGTGCAAAAATATAATTGCACAATTGTGTAAGCGTATCTTAGAAAATATAGTAAGAATATTGTTGGAAGTCCCACATCGACTATAGATAAGGCCAAATTATAATATATAAGTGGGGTGCAAACCTCATCAAAGAGCCAATTTTGTGAGGTTGAGTTAGGCTTAAAACCTACTTCTTAATATTATATCAGAACCATGGTTAGAGCTTATCCTAGCGATATTTCTTGTTTCTTAGGCATTTTTTATTCCACTAGTTGTCGGGTTACTATCGGACCACATACAAGTGTGGTGCAAACCTCAACATACGAGCCAATTTTGTAGAGTTGAGTTAGGTTTAAAGTCCACTTCTTAACAAATACTTTATCTAAAAGTTTATAGTATAATTTTTATATTTCTATATAATTGCATTTTTATTCTTACTTTACATAAGAAGTTATAATTAATGGCACATCTGACACTACATGATTTGGTTTAAGGAAGAATACATCTCAAAAGTATAAATCCAGGAAAAATAATTATTATTAGTTATGATAGAAATCTTTCTTTTTCCCTCTTTGATTTATTATGCCATGACCATGCAGTTTTGATTTGCAGTGCAGTCATTAATTTTCTTTAAGGTAGTTTCGGCCACTTTGTGCCATTTGGTGCTTATTCATTGGTCACATTTGGTTTCCCTCAAGTCATACATTATTGTATGGCGCACTTTTTCTATAGCAGTTGAGAGAGCAAATTTACGTCGAATATTTCTTTATGTTTGACGTAAGTTGAGTCGGTCATTATCTGACACTAATCAAATTTTTTGTTTTTTTTAATTAATTGTGATATTTTTTACAATTCTACAAAACTTGAAAAGTAGAAAAACAACAAATGTAATGCAGTTTTTGGTATTTTATATCGCATGAACCATGAATTATAAGCAAAGACACAAAAGTTATGTGATAGGTATTAGAGTGAACAATTCTGGTATTCGAGGTACCAGGCCTCCAAGCAAAGAAGATAGAATTTTTGGTAAATGATATCCCCTTTTCCAAGTTTTATTACCATATTTATATTCTCTGCATCACTAACGGTTTATCCGTATATCACGGTAACCACGTAAATACAGTAAGAAAAGGTTCTAACAGAAAAGATTCTCACAAAACAAACATGATACTCTCTCTCAATGCACATATTCATCCCAATCTATGGGTCTCCTAATATTTCTCTTGGGTCTAGCAGATGGTCCACTCTCCTCCTGGATGCATATTGTATCATTCCTCACGTCTTGCAGAAGAACCTTGTCCTCAAGGTTGAAAGTGCGTTGAATATCTTGCCAAGGCTCCCAAGTAGCTTCCTCTGGGGAAAGACTTGCCATTGCACCAGAACTTCCAGGTGTGGAGACTCACCAGTATTGTTCTCACGGGTTCCTAATATGACTAATGGACTAAGTAAAGGCCCATTATTATAATTACTTGGTGGAAGCATTCCAGCTACTGAAGGTGGAGGTCCATGATGTGGTTTCAAAACAGAACAGTGAAATACTGGATGAATTTTTGAAGTCTCAGGAAGAGCCAAATGATAGGCCACCGACCCAATCCGATTAAGGATTTGAAATGGTCCAAAATAACGTTTTGCCAATTTTTGTGGGGTCTTACCGGCAAGAGAAGTTTGGCGATATGGCCTGAGTTTGACATAAACCCATGCTCCCACCTCATAGTGAACATCCNGACGATGAGAATCAGCCATTGTTTTCATGCGATCCTGAGCCTTTTGTAAATTCCGACGTAAAGTGGATAAAATGGCATCCCGTGAACTAAGTAATTGATCCACAGCCTCCACTTGTGATTGACCCAATATATAACCCGGCAAAGAAGGAGGAGATCGGCCATAGACAATTTCAAAAGGGGTGTATCCAGTTGCCGAGTGGATAGCAATGTTATAACACCATTCTGCCCAAGGAATGAAATGACTCCATTTGACTGGTTGTGCATTACAAAAAGCACGCAAATATTTCTCAAGAGTTCTATTTAGAACTTCAGATTGTCCATTAGTCTCTGGGTGATAAGCAGAAGACATTCGCAATTGTGTCCCACTAGCTTTGAATAATTCTTGCCAAAACTTGCTGAGGAATATAGGGTCACGATCAGAAACAATACTCTTGGGCATGCCATGTAATTTTCCCACAACATCAATGAAAAGTGTAGCCACTTGATATGCCGAAAACTGAGTAGGAAGAGTGGCAAAATGGGCTGCTTTGGAGAAACGGTCAACAACCACCAAAATGGAAGTGTACCCACGGGAAGATGGAAGGCCAGTAATAAAATCCATGGCTAAGTCTTCCCACACGCGATGTGGCAATGGAAGAGGTTGAAGCAAACCCGCAGGTTTTTGAGGTATATATTNAATTTGCTGGCACACCACACAGTTACGAATGAAAGTCTTCACATCCTTAATCATAGAGGGCCAAAAAAAATTCTCTTGCAAGCGATTAAGTGTCTTAACGAAACCCACGTGTCCACCTAAAGGGGTTGCATGAAATTCTCTCATAAGGGTCTCACGAAATGGAGACGTAGCAGGCAACCAAATTCTGCTTTTATAAAAAATCAACCCATCTTTCAATTTATAATCTGAAAATGCAACAGGGTCCTGATTTATATCATGTAAAAGTTGAGCAAAACTGACATCACCCTGTAAATTAGCCTTTAANTCCTCCAAAAATTGAAAGTGAGGAATAGTGAGCACATAAGAAAGACCCAGATTATCTTCTGCAGTAATTCGAGAAAGCGCATCGGCCGCCACATTGGAACTACCGGCCCAATATTGAATCGTATAATTATATCCAATGAGTTTACTCACGTAGAATTGTTGGTCTGGAGTTTGCACAGTTTGAGTCAATAAATCTTTTAGAGGTTTGTGATCAGTCTGAATGATGAAAAAGTGCCCCAACAAATATTGGCGCCACTTTTTAATGGCTGCAGTTATGGCATGCAACTCTCGTAAATATGTAGATGCCTGCATCATCCGAGAACAAAACTTTTTACTAAAAAAAGCAATTGGTCGTTGGTCTTGAGAGAGAACTGCACCCATAGCTATGCCAGAAGCATCTGATTGAATAACAAAAGGCTTCGAGAAATCTGGTAAAGCCAAGACTGGGGCTGTAGACATCACATGCTTCAGCTTATCGAAAGCTGTCTGAGCTTCAAGAGACCACTGAAATGCATCTTTACGAAGTAAATCTGTGAGAGGAGAGGCCAAAGCAGCGTAGCCTTTAATGAATTTGCGATAAAACCCCGTTAGGCCCAAGAATCCTTTCAATGCTCTCACGGAGGTAGGTGGTGGCCACTGTAACATTGCCTCAATTTTTGAGGAATCTGGTCCTACCGATCCAGCACTTACCACATGGCCCAAGTACTCAACCTATTGTAAGGCAAATGCACATTTGGATTGTTTCAAATAAAAATGGTTGGCATATAACAATTCAAAAGTGATTTGTAAGTGTAATAAATGATCATCCCATGTAGTGCTATAGATCAGTATGTCATCAAAAAAAACGATGATAAATTTACGCAGATGCGGTCGAAAGAGAGCGTTCATGGTGGCTTGAAAAGTTGCAGGCGCATTCGAAAGACCGAATGGGAGAACCCGAAACTCAAAATGCCCATCGTGGGTACGAAAGGCGGTTTTATGAATGTCGTCCGGCTTCATGCGAATCTGATGATATCCTTGTAGTAAATCCAATTTGGAGAACCAAATGGCAGACCCCAATTCATCTAGTAATTCATCAATGGTGGGTATGGGAAAACTGTCCGGAACAGTGATGGCATTCAAAGCCCTGTAGTCAACGCAAAATCGCCAAGTGTTATCTTTCTTCTTAACCAAGAGGACCNGAGATGAAAATGCACTNGTACTAGGNCGAATCTCTCCNGAAACAAGCATTCGGGCCACTTGANCTTCAATTTCTTNTTTTTGAGAATAAGGATATCGATATGGTCGAACCTTAACAGGAACAAAATTGGGTAATAAAGTAATAGCATGGTCTGTGGGTCGTTCAGGGGGTAAGGACGAAGGCTCCTCAAATAAAGATTGGAACCGATTCAATAAAGTGGAAAGTTCAGGAGTATCAGTTGGAATCACACAGAAGTATGCAGCAGAGTCTGACACAGGCGGCAACACAGTAAGATGAAAACATTCAGCAATATGGCCCCACTTGGACAATTTACGTAAATGATGAACCGAAATGGGCAAAGAATCATGATTAACGTCATCTATCAATTTGGCCATCTGGCCTGACCAAGTAAATTGCATGGTAAGGTGTTCATAGTCGGTTAAAATAGGACCCAAACTCTGAAGCCATTGCACTCCCAACACGGCCTCGGGCCCGCAAAGATCAATTAAATGAAAATCCACCAAAAAAGCTTGATTCTAGATTAAGAGAGGGACCTGAGTGCAAACTTGAGAGCAAGTCAAGGCATGTCCATTACCAACCATCACCGATAGTGGTTTCGTAGGCTGAAAAGGGAGACCCAATTCATGGGCTCGCTTAGATTGAAGAAAATTATGAGAACTCCCTCTATCAATGAGAATGCGAACGGAATGCTCCAATTTTTGTCCTGTGACGCGAAACATTTTGGAATTACAATGCCCTGATAATGCATTTAAACTCAACTGTGCAGAGTCAGGGATAGGGGAAGCAGTAGAATCGTTTGGAGGAAGGTCGGAAGGTATAGTCTCCTCATCGTCATGCACGAGAAGAAAGAAACGAGACTTGCAACGATGCCCAAGATTATATTTTTCATCACAGTTGTAACATAACCCACGTTCACGACGATTTTGCATTTCCGAAGCTGATAAACGCTTAAATGGAACAGTTGGCGTAACTGGTGTGGGAAGGAGAGCTTGGCGTGGTGTCGATGTTAGAGATCGTGCAACGGGTACAGTGGAACTCCGTTGAGGCTGGGCAGTAGAGTTAAATTTGTCCTCTTGAAGCTTGGCCAACTCCGCCGCTTCCGAAAACGACACTGGCTGGAAGGCGAGCACCTCACGCTGAATGTCGGGACGAAGACCAGAAATGAAACACTCAAGCAAAAAAGAAGGAGGAACGTCAGTGACCCGATTTGCAAGGCTTTCAAAGTCATTGAGATATTGCAAAACAGTCCCAGTCTGGTAAAGCTTGCAGAGTCGTCCCTTCACATTCTGAAAACGAGATGGAGCAAAACGTGTTTCCAACGAGTGTAAGAAATCCTTCCAAGAACGAAGGAAGTGATTTCTCTCCATCCACTGAAACCAACTAAGGGCAGGTCCATCCATATAAAAGGAAATGATCTGAAGACGATCGGCTTCTGGGGTTTGGTGATAGTCGAAAAAACGAGTAACGACAAAAATCCAGTCCAACGCGTTGGACCCATCAAAACGAGGACAATCCAACCGAATCTTGGGAGTTTGCTTCGAAAAGGAGGATTGCGTTAAGGGTTTCTGTTTGAGGGAAGCAACCTCGCAAGAAAGATCATCGATGCGAGCGGTGAGTCGTGACACTTGCTCAATGAGAAGGTCTATTGCAGAAGGTGGAGAGGTCGTCATTGAAAGCACCAAATGATAGGTATTAGAGTGAACAATTTTGGTATTCGAGGTACCAGGCCTCCAAGCAAAGAAGATAGAATTTTTGGTAAATGATATCCCCTTTTCCAAGTTTTATTACCATATTTATATTCTCTGCATCACTAACGGTTTATCCGTATATCACGGTAACCACGTAAATACAGTAAGAAAAGGTTCTAACAGAAAAGATTCTCACAAAACAAACATGATACTCTCTCTCAATGCACATATTCATCCCAATCTATGGGTCTCCTAATATTTCTCTTGGGTCTAGCAGATGGTCCACTCTCCTCCTGGATGCATATTGTATCATTATGACAACAATAGTAATATTAACTTGTGATGTTTGGTTTTGATAGCTATGGTTATTGGTTTTGGTTGAGTCTTTTTTTACCACACCTTTAGAACCCTAGTTCAAGAAAAAACACCAGGAGCTCTTAATTTGGGTTTGTGTGAAGTATAAAAATTATTTGAAAAGTGAACAACGATAAGTTTTTAAACGACCATAACATTCTTCCAATTGTCTGATTTGCTGTTATTATATATGGATTTAGGATATAATTTTTTTTATATAGTGGGAGCTTGCAAAGCCGCTTTTTATATAGTGGGAGATTTTCTAAAAAATGTCGTTTTTTATTTTTCAAAAAATTATTTTGGTTTTTTTTTCAAACTTTGTAAAAATATTTAAAATAGTTAGACTTTGAATTTTGATCTATTTTTTTGTGGGAGCTTTTCATGATATTTTGGTGCTTTAAACAAGTTTTCAAGTCATTTGGAGTTGTTTTCAATATACCTATTTCTACCCTAAAGCTTAGATGTATAACGTGTAGTACATTATGAACAACAACAAACAAAAACAACAACAACAAACAAGTTCTTGAAAACAAAAACGAAAGCTAACCTTCAAAAAAGTGGATTTGTCGAAATAAAGTATTGCACCAATAAGAAAGAAAGTAGAATGCGCCTATGAAGGTGTCGCGCTAAGATAACATGAATGAATTTTCAACCTCCTACTCAAATTTTTATTGAAATTAACATATAGTGTCTGATTTTAGGGAATTTGACGTTTTATAACATCTTGACGTCTAATTCTAGGACATTGGACGTCATACGTAAGTACATTTTCACCTTTGCACCAAACATTTTCACGAAATTTACCTAATAGGATGTTGAATTACAGTCCTAAACAAAGTCTTATTACCATTTGACGTCAAAGTATAGTCCTAAACCACGTATAATAATTGCATTTATTTACAAAAATGTCATCGGTCATTTTTAATGTTGGTTATTCAGTAGTTAGACATTAAACACGTGATGTTATACGATGTGTTTGTACCAGTGTTGTTTGTGTGTTTGTGAATGAAATTATCGTGAGTAGATGATATTGCAAATGTTCTAGAGACATGATAGATTCGTGAGACGATGAGAAAAATTTTGAGTTCTTTAAAAAATTATTTTGATATTAACTTTTGAAACAAAGTAATTGTAGTTGTTTTATTTCCTTAATCATTTTAATTATTTTTGGAATGATGTAATTGAAGAATTGAAACTATTATATTTGAATAAAATATACATGTTGAAAGATTAAAGTTTTAAAAAAAATATGTTTTCGCGTTAAGAAAAAGTTTTGAAATTTATGGATGTCACATTTATATTTTGAGATAATTTAGTCACCTATACACAAAATAATTATTTTTTAAATTTACAAATTATTTAAAAAATATTAAATATTCAAATTTTCAAAGTTAAACATATATTAAGATTGAATAATACCTTATATTAAAATATTAAAGAGAATTAGCAAACTAAAATTAGCATATTGCACTATGACGTTATTAAAACGGATAAAACGACCAAAAAGCGACATAAAATCATATATTAAATAATTTATCTCCGTTAGTTGTATCTGAATTAGGGTCTGTGTTGCCTGCCTGGCGGACACTATGCTTCTCTATATTCAAATTTTACTTTCTCGTTCATTTCCCTCCTTCCTTTTTTCTATTTCGAATTCGCTCCTATTCTTCGCGCGCTTCTGCCATTGTCGCCTTTCATTTGCGATTGCTCGAGCCTGGGTCACCCTTCAACCCATTGCCCCTTTCTTGCACTTCAGACACAACCCCCTTCTTCTTCAATCTTTTCAAAATCTTTTTTTTTTCTTTTTCAATCCAAAACCCTATTCGAANCCAGTTGAGCCCCAACACTGTTGAAGGCGATTTGGCTGCTCGATTGTGGTAGCTGGTACGCTGGTTCGTTCTTCTTCGTTGGTAAGAAGAAATCTGAAGGTTTTGCTGTTTGTACTGCGACTCTCTTTATGAAATTTGGATTTTAGAAAGATAGTTATTTTGTGCAGAGTGAATGGTGCGTGACTGATTCGTTTCTCTATTTAGAGATAATAATGCTGGAATATTGGTAGAATGAAAATTAGAAGNGAGTGTGGCTGAATNTAGGGCTATGGTATTTTAACCACATTTAAAATGAATGAAGTCAATCTGGTATTTCTGTTCTCAAGATAGGTCATCGATTTGATCTTGTTCAGTTTATTCAACTTTTGTTGTTAGCACATCCATTGATTGGAATTTTAATGTGACGCAGAGGTATTCAGGAAGTGATTTGCATGGTGTCAGTATTTAATTCTTTAATTCTTCTAATTTATTTTTTTCAAACGTTTCTTTTTATAAGGCGACCATTCTACATATAAATTTTTCCTAGCATGTATAATTTCAATCACATTTGCCATATTCATGGATGGATGCTCCAGTCTCTGTTCTCTAGATTCTGCTCTAACTCCAAGTGATGGTATTCGAACGTTATTAGTGAAGACATTTTTCTCTTCTTTTCTAACGAATGTCTGAAGGCATATTATTATCTGTTATTGTAAAATGTTGAGAAACTTGAAGGTTGTGACTTAGAGTTGCTAAACTTTTATTATCGATTATGAGAATGGATTCTATGGAACCTGTATATTCTTTAGACATTGCCTTTCATAAAGAATATAGTAAATATGTACCTTACACTTTGATGAATTCCTATATGCCATTGGTCTGGTATATTGAAGAGAAACATTGGGCAATATGATTATTTAAATTTTACTTTTATAACTCATTTAGAATGGCCTTGAGGATTTGGTTGTACTTACAGAATCTGTTTTTTCTTTATATCTGTGAAAATTCACCCTGAAATTCGTAAAGAATGCTGGGACCCTGAGCACTGGCCAAAGCATATACTTGTCCAATATACATGGTCTGTGTCATTTTAGTTCCAGCTNTGTATGTACACATTTTATATAGTTTTGTCAATNTTAATTTTTTGAAGTTTGAACAAATTTATTGTTATGGAAGCCGTTTATATAATTTACTTGCATTTAAGGTATTGGGTTATTGATGATGATATAGCAAAAAAGTTGTAATTTAAATAATTAGATTGTAATGTTTATGGGGGAACATTTACTGTCACTACATGGTATGTTATCTTGTTATTTTCTTTCTGATTTGCAGTGCACCAACTTGATGACAAGCATCATCTATTTATATACATGTAGTGTAGGCATTAGGTGCATCTAAATCTCTAGTAACTTTTTTCCTTCAAATATAATGTGTGTTCTTAACTCTTATAACAGTCGAAGTATTTATTAGAACACTTGAATGAACACATAGTGCTTTGTGTCAGGTGGTGGTAGACATATGAACTTTCTTTGCTCCTATATGTATTAGTCATGTTCATCATTTTGAATAATATCATTGGTTGGGGAAAGGAACGATGGCTTAGTATGCTTTTTGAAATATTTCAGGAAGGAGCACTCAGATAGATGTGACTTCAGGATTTTTTGTTCTGTTTTGGTTCAGGTAAATAAATACCTTTCTCCCTATTCTTTGCTTATATGGTGCATATTCAGCGAGAATATCTGGTGATTGTGAGAAATTTGGGTTATTACATCCAAATAGGCTGTCCTGTTTATTTGTAGTTGTTATTAGCGTTGGTTAGCCCACACTCTCTTTAAATGATTTTTATACTTGGCATCGGTTGTCCCGATCTTTATATATCTCTTATGTATGTCAAACATTCTGTACTAGTTTTTGAACAAGAAAAATTCTGTATAAGTTTGGTCTTTTGGTTCATTAGTGAAGCAACAATCTTTNCGGCNGAGTTTCCGGCTGATTATTTTCCGGCGGAGTTTTCGGGATTATTTTCCGGCGGAGTTTCCGGCTGATTATTTTCTCGCGGAGTTTTCGGGATAATTTTTTTTTTTTAATTTTTAGAATAATTTCTTGGAAAAACATAAGGGGATCTTTTTTTTTTATTTGGCTTCCATTGTCTTGCTGAACGGGTTTTCTGTTGAAGCTTTTACGGGGGCTTTTGTTGATGCCGATTGTGAATGCTTTCTCGTGATAATATGAAATATCTATATAGTGTCCATTCACCGAGACGAGCANAAGACAGTGGAGATTCGATCTTGTCTTCTTTCGCTTGGTTTCCCCAGGTGGTGCGGTTGGGGAGTAGAGAAGGCTCGTCGAGACCTCGATGCCGGGTCGTTCCAAAGTGACTTGCGCCTTCATTCCTTCATCCCCAGGTTGCAGAAGGAAGTGCAAGAACTCAGTGCGGAAGGAGGTCTCTGCTGCTGCATAGGTGGAGTGTGAGTTTTTTTTCCTTACTTTTATTTGTACCTGGTATTGTGTCTCTCTTCTCCTAACCATTATGCACAGTGGTAGAATGTTTGGCTGGGTAAAGTCTCGCTTTGGAGGTCTTCTTCTGCATGTAAGTAGTTCAAATAGTATATTTGGTTTCTCATATAATTGCATTCACTTTTACTTTAGAAGTCACTATGATCCATATCATTCATTATAATCACACTGGATATGCTTCACTATTTATTTGTAAATATTTTTCTTTTACGAGACATGATGTTTTCCATTTAAATCATAACTATGTTAAGGTAAATCATAACTATGTTAAGGTAACTTTTATGAGCTTGGCATAAATATTTATGCTGTAAAAATATACTCTGCTGCGGTTAATTTGAATGTTACTTTTGGAAACTTCACTCATAATCATGAATCAATTAGGAATGAATTTTGTTGTCATTTCCTCATATAGCTTTGTTTGCTGCAGCTGGAGGTTATTCAAGGATTTTGTGACCCTAACCCTACATAATATGTTGATAGTGAGAAAACAGAGCCAAATGTAATTTTCTATTAGAGTTTGAAATCAAACAACAATAATTTCCTGGACATTGATTCGGTGAAGGGAGAGTTCATGAAGATTATAAAGAATGGCTATGTAGGTTCTCCTGGAAGGATGGAGATGTCCATCCTGTTATCTTCTCAACTGCCAAATTGATGTTAAGAAAAGTAATCCACTCTTTTATATTAACTTATTTGCAATGTATCACCAGTTTCTGTGAGGATTATAATGGCTAGATCTATTTTATTTTGATTTGTCTGTTATCTTGTTATATTATAGACCTGTATATTCTATATGATATGGTGTATTCTATATTATATTGTAAGTATATGATAAACTCCGTGAACCACAAACAAGGACTAAATTGAACACAAATTACGTTCTTTAGGACTACATTGAACATAAAAAGGACTAAATTGAACATAATTACGATCTTTAGGACTATATTGAACAGAAAAATAAAATGGGGACCAGTTTGAATATTCGTAACCAAAACTGGGACAAACAAAGGTATTTAACCTTAAATAATTCATTCGGTTCAACTCCTTCCCACAATTTTTTTTTTTGTTTTAAACAATTTCTAAAATTTATTTTGGAATATCTGTGAAGTTGGGTTTCTTGTTTTTCTGACTTTGAGAAAAGTAATGAATGTTAAATAAAACATGTAATGATTATTGTTTTTCTTAAGTGTAGACTTTGTGATAGTCTATATTATCTTTTCAAGGAGTCCGTAGGGTAAAAGAAAACACGAAAGTATCAAAGGTTAGTGTAAGAATAACATAGGGAAGCTAACGGTTTAACTATTTAGTTGTTTTAACCGTTTCAATTTTTTTTACTTGTTTAGAAAAAAATATAATTGTGATTATTGTATTTTATAACGGAGGATATGATTGTAAAGTGGTAAGGAAGATGTACAGTATAGTAAATATTAAAGATCTTTGGGATAGTTTTTTAGTTTTAAATTTTTTCTTTTCAATAAAGGTATGTTTGTAAAATAGTGTTTGTTTATTCTTTTATTAAGATTTCAAATGAGAGATGAAAAAAAATTATTTTAATTATATATTTAATGTTAATTATAGATTTTAATGTTAATTAGGTACTGAAAAATTGAAGTAGTATAAAAAGTAAAAGAAAATAAGGTTGTGCGTGACTAAATTTGTCACAAATAAACCTTATGTTAATAATATCTAGAACTATCTGGATAGTTGGCAAAGAACCTGATTGATAGGTTCAATCATGATTGTCTAGGTAAATGGTAGGAAACTATATTAAAAGGTTCAACTAAAACTGCTTAAGCAAGCAACAAGGAACTACATTGAAAGGTTCAAGTTGGATTGCATAGGTAGGCGGCAAAAAACTACAATGAAAGGTTCAATCAAAACATTTTCATAGTAGTATTATTATCAATTTCTTTTATTTCTTAATATTACAAAAATCAAAATGAACTTTGTCACACCCGGGCACTGACGAGGATGAGAAGTGATTGTCGGTGCAAGAGGCACGAAGTGCAAGAGACACAATGATAGGCTTCTAGTGGGAGGGGTACATGGAAGAATCGAACTAGGGATGACATAAAAATATGTACCCGCAGGTATCCGCAGATAAAATCCGTCACGGGTATTTAGTACCTGCCAATAAAAGGTATCCACGGGTAACGGGTATTTTAATACCCGCTTGTTAACGGGTCGGGTTCGGATATCACACTATCCGTACCCGGGGGTACCCGCAACCCTCCTAGAGAATGAAATTTCAATTTTACCCTTACTCCTTTAAATTATTTTCTAAGCTGTTGTAACCCTAAATCTCATTGCCGTCACAGTAGAGAAAATCTCAAGGTTTCTTTTTTTCTCCTAAACTTAATGGTTGGATCTGTGCTTTCTCTTTCTCCCTCATCACACTAAAGCCAGAAGCTTGGAGGTAGTGGCAGCTTGGAAGCGGTGAGGCGCTAAATCTGCAAAGTTTCCTTCCTCTTTCCATTTCTGTTTCGCCTTTCAAAGGGAAAAAGATTTGAGAGTCCCACCTTTTGCCTTGTGCCGAGACCAAAACCTCGACTCTGGAACCAAACGCCCAGAAAGCCTCAGAACCTCCATCTTCAAAACCAGCAGATCCTCCGAGTCGGATACAAATATGCCGCCCAAGCCAGTCAAAATGCCTTAGCCGTTGGAGCACGAGAAGCCGGCATCGAGCCACACCAAGTCGACTTCCGGTGACAAGCCAAGCACGTGAAATGGCGTGCACGGTGTAACGCCCCGGCAACTTACAGGGACTGCTGACTAGGCTTTCCAGTGTGCTTTGTCCTCACTCACACACTTTCCGAGAAAACTTCCCGGAAGGTCACCCATCCCATAATTACTCTAGGCTAAGCACGCTTAACCATGGAGTTCTTATGAGTTAGGCTACCGAAAAGCAAATGCATTTGTTGATATGAGTAGTCAAATCAATTCCTTTAAGCTATCCTTCAACTGTATAGTCCCATACCTATACAATCTCCAGATCCCTCTCATTCCGGTATATGTTCGATTCGTCCATGTGCCCCTTCCACTCGAAGCCTGCCAGGAGCTGCTCCTTGTCTGTGCCCCTTGCACCATGCTTCTTGCACCGACGATCACTCCCCACCCTCGTCAGTGCCCGGGTGTCACACACGGTGTGACGGTGGTCGAAAAACAGAGAACACGAAAGACTTCTTCAGCTTGGGGAAGGATGTGCAGTGTGACGGCTATTATTCAAACTCACTAGATGGGGAGAAAAATGATGACTACTCAGCAACCCTAAACCCTAAAGAATTGTTTGGGCTTGGCCCAATCTCTTATGTAAGAAAACCTAAAAAAAAGTTTGGATCTGTTCATTTTGAAGAAAAAATTAATAAAATATTATTTTTTTAAAATATTATTGGGTTAAAATGGGTATCCAACGGGTATCCGCAGATTGGAAAAAACTCGTGGATTTTTTTATGCGGGTATCCGGTAGGTAGTGGGGCGTGTACGAGTATAATTTTTTACATGTGGGTCGGGTTCGGGTATCACACTATCCGTACCTGACCCGACCCGTTGCCATCCCTAAATCGAACATACACCAAAATGAGAGGGATCTAGAGACTCTATAGGTATGAGATTATACAGTTGAAGAATAACTTATAAGTTGTCGAACATTACATTCCATTTGCTTTCGATAACCTAACCCATAAATTAGATATTCCTTATAAGTTGTCGGACGTCACAAACTTAAACTTAATAAGATGTAATTATTGCAAAGTTTTGACATAAATCATTGAATTATTTCTTTTATTTGACTTACTTATCCCACTTATAATGAAGATAACTTAGATTGACACGTAGTCTATTTTATAAAATAACAATTGTATGTATAAAGAAATAAAATTTATTATAATAAATGTTAACAAATAAGTTATTAAACTATATATGCATATTAGAATTTACATGTTAAGTCATTATTAAATTTATTAATATCTTCAATTTTAAAATTAAAAGTAATTTTTTATTATATAAATAAAATCGAATTAGTTTTTTTTTTCCTTCAAATCTCTAAAACATTAATAGTAAGTTATTTCACACAAAATTAATTTCTTTCTCTTAGTTTGAAACAAAGTGATTATAGTTTATTTGATTAAATTTTAGGGTAATGATATTTTGACAACATTTTTTGACAACTTTTTTTACAACAGGACACGTGTCATCACTTTATTGGTCTATTTGAATTTACGTTTAAAAAATATTTAAAACGGACCAATCACAAGCTACCACATATGTGTTGTCAAAAAATTGTTAAAAAAGTGTTGTTAAAAGAAGTTTTTCCTAAATTTTATGTACCTGGAGCCTAAGAGTGCAACTTGTAAAGGTCAAAGCACCTCTGGGTAATTGGAGTTTGATTGTGTGTCCAAGTTCATAAAATCTTGCATGAGTGAATAGGCTTTGTTCTTGTACTTTCTCCCCCATGTTGGATCAATCTTTGCAAGCACTGCAATGGCATAAAGAAAGTACCCCAGATGGTACTGGTGATCATTGTAAATCCCAAATCCAAAATTTGCAGAAACATCATCAGATCCTTTATATGTAACAATGCCACCCCATTTGTCATCATGAAAGAATCCATTCACCTTGAAAGTTCCATCCAACCATGACTCAATCGTGTCCTTCAGAAACTTGCTAACCTTTGGAATCACATCATAGAAGAAAACCTCTTCCGCTATCAGGGCCAGCCTTGCAGCCCTAGCAATGTATTTTCCGTAATAGTAAGATTCAGTGGTCTCCATTTTTAGAGCCTCAACATCATTGACAAGCGTAGAAACAATTTCCTCTTTGTTTTCTTCTTTGATACCCCTTGAAGAATGCCATGTCAGTGAAACTGGATCAGTTTTCAGAATCCATGACTTGCCTAAAACACCAACAAGATCACCATCTATGCTTGTGTACTTAAACTCATCAAGAACAGAAACATCAATGTCTGTAGAAGAGAGAAGCTGAAGATGGAGAGGATGTGCTAATAGTAACAATGCACCAGACCCTTTTGTTTCCCATCATATTCCACAGAAAAAGGGTTCTTCAATCACAGCATTTCCTGACACAGGGTAAGTGAAACTACACAGGTCAAGAATGGCCTCGCTTTGTGGATCAGAGTTAGGGAGAGGGGCTATGCGAATTGTGCCAGAAAAGGCCTCAGAAGTGATCTCAGAAGTGGTGTGAATTACCTTGATTGGCGAGGAAGCATAGAGGAGCCATGTTTGGGCATTGTTAAACTTAATGGTGAACTTGTTAAAGGAAGTGGATTATGTGGTATCCAAGGAGACAATGGAATGGATGATGGTGATGGAAAGAGGGGTTGGTTGAGTTACTGAGACTGTTAAATAAGGGCTTCCCCTAATGAGGAAAAAGGTCAAGTTTGAAGAAGGGATTTATAAAGTGACACTGAGATCACTTAAGGAAGAGATTGTGTGTTTTCCAGATGAACTTTGCTTAGAGGAGATGGTGAGATCAGGGTTAAAGACTTGGTATATGTTAGTAGCAGTGGAAGTGCGAGAAGGGTATGATAGAGAGAGTGAAGAGTTGGAGGATTTGATGAGGTAGGGGTGAATGTATTCAGGTTGGTCACCATTTTTTAGGACAAAATTTTGGAAGAAAGAGTTTGTAGGAAGTGGAGATGAGACAAGGTTTGAGGAGAAGAAGTTGGAAGGGTCAGGGAGGACATTGGATTGTGTCTGTGGGAAGATGTAAGGAGTGTTGTGTTGGTTGCTAGCCATTGCTTTTGAAAATGGTGTGTGTTTGTGATAGGGTTATGTTAATCAATATGTATGAATGGTGTGTGATTGTGTTTTTGGTGGTGATGGTTTTGTAATGTTTCGTAACCATTATATACGAATCTTTTGTGCATTGAGAGTTACTCTATCTACAACTTGGTTTGGTATTAAATTATTAGAAGTAGGAGAGTGGGGTTAGGGTTTTGGGATTTTGGTTATGCTTGTGGGATAGTTGAGCTTAGTGTATTGATTTTAACAAAAAGTTAAGGAGAAGGGTTTGTTTTGGTTTATTGAGAAATGGGATTAAAGATTGAATGATGGAAGGATGGGAGTAAAGAGGATTTTAATCATTGATGTTTGAGTAAGGGAAGAGGATCTTAGGAGGAAAGAGATGAGAGCATAGTGTCTCTTTTATGTTTCTTAGTCGTTTTGCTTAAGTGCTTCATAACCAATTGCACAAGTTTTTATCAAAAAACATCTTTTCAGTTTAGTTTAATAACTTGTAGTTAAGAAGGATTAAAAAAATATTAAATTTAAAACACCTAAATTTTTTATATTTTATTTTTTTCTTTTTTAAAAAATATAAAAATATACATTTTTATAATATTCGATATCAAATTAATATAAAAATATGTAATTATCGTTGCTCGAAAAATTAATATTAAACTATGAGATGTTGAAAATCATTATAAAACATCAAATATAATACTTTCAGTGCAAAACGTTAAAATCATATTGAAAATCATTAAAAAAAACTAATGATATATATATATATATATATATATATATATATATATTAATTTCTTAACTTGTGAGCAACAAATTTAAAATATTTGTTTGACATCCAATATTGTAGTTGATAAACACTTTTAGGAATAATATGGTTATTAGAAAAGGAAACTTTTTATATTTGTAAAAGAAAAAATATTAAGTAATGAAAGAGTGAATGTAAAGTAGGTGTAAAAATTTATTAGATGTAAAAAAAGTGAAATTCTAAACAAAATTATCAAAAGCCTCCCCTACGATTTGTGTGTTCCATAATAAAGACAAATACATCATTATTAATACAAAAATACTACATTCAATTTTATAGTTTAAATGTATATTTTATTATAATTTGATATATAATTATTATTTTTAATTATATTTTCACTATAAAAATAATGGTGATTAACTATCACAATATAGTATCAACTTGAAAATAGATTCTAATAGAGTTGGCTTCATCGACTTTATTGCAACACTATAATTATTTCAAGAGAGAGTACAACAAACAAATTCTAAAATTGATGTTCATATTTATTAAAATAAAAGAATAACAACTTATATTTTTACTATAAAAATAAATCCAAATTATACTTTTAAAATTAAATATTAGTAATAAAACATAAATTTAGCCTACATGAAAATAAAATATAATAAATTGTACTTTATTAAGGGATACAATATTATATTGTTTTTTTAATAGTTTGAGGATTGATAGTACAATGCAAAAGTTGTAAAGAGACATTTGATATATTTATTAAAATCAATATGAAAGTGTGCAAGAAAGAAGGTGGAAGGTCTTGGAGTTGAAGAGTTAGATCGAAAATATTTTGTTATAAAAGACATGATTTATTAGGAATATCTCTTGAGGGTGAATCAAATTAGAAAAAGAATAAACAGATCAATATGATAAGAATAGAAAAGAGATGTGTCAAGACAAATTGAATCGAGAGAAAGAATTGTTAAAGCATGGAAAGAAACTTAATTGAGATGAAATGTATTATATTAGGAAAAGCTTAATCAAGATAGAAAGACGTAGAGAGAAGAGCAATCAAAGCATAGGTTAAAGCTAAATAGAGAAAAATAGTTATGTGCAATAATCATTAGAGGATGTAGAATCAATTTCAAACATATTATTAAGAGTTTCTCCTACATTACCAAAATGACAAATCCAATATTGATTGTAACAATTTGGATCAATACTTTTGTTGATTTCCTTTATCAGTTCTTATTTTATCTTTTGTAATTGACTTTACTACAATTTACATTCCTGCAAAACCTTTATCTTTATTCTCTTCTTCATCTACTTTCTTCTCCATTTTCATCTTGTTCATAATTTCATCTCTAAATACAAAAAATTATCAAAAATTTGATTATTGGAAAGAAACACACAAATGGTTGATTGAAGTCCATATTAAAAAAGAATTGAGTAATTTAAAAAATTTTGTGACTTTGATCCATAATATAAGCACTTAAACACTTTAAAATAGATTGAAAAACTTATAAGTGTTTTAGACCATGAAAGACAAATCCGCTTAAGTAGATTAGGTTTATTGAGTGATATTGAAAAAGCATCCAACCATAATCCTCGAAAAATAATATCAATAAAATTTATTGGATGGTTAAAGATAAATTGATTACAATAGTAAAAACAATATTAATACAATTTATTGAATAGTTAAAGAAATTTATTACAATAGTAAAATTATTGTGGGAGAAACATAATAAAATAATGCATAGAAGGATTAAACATAATTATTGTTCCAATTAATTATAAAACTTCTTATAACTCCATGGATAATACATTCATAATAGTACATTAACTATATTCATATTATTTATTTAAAATATATTATACAATATTATCATTATACTTTTAAATTTTACCACTTAATCACATAATAAAAATGATAACACTAACTTGTGCTTCATTTTTTAATATTAATTAGATTGCGCATCAACAAAGACAAATCCACCCTCAAGCCATCCTACTACAAACATGTCATTTTTGTATGTTAAACATTGACTTTTATAAACTTTAAATAAATTTACTTTCTTTTTTCATGAAACTTTCTGTATAAAATACAATTTTTAGCGTAATTTCCTTGACTGAAACTCGCATTAAGATCAGAGCTGTTATTGGATTGCTATTTCCCGACTGTCAAGAAATTAATTTTTTATTTATTTATCATCATCATTACTATTATAATTACAAGCCAGAAAAAAAAATTGTAATCAACTTCAAAGAAGTTTCCATATTTGTTGTTTATAATTGTTTTTAGTTGACTTTACATTCTGATTCAAAATAGTTGAGACTCAAGATGTAGAGTCTATAAAGTAATGATGCAAAAAGTGAGTCTAAGATATGTGAGATCTGTTATTATTATTATTATTATTACTATATATATATATATATATATATATATATATATATATATATATATATATATATATATATGTATGTATATAAACCTTTTTTTTATCATTTTTAGAAAGAAGTGAAAGGCTGCAATTTGATATAAATTCAATAAAGTCTATGTAAGATTTAGAGTTGTAAAAATAAGTTAAATGTGTAAAAAGTAATTATGAGTAAATTGAGTGGAATTGGTTTTAGTTTAACCTATACGACAAGTGACATGAATAAAACTAATCAGCTCAATCGATAGACTTATCAACCTATTTTATATAATAATACAATCGCATGTATTATAATTTATATATTTTGTATGTCAAATTACAATACTTAACATTGAAATTCAATAATATAATTTAAATTTTAATTCATCCCTTTATTGTCAACCACAATGAATTGTTGAACCAAAATGAAAGCAACACTGATAATTAAATATATTATCATTCATATAGTAATGACTTGTAAGAAGCCGACCTGCTGTGATAAAGTATGATATTGTTGTAACTTCATTATATGTTTCTTTTTCATGACATAGAAATCATCGACTTATTGGTATTTTAAAACTTAATAGTAGTAATGATAACAATAGCTAAACCAGCAGTGTTTCATGTTCAATGTTCAATGTTCATGTTCATGTTCATGTTGATCCTTCTTATTCATCCTCTGCTGTGAATCCACCACAAGAGATTAGTCAAAGAGTTTCCACCATCAAAACCTGTAAGGTTTCTTATCTTCTGCAATGCACTTTCATTGTCATAAATCCCTTCAAGGGCATACACAAATCCCTTCCATCCTTCACCAACACCATCCCTATTCAAAGCAGGTAAAGTCCACTCCACAAGCTGCTTCACAAACTCAGCATTGGAGAAAATGGCTTCAGAAATAGGCACCAATGGCAAGAGCTGAATGCCAAGCCTACACTCTTTCCACTCTGCAGGAGCAAACCATAGTCCAGTGTCCCTCTTGTTAGACCACAGAACTCCCATGATCCTGTTCTCTTGCGTGAACTCTTCCTCATACAAAGTCCCTTTCTCTTCCACATGCCACCACATTTTAGTCCCCAGAATTTCCAATGCTGTCAGTGTTGATCCAAGGGAAACAAGATGAGCATCACCATATGCCAGACCCATCAAAGCTGCAGAGTAATATGCACACACAGCCTCACTTGTGCTCTCTTGGTTCCTCCCATCTGTGAACTCAGTTAACCCCCCAGCCCAAGAGTGAAGAACATAAGGGTCAAAACACCTCAAACGTGTGTAATTGGAGTTTAGTTTTGTGTCCAAGTTCATGAAGTCTTGCACAAGGGAATAGGCTTCAGGCTTGTACTTTCTACCCCAGGCTTGATCAAACTTAGTGAGTACTGCAATTCCATAAAGGAAGTACCCCAAATGGTAGTGATGATCATTGTATATACCAAATCCAAAATCACCACCCCCATCATTGGACCCTTGTTGTGTAATAATGCCACCCCATTTCTTATCATGCAGAAATCCATTCCCTTTGAAAGTTCCCTCCAACCATGGCTCAATGGTTTCCTTCAAAAACTTTATAACCTTTGGAATCACATCAGGGTAGCGCAACTCCTCAGCAATCAGTGCCAACCTTGCAGCCCTTGCAACCAACTTCCCATAAAAATAGGACCTGGTTTCTGTTATTGATGACGAATTTAGGCCGTCAACATCATTAGAAAGGGCTGAAACAACTTCATCACGGGATTCTTCTTTGACTCCATTGGTTGATTGCCATGTTACAAACACGGGATCTGTTTGCAACACCCATGAATTCCCGACAACACCAACAACATCCCCATCAATGCTTCCATACTTAAAATCTTCAAGAACAGTGACATCATTGTCTGCATTAGACAGAAGCTGAACATGGAGAGGGTGAGCCAAGAGTAGCAAATCCCCTGACCCTTTCTTCTCCCACTTATACTCCACACAAAAGGGTTCTCTGAATATAGCTTCACCTGACACGGGGTAACAAGAACTGAACTTGTCAAGAACCGCCTCGTGTTTTGAATCAGAATCAGGCAGCAAGGCTATTCGGACTATGCCAGAAAATGCATCAGAAGTGATTTCAGAAAGAGTGTGGCTCAAACTGATGGGAGAGGAAGCATAAAGGATCCATGTTTGACCATTGTTGAACTGAAAGGTGTACTTGGTGCGAGTATTGTTTGAAGAGAATGAAAGAATGGCGTGGATGGTGGTGATGGAAAGAGGGGTTGGTTGGGTGACAGAAACAGTCAAAAAGGGGCTTCCCCTAACAAGGAGGAAGCTAAGATTGGAAGAAGGGATATCCAAAGTGACACTGAGATCACTGTAAGAGGAGATAAGGTGTTTCCCAGTTGAACCTTGCTTGGATGAGATGGTTAGATCAGCATTGAAGACTTGGTATATGACAGCAGAAGTGACTTGGCGAGAAGGGTATGAGAGAGAGAGGGAAGAGCCAGAGGATTTGATGAGGTAAGGGTGAATGTATTCAGGTTGGTCACCATTTTTTAGCACAAAGTTTTGGAAGAAAGAGTTTGTGGGGAGTGGTTTTGAGAGAAGGGTTGAGGAGAAGAATTGAGAGGGATCAGGAAGAACAGTGGATTGTGTCTCAGGGAAAATGAAATGAGTTTTGTGTTGCTTGACCATTGCTGCTTCTGAAGATGTTGGAAGTGGTGTTTGGTTGTGTTGTGGTGATGATGAATGCTTGAATGGTGTGATGTATATATGGGTTTTGGAGAGCATGAGGTGAATGCACTTGTTCCTTAGAATTGGTGTGTTTTCATTATTGGCGGCTACTCTATCAACAACCTGGTTAATTATTAAAGTGTTATGAGTAGGAAAGTGGGGTTTGGATTTTGTATTTTTGGGGATAGTTGACCATAGTTTATTGATTTTGTGAACTGGCTTTTGGTGCAAGTTGAGGTGCAATGTTTATCTTGGTGTGTTGATGATGATGTTAGAGAGGATCAATGATTCTGAATTTGTGATGAATGGTGGAAGGGTGTGAGTAAAGAGTATTGAATGATTGATTGAAAGGAAGCGAAACTTGGGAAGAAAGATGAGTGAATGTGACCATGTCAAGAAGCAAAATGGAAGTTTCTCAATGGGAACATACCAAATTCAGATGAAAAAAAGAAGAAAACATTACCTCACATAAGTGCAGATTTATGTGTTGGACAATTTGAACCAGATAGACGCATGTTACGAACACACACGAATCATATTGCATGTGGAAATTTTGCTAGCAACCCAAAATAAATTATTCGTGGAAAAGTCTTCTAATTTTTTATTTAATTAAATTTAATTGGATCCCATTCAATCTATTTATTTTTTATTGAGTATCGACCTAACATATCCTAATCGGATTTAGTAATTTAAAAAATAATTATTTATTAATAAAAACATCTCAAAAATAGATATTTATTTAATGATTAAAATTATCGATAGTTCTTAATATTACTCGTATCTTTTATTATATATTGATCCAAACAAGAAAGTATAATTAAATTGTTTTTTATTTATTTAAAAAATGGAGTAGTTTACTGTGTTATTTATAAAAATGGAAAAGTTGACTTAAAATTTGTGGTATAAGGGTAAGTCATATAGAGTTTTAGTGACTTTTAAATTAAAGTTATCGTAAGTGAAGATGACTTTTAAAAATTTAGAAAAGGTAAAGTCCTCAAAAAGTCTTATCAACTTTTTTGTAAATTTTTTAACCATTATGAGATTATTATGAGTGGTAACGAATTTAAATTTATATTTCAATTGAATTAAAGTTATCTTCACTTATCACAATTTAAATTGTGCATAACTTTTTAAATTAAAGTGGTGGTTAGTAATAAGATGTTTAGATAGATCGATCAAATGAAATGCTATTAGAAAGATAATCATGGAAAATTCAACAAGAAGGTTGAGTATGAAGGATAAATCGATAAAACAGTTAAGTAACATTGAAATGTCGACATGACATCCGACCATGAATAGCTTTCTAATAATATCTCATCTGATCGGACTATTTGAACATTTTATCATTGACCATAACTTTAGTTCGAAAAACTAAGCAAAACTGAAGGCATCATGAGTGAGGACAAATTTAGTTCAATTAAAAAATATAAATTTAAAGTTGTTACACTCATAATGACTTTGGTTAAAAAAATTTACAAAGAAATCGATAGGACTCATAATGACTTCACCATTTTTGAATTTTCTGAAGAAGTTGTTCTCACTCATGATGACTTCAATTTGAAAGTTATTAGGACTTCATACAATTTATCCTTGTAAATTTTAAGTCAACTATCTCATTTTTTAAAATAACAGGGTAAACTACCCCATTTTTAAAAGAAAAAAACGTTAAATTGGACAAGATCAAAGATCTAGTGTTCTTGCATATGTAAACATACCAGGCTAAGCGTATGTACAAACTTTTTTTTTTGTTTTTAATTTTTTTATCAAAAAATAATATAATTACTATTATATTTGTATAAATAATTTTAAGATATGTATATTTAACTGTTCTAAAGTATATGATGGAGTATTCCTGAACCACATCAACATTGGTCTTGTCCTAAGATGATATGGCCTAGAACACAACTGATTGCGTTCTAAGTACTTGCACTAAAATAGGTCCAATTTGCATGGTGACTACCTATATCCTATCACAAGTTGACCTCTCTAACAACATATACCCAATCATAAACTGACATATCTAACTACATATAGTATTATAGTAAAATATAATATATTTTATTATTATATTATATTAAATAATTAATTATATTTCGTTATGCAAAGTAGCACAATTTTTATGAGTATCTACCTCTCTTATGGTTCTCATGGAGACGGAAAAGTGAAAATTTAATAATTTGATAAATTCATCATCGCTTTAATTTAGAAATTAAGGAATAATTGTTTTTCAAGATTTGGTACAGTAGACTTAAGAAAAAATAAAAATAAAGTGAAATTGTTTAAATTAGGGAAAATATAGAAAGAAATAAAAGAATTTGAGGTGAAAATTTATGAAAGATAATGAAGTATGACATGAGTTTTATAGATAAAAAAACATTTCAACTGATAAAAATGAAAGATTATTATTTTGACACTATTCATAAAAATAATTTAAAATAAAGTATAAGTTATATTAAAATTTGTACTTCCATAGTCAAAGAGGTACATTGTAAAAATACTTAAATTCGACGAGCTCCTTGAACCTTCCCTTCAACAACCACTCTTTCTTCCTCCTTTTGGTACTTGTCTTTTACAACTCTTCCTTCTTCCTTTTGGTACTTGTCTTTTACAAGTGAATGGGTGTAGCGTTTTCAGAAGACTACTCAAGTCAATTTCGTTCAATCCAATTGACTTCAATAAAAGGAGTTCTGCAACAGTCTCGATCATCTTCAAACAAATAGATAAAAAGTTAGATACCATAAGGAAAAGATAAAGGTGAAGAGATTCTTTCTTTATAGAGAAATAATAACTTTTGTAAAATTAAACTTTATTTAACTAATTTATATTTATACTAAGACTTTTTAATAGTAAAATTGTAACATCCCAAAAATTTAATACTTAAACAAAAACCTTTACTTGAACCAAAGGAAAATTGACACCAAACTTCCTATTTTACGCTTTAGCTTCACTGCTTCCTAGCACTTGCTCACCATTGACATTCCCCTAAGCTCACACCATTAATGTGATTATTGCAAAAGAGAAAATAAACACATAGACAGACAACACAAAAGCAAGAGCAAGCTAAAGTACCAAAGAATATACATACCATTTAAAACAATAACAACACATCCATAATATAAATCAAACAATACATAAGTAATCCCACCAACCTTAAACTCTAACTATTTGGATATATGTATCGATGTCAGACTCATGGGAGACCTACACCCGTATATGGTGGAACAACTTGCTTAGAATAATAACCACAACCACCACAACAATTTCATACACCAAGGTTAATTCGTCGAATATCTATGGCCAATAAATGACCATCAGATTAAGTACCTCTTGCTACTCTCCACGACATAACCATCCATCTCTACTTTAGATTGAGGTTATTGACACTATCAGAATCATGCCTTAATCTCGGAGCCCCTACTCAATGCATTACACAACATAACCACACTAGGATATTCCTCCATGGAATTCCTTTTTCACATCATATTTAAATCCACACTTTCTATTTCATTTGAATATCATCATACATGTCTACCATATGTTTTCATAATACTTAACCATATACATAGTCTCATGTAAACATTATCATACAAATCAATAAATACTACCAAACAAGCATAAAAAAAACTAAATATAACTAGAAACCCAACAAGAACAAGAGAACAGAGAACACAAACCAATATAGCACATAGGGCATTTAATGCCAACATTTTGGCGCTTAGCACTATCCATCCTGGAAAAGTAACATTAGCGCTACTATCCTAAAGCTGATACGATCTTGGCCAGGAAAAAGTATGATCTTTTCTGAATTTGAATCCTCAAGGGACACAGAAAAATAAATCAAAGAAAAACGCAGAATAAGACAAAGATGGGGACGCCACAATCTAGTAGATTGATAAGTCAAGCGAAGATTCGTCACAAAGATGTTAATCTTTGATAAGAATCAAAGTTATAATCCAATAACCAAGAGAATCCTCTTTAAAAAATGCAAATACATATATTATGACTCAAAAGTGTCTACATATATACTTGGTACCCCTATATATAGGAACAAATGTTTAAGGCACCTAAGAAACCCCAAAAGAAAGCCTAAAGATATTGAGCCCAAAAATAATTCAAAAATTAAAAACAGAAACAAATTGTTTGCAATTAAAATAAAATTACAATTTATTTAATTTCCTAAATTATTCTTGAATTGTGCTCATGATCTTCACATTCTTTAAATTCTTTTCTTCATGGAACATTATAAAATTCAAGGGGATGTATTTTGATATTTGACCTTGTCATATATCCTTTGAATTAGAAATGTTCTTCTTCAAGTTCTTCTCATATATGTTTTAGGAGATAGTCTTCTATCACATCCTCCTTCTTGAAGAGGATTTGTCCTTAAATTCATACCACTTGAAAATTCTTTATCATTCTCCCTTGTTTAGGGAGAATTCGACTCGAATTCTAGATGATCTTCGTAAAAAAAAAACATAAATCAAAGACACAAAATTAGAATAATCCAAAATAAAAATTCTACTAAAATGTGATTTAAATCCTTGAAGAGGCCAATCTCTTATTATCAAATATTTGGAGGTCTCCCTCCAAGATCAAATACCAATATGCAAATACCATTAAACAATTTTAAATTAAAGATGTAATGCTCAAAGAAGATCAAAAGAATATTTCCCAAGTAAACAATCAAACTATAAGTATGACTTTGGTTATCCCTAAGTTGTTTATAGATGGTCAAACAAGCTAACTCATGTGCATAAGCTTGTTTCCATACTAAAAGAATGACTTTGAATATCCAAATGAATTGACAAACAAGCTAACAAATTAACAGTGGTGGCAAGGGTTTCTAATGTGTTGGGAGACTGAAGATGATGATGTGGAAGCATCACATTGGTAAAATTTGTATGTGGTGAATAAATACCATGTAGCAATGTTCTATTGGTCAGATTTAAACTCACACTATGTTAGACAAACCACGAAGCAAAAATAGAGCAACTCATTCAAACACTATTAATGTGTGCAGTATGTCGTTAACAATTTAGACAGTGTCATGAAAAAAAGATCAAATTGAACATAAATTATCAAACTTGGAATCACATTGAACAGTTGAAGAAAATTAATCTCATATTGAACAAAGTAAACAAAAATTAGGACCAAAAAGTGACTTCAAGTCTGTTTTTTTTTTTTCATCATCTTTCCTTTAAGGTATGTTAAGATAAATAGATAATTTGATAAAGAGTGACAGAAGAAATTTGAGAAATAATAAAAGATAAAATTTATAGATAAAAATAGAAAATAGAAAGATTTTGTAACTTTAAATAGTGACCCAATGAATAACTTTAAAGTTATTCATTTTAAGTGATTTAAAGATAAAAATAGAAAATTTTGTATAGTTTACAAAAATTTATAAATTATTTAATGGATGTGAAACATAAAAAGATATTTTAATAAATTTAATATATAAAATTAAAATCTCGTCTTTATTATTAAATAGTATAAAAATATATATTTAGTTAATGATTATTTTTTAAATTTTAAAAATGTAATTATTATAATAATTTGTTAATAAAATTAATGTGATTTCTTGAAAATAATTTAATTAAATATTATATTGTAATAAAATATAAGTTATTATAAATTAATTATTATTGTGATTAATAGTTTTATTATGAATATAACTTAAAGGAGTATGTATAAAATTTTGAACATCCTCAAAAAGAAATAAAATAAGTTATGAAAAAGAATATCTAAATCTTCGCATATAAACAATAAAAATAAAATAAAATTAAGGCAATGATAAAAAAATAATTGTATATGTTAATTAATAACTTACTTTCTAAATCTCTGCTATGTGGAGAAGAGTAATAATATTCACAACTTTTTCTTTTCTTTTCTTTCTCTTCCAAATTGTTGCAAGTCAGTAATATTACTTGAAGATGAAGTCTAATGAATTTGAGTAGATTTTAAAATATTTTTAATTGAAAAAAATACAACATTGATCTATATAATCTCATTTTTGTCTTTATTTTCTCTAAATCCACTCATTGTTATTCTTGAAATTTATCCTTTACATCGAAAGACAAGCCATTTTCAAAATAGAAAAGATAGACTAACAAGTAAGGCAATTTAATACTTATAATTTAGGGAAGAAAAAGAGCTTCTAGTTGTATATCCTTTCCTCGATATCATAAATCATAATAATTCCTTAACCGCGTCAAGTTCCTTATAATTTCTCTTTCCATCACAATACGACAAGACACGCCACATAAATTCTAACTGCACATACGTCATCCCTTCCTTGCACTTTCCTAATGAGAAACCTACTATTTTCTTTCGAATAAACATCCTTTAACACTATTTTAATATTATTTATGTGTAATTAATCTAAAATTATTATATAATTAATAATAATAATAATAATAATTATTATTATTATTATAAACAAATCACAAAATAACACAATATTAAAATGTTATAAAAAAATATTCTAAAATTATCATTATCCTTTCCTTTCTTCACACTCTAATTCTATAACCTTCCCATATCAACATACCCTAATTCCTTCACCTTCAATCACACCATTCAACCTTCATAAAAACCCCCTCGTACCAATCTCATTCATTTGTATCCAATCCAATCCAATTCCTCTATTCTCTATCCTATGCAAAATCATATCCCAATAAAGCCATTCTCCTTGTCAAACCTCTTCTCCAACAACTCATTCAAAATTCTAAAATACCCAACAACTCCATCAATTTAGTGTCACAATAATCACTCTTTGTTGCTTAACCAATTCTCCTTACCAAAATCATATCTTCTCTAGAGCTTGTTCACTTGTAAAAACTCCTTTTTTTTTTCATTTAAGTGAATTTGTTTTATCTTAAAATCATACTTTTATAATAGATTACAATAATATACTATTGTACAATAATCAATTATAAAAAAACACCAAACTTTCAAACATACGCATACTTATATCAAATTTAAAAATTGAAGTTAAGCTTCGGAATATTGTCCTTATTATAATTTTGCAAGCAGGTTTCTAATAATTAGTTTTTGTTTGAAAAAAAATATTAACAAAATAATATAATATTGCAAGCATAGATTTAGTCAACAACCTAGAAATGTTGAAAAAACTTAGACGCAAGGTTAGCACAGCCTTCACAATTGGCCCTAAGAAAGGGTCCAAACCCTATAAAAACCCACCACCATCACCTGAATCTCCATTACCTCCTCCATTACAGACAACAAAAACAAAAACAATGTCTCATACTAGAAAACATTCTCCTTTTGTGTTTCCGCATGTTGATTCCTCTGTTGTTCCTGATCCCTCCAATTTATTCTCCCCAAACCTTCTCTCAAATCCACTCCCCACCAACTCTTTCTTCCAAAACTTTACCTTGAAAAATGGTGATCAACCTGAGTATATTCACCCTTACCTCATCAAATCCTCAAACTTTTCTCTCTCGCTTTCATACCCATCTCGCTTCTTTAACCCCTCCTTCACATACCAGGTCTTCAACCCTGATCTCACCATTTCTTCCTCTCAAAAATCCCACCTTTCCCATTTCAACCACACCATCTCTTCCCACAATGATCTCAGTGTCACTTTGGACATCCCTTCTTCCAATTTGAGGTTTTTCCTTGTTAGGGGCAGTCCCTTTTTGACATTCTCCGTGACTCAACCGACTCCTCTTTCCATCACCACTATCCACGCCATTCTCTCCTTTTCCTCCAGTGATTCCCTAACCAAGCACACTTTTCACCTCAACAATGGCCAGACTTGGATTTTGTATGCTTCTTCGCCGATTAGGTTGAGCCATGGGCTTTCTGAGATCACTTCTGATGCGTTTTCTGGCATAATTAGGATTGCCCTGTTGCCTGATTCTGATTTGAAGCATGAGGCTGTGCTTGATAGGTTCAGTTCCTGTTACCCTGTTAGTGGTGAGGCTGTGTTTTCCAGGCCATTTTGTGTGGAGTATAAGTGGGAGAAGAAAGGGTGGGGTGATTTGTTGATGTTGGCTCACCCTCTCCATCTTCAGCTTTTGGCTGATGGTGGTTGTGAAGATGTTAATGTTTTGAGTGATTTTAAGTATGGGAGCATTGATGGAGACCTTGTTGGGATTGTTGGTGATTCATGGAGTTTGAAAACTGATCCTGTTTCTGTGACTTGGCACTCTATCGGGGGTGTGAGAGAAGAATCCCGGGATGAGATTGTTTCGGCGCTTGTGAATGATGTTGAGGGGCTGAATTCATCCGCAATAACAACGAATTCGTCGTATTTTTATGGGAAACTGATTGCAAGGGCTGCAAGGTTGGCTTTGATAGCTGAAGAGATGTGTTTTCTTGATGTGATTCCTAAGGTTAGGAAGTATTTGAAGGAAGCCATTGAGCCGTGGCTGGAGGGGACTTTCAGTGGGAATGGATTCCTGTATGATAGGAAATGGGGTGGCATTGTTACCAAACAAGGGTCGACTGATGCTGGTGCTGATTTTGGGTTTGGAATTTACAATGATCACCATTATCATTTGGGATACTTCGTTTATGGAATTGCAGTGCTTGCAAAGATTGATCCAGTGTGGGGTAGGAAGTATAAGCCTCAAGCGTATTCTCTCATGGCAGATTTTATGACATTGAGCAGAAGATCAAACTCGAACTACACAAGACTAAGGTGTTTTGACCTTTATAAATTACACTCATGGGCTGGAGGGTTAACTGAGTTTGCAGATGGAAGGAATCAGGAGAGTACCAGTGAAGCTGTTAATGCATACTATTCTGCTGCATTGATGGGTCTGGCGTATGGTGACACACATCTTGTTGCAACTGGATCAACGCTCACAGCATTGGAGATTCATGCAGCTCGAATGTGGTGGCATGTGAGACAGGGAGATAATCTCTATGGTGAAGATTTTGAGAGGCAAAACAAGGTAGTTGGTGTTCTGTGGGCTAACAAGAGGGACAGTGGACTATGGTTTGCCCCTCCTGAGTGGAAAGAATGTCGGCTTGGGATTCAACTTTTGCCGTTACTGCCGATTTCTGAAGTGTTGTTTTCCAATGTTGATTTTGTGAAGGATCTTGTGGAGTGGACATTGCCAGCATTGAACAGGGAAGGTGTTGGAGAAGGATGGAAAGGGTTTGTTTATGCACTGCAGGGAATTTATGACTATGAAGGTGCATTGCAGAGGATAAGAAGCTTAAATGGTTATGATGATGGAAACTCATTGACTAATCTCTTGTGGTGGATTCACAGCAGAAGTGATGAAGAGGAATATGGTCATGGAAAACACTGCTGGTTTGGTCATTACTGCCATTAGTACTGTTTATGATTTTCAGGTATTCAGAAAGAAATTATGATAGTTTCTTACATTGTACATGAATATATTTCTGTATATGGCTGTTATTTGTTTGTTACAGTTTCTATTTGGTACAATCTGTGTGTTGTGTGGACTTAGCAATCATTCTCTGCCATCCCTGATTGTGTGGTTTAAGCTCTTTAGATTTAGCCTATCATCTTGCCTTCACTTTTCCATTGTGATGTTTTTTGCATTTCCATTTTGAGAAGTTCAGGCAGCTAACATGATGAATGCACTCTATAGTCTAAACTCGAATGATGCACAGATAAAATATATGAGATACAACAAGTAATATGCAAAACATATAGAAAAATATTTCAAAAATTCTTAAAAATTATAAATATATGATTGATATTGTGTGAATATAAATTAAAGTCAAATGTATTTAACTTTATCAAGATAAAATTATAAATGACTGAATTTATAAATGAATTTTTTTTATAGACTTAGATTAAAATTTTATAATCTATTAAGCACTTAATTTAGAAAAATAATTTGTTGAATATTTTAATACAAAGGAACTTAACAGAATTTTACAAACAATGCTGAGTTTTTCCCCCCTTCTTTCTACTGATATCTTTCGGCCCTTGTGCATTCCTTGGACTTTATCAACCTGAATCAATTTGCATATGGGAATTTCTTTCTGCACCACCAATATTTTTATTCTGCACTTTTATAAATGCAATTTTTATTTTACTTTATTCTTAAAAATTAACTTTCAGATTTCGTGATCCATGAATTAATTTTCGGCATAAAAAGATTTTATTTTGATTGTGCAATTCATAATTCATTTTTAACTTTTAGATTACACAATTGGTTTTTTTACTTCTAAATTATGTTTTTCGAAAGTCATTTTTCTTTATAAAAAGACCTTCCAAATTCTACAGTCTCAAATACTTTCTTTTATTATTATTTTTTGCCTTTCGTGGGTTTTCATGTATATACACAACTTATTGAAATAATCTAAATAGTTTATGCTTTAAATTTTTAGATTGTACAATTTGGAAACTTACACTCTAAAATGAATTTTTGAATCCGAATTCAGAAATGAATTATGAAATTTCAAATTAAGTAATTTGAAATATATTTTTTTCATCTAGACATAAATTTTGAATTTTGTTGTCAGACAAATTAGAATGCATTTCCAGTAATTTGGGAATATACTCAAATTATATAATTAAGAATACATTTTCAAATTACATAATAAATAATTATATTTCGGGTTGTATAATTTAAAATATATTTTTAAATTATATAATTTAAAAATATTATTTAAAATATATTTGAAAATGCATTTAGATTGTATAATTAAAATATATTTTTAGAGTAACTAATTTGAAATATACTTTTACATCTAAAAATAAATTCTGGAAATACATATCCAATTTGGGAATGTATTCAAATTATAAAAAGAATACATTTTCAAATTACATAATATATAACTATATTTTGAATTGTAATGTATTTTTAAATTATGAAATTTAAAAATATGTTTGGATGGTACAATTTAAAATATATTTTTAAAGTAAGAATGCACTTATAGATTATATAATTTGAAAATATGTATGGATTAGACAGTTTAAAATATATTTTAAAAGTGATACTCGACTGAGATTTAATTATATTAATTTTAAAAAGTTCTAATATAAATATTTTTATTATGAAATAGTTTTATTATTTTAAAATATATCGTTTTTAGAAACTACCTTTTTAGAGTTTTCTAACTTCTATTTAGGAGTTATCGTTTTTGTTTGACTGATTAAAGAATCGAGACTATATGATTTATTCTTACAGCGAACTCTTCAATTTAAACTTATGAGTTTTACTATTTCAGTAAGTTGAGTTTCAATCCCTTTTCTTTGGACTTTTTTTGTATCAATTACATGTAGGCCACACTCAGCTTGCATGTGTCTTTTGACTCATTAGTTTGAGCCTTTGTTAATTAGTGGTTCTAATAATGTACTCCAATTATGTTTCTATTGTTCGTAAGAGGAGATAAAATTTTCTGTGTGTTTGAAGTTGTTTTAAGCTTATTATTGCATTCTGGTCATCTATCAGGTAAGGGAAGCTAAATACCTTGTTTCTACAGTTTTAGTAGTTTGATAACTTGAGTTTGTATGTGGTAATTGTATGGAATAATTATTGAAATTTGTTTTGAATTCTATGATAGTGGATGATGTGTCCGGTTGAAATTGGTGATTTGGTATTGTGAATTCTTATTGTAGACAACTTGTTGAATTGTAATTGGTTTTTAATGATCTATTAATGATTGAAAATATGTTTTAGATTGCTCATTTGGCGTTTGGTAACAAGAGCGTTTAACAATGGTTGACTTTTATGAGCAACTGTTGTGTTTATAAGGAAGGCGTTTGTAAAGTTTAAAGCAATGTGCTATACTGGTTCACTCGACTGAGTTATGTCCAGTTCTCCTCTAAAAGCTCTTTAGGTTCTCTTAGATTTTCAATGAAGTTACACTTTGATTATTGGCATCATCCTGGTTTCCACTAGCTACTCTTGGTACCAACTTGATACATTACCTAGAACTAAGTTTCACACATTTGTTACGCTGACTAGTTGAGTATTATTATCACTCTTGGTTTTCCTAGTCAATCTTGGTAACACCTATTATACTGACTAGAATTGAGTATTATCAACTCCTGGTTGTGCAATATTCTTGACCACTCCTGGTATCCCTAGACAATCTCGGTATCTTCCTAATACATTATCTAGTTGAATTTCACCCACTTTTGGTTTCCACTACCATGTATCAATCTGATACAATGTCTGACTATCGTTTAACTCAACCAAGTTAATCGTTAAGAGTTTGTACTCTCTTTGGAATATGTAATCAATCGAAAATTTGTACACTCTTGTTGTTTGTGTGTCTATCCTCTCGATCTTCTCATGCAATGATCTTTTATTTATATGCTTTATGAGAAATTAGCCGTTAGATTATGCATGTCTTTGATAATCAAATCTTCGTATCCTTTTTCATAAGTAGTAGCAATAAGTTAAGGTCCACTTGTCAGAGCAGGCATGTTTTTTCAGTATTTTATCTAAAGTAGGTTGTACGAACTTTCCAACGCTAGTTTTGATGGTGAGAACATTTCGTGAATGTCTTCTTTGTCTCTAACGTCCACTTTTAAGTTGTATATGACAATGTAGGTGGATAATTGACATAGGCAACTGCAAAGAGTATAGTACTGCATGGAGACAAATATGTTCTTTTTCTTATCACTTTTTGTTGTTTTGAAATGTTGTGCATTTAATGTTATTTAATGCGTGTTCAAAACAACTATAAACTTTTCAAATTTTCTATCATTTAAACAATATTTTAGCGTTTAAGCATTTTTGTAAAGATACCAAGTAGTTCATAAGAATTTCATCGATATCTCTTTGCAACAAGGTATCATTTAGCCTATAAAAGACGTTTCTAACAACACTTTGTTTAGTGACCTCTGTTTGGTTCAAGAGCCGTTTAGTAAGATTTCATTCAACACATGCTTTTGGAGCATTACTAATATCTTTTGTGCATTTACCAAAAACCATTATTTTGCAAGGTATGGTGAGAGCTCATTTAGCATTATTTAGCTATATACAATACAAGTGTGTTTAGCAAAACTCTCATATGACATATTGATGTGTTTTCCGAAATGTCATTTGATTAGTACATTTATTAAGATATGAGCGTGTTTACTAAAGGCTCTCTTTAAGTATTTAGATCTCACAATGCTTTTTCACAAGACGTTTCTCTCTCAATGATACTATTTTTTACGAAGATGACACTTTGTCAAATACTCATTTTGCTGATGCTAGACACTTCGACCTTATCTTAACAATCTTTCTCTCTTCTTATAAGAACGATTTGTATTATATCTTTCCCTAGGAGTGGAGTGTCATTATTTAAACTTAGGGTATATTCTTTCATTTTGTGCATATGTTCTTTTAAACGATGTTGTAACGTTGGTTTTTGGTGTGGTGCTAAGTGTCGCAAAGTTAGAGAGCTCCTATGTTATGTGACGTTAAACAAAACTTTTAGGCGTTGAGCGTTATTTTTTCTTTGCAAGTCTGGAAGCTTTCCTCCATAACTTGTTGGACGAGAGGTGGGGTTCATTAGGCAAGCATGTTTGTGTGAGCTCTGACATTGAGTGCTAGAAATGTGCGTTGAGCGCTCCTTACTCTTGAGCCATTGCATGTTTCTTTGTTTTATTGGTTTTTAATTTATTTGAATTAAGTTGCTTTGGATTCTATGCCTGTGTATTATTAAGTTAGTGATGTTTCATGGACTAAGATCTGAATATGAGTAGGTATGGTATGTTTTCACATGATATGGTGTTTATTCAATTATGATCTGGTAATGATGATTAGTTCGTGATAAGTATTGTGCATGATGCATGTGTTTGACGTAATTCCATGAATCTAGTGGAAATATTCTATAGTGGAGTTTGATATCAATACATGTATCCAAATGGTTAAGTCTAGAATGAATGATTATATGTCTTAGGATTGAATGATTTATCTGTGTTGTAAAAGTGTTGAATGATTGTTTTTGGTACATTAGCTGTGTGTTCCTTCTTGTTTATGATAATCACTTTAATGAGATGAAGATGTTCTAGTTGATCTAGTGTAGGACGAGAGTGGCGTTGAAGTTAAAAGTATATAACTTTCGCTTTATGTTTTATCAGTCTTGGAAATCAATATTACGCTTTTGTTTGTAGTGTAATTAAACTCTTAGTGATATAAGATCCTGGTATGTATTTATATTTGATGTTATGGTTATGTATGAGATAAGTCTAATAGCCTTATGTACATATTTTTTTGGAATTATATGTTTTTTCAAAGTATGATGTCTCTTTTTAGTAGTTGTATATTATTTAAATGGGATGTTATAATACAATTGTTAAAATTGAAAAATTCTAAAAGTAGTTTCTCCATAAAAGTAAAAAAAAAAAACATTTTATAAGGTTACTGAAAAAAAAAATACAAAGCTTAATTAGATTTTTTTTGTCTCGATATTTATTTAATGTATTTTTATTTTATTTTAAAAGAATTAATGTGATTTTTTGTAGAGTGTGTATTATAATTGTTTTGAAAGTAGGAGGACTTTGAACTTCTCTGTCCTGAGAGACCATTATAGAAGTGGGATGAATTGATATACAAGGAGTGAAGAGTTAGACAAACTCAAATAATTACGTTTTAAACAACATCAACACTTATTTAATAGATAAATTACATTAATTTACTTTTAGTAAAATAAAAATTAAAAACATAAAAAAAATTACATTAAATAAACTCATCAAGTATTAAAAAAAAATAAAAATTATCAAGCAAAAATACAATGTAACTCTAACTCATCAAATGCCAAAACCTCATTATGCGTATCTCTTTCTTGCACATTCAATCACCAGAAACCTTAAACTATCTTTCACTGATCCCTATCCCATTTTCTGCACTCAAGCAAAATAATGGAATCATTTCTTCCTTTTTGACATTTTTTTGTTTCTATGCACACTCATTAGAACATTCTTATATTCTCTTTAAACAATCCCTTTCTTCATAAATTTTCAAATTCCTTGCTTTTCTTTTCAGCTTCTTTTTCTCTTCTATATAAATCACAGTAACCAACCCTTTCTATTTCCATTTCCAACTAACTTAACCGCCACTACATCCTCTTCCAAAAATCTAACTCCAAACTCACCATGTTTAAGAAACTTGGAAGAAAAATCGAAAGAGAAATTACAAAACCCTTCAAACATAAACCCCGACCAAGACCACCACCATCTCAACCTCCTCCACCTCCACCTCTACCACCACCTCCGTCGCCTCCTCCGCCGCCATCTCCGCCGCCACCTCATAAGCAACCAAATGCTCCATTTCTCTTCCCTCAAGCTCTCTCCACAATTCTCCCTGACCCTGCAACTTTCTTTGCTCCAAACCTTCTTTCTTCTCCACTCCCTACAAACTCTTTCTTCCAAAACTATGTTCTTCAAAATGGAGACACACCTGAATACATTCACCCTTACCTCATCAAATCCTCAAACTCCTCCCTCTCCCTCTCCTACCCTTCTCTCAGCTTCAACTCTTCTTTCATAGCACAGGTTTTCAACCCTGACATCACCATCTCTTCCACTGAAAGCAAAACCACCCCAGGCTCTCACTCAAGGCACGTGATCTCTTCCTTCAGTGATATGAGTGTCACTTTGGACATTCCCTCTTCAAACCTCAGGTTCTTTCTTGTCAGGGGAAGCCCTTTTGTGACAGCATCAGTGACATGTCCCACACCGCTTTCCATCACCACCATGCATGCCATTCTTTCCCTCTCATCCAATAACTCCCTCACCAAATACACCTTGCAGCTCAACAATGGCCAAACATGGCTCATTCACACTTCCTCGCCGATCAGTTTAAACCATACCCTTTCTCAGATTACTTCTGGTGAGTTTTCCGGAATAATTAGGATAGTAATCTTGCCTGATTCTGACCCTAAGTACGAGGTAATCCTTAATAGGTTTAGCTCTTGTTATCCTGTCTCTGGGGATGCAGCATTCACAAATCCGTTCTGTGTAAAGTATACATGGGAAAAGAAAGGGTGGGGGGAGTTGTTAATGCTAGCTCACCCTCTTCATCTTCAGCTTTTGAATGATGGTGAATGTGGTGTTACAGTTCTGCATGATTTGAAATTCAGAAGTATTGATGGAGAGCTTGTTGGTGTTGTTGGAGACTCCTGGTTGCTGAAAACCGATCCGGTTTCAGTTACTTGGCATTCCACTAGAGGTATAAAAGAGGAATTCCATGAAGAGATTTTTTCAGTGCTTTCTGAAGATGTGGAAGCTTTGAATCCCTTGGGAATAACAACAACATCATGCTACTTTTATGGGAAGATTATAGCAAGGGCAGCAAGGTTGGCATTGATAGCTGAAGAGGTGGCTTTTTTCGATGCGATACCTATGATTGGGAATTTCTTGAAGGAGATCATTGAGCCATGGTTAGATGGAACTTTCAGTGGAAACGGTTTTATCTATGATGAGAAATGGGGAGGGATTGTTACTAAACAAGGGTCTAAAGATTCAGGAGCAGATTTTGGGTTTGGTGTTTATAATGATCATCATTACAATTTGGGGTACTTTCTTTATGGAATTGCGGTGCTTGCAAAGATTGATCCAGCTTGGGGAAGGAAGTACAAGCCTCAAGCCTATTCACTTGTGGCAGATTTCATGAACTTGGGAAGAAGACCAGACTCTAATTACACGCGTTTGAGGTGCTTTGATCTGTATAAACTGCACTCTTGGGCAGGAGGGTTAACTGAATTTGCAGATGGGAGAAATCAGGAGAGTACTAGTGAAGCTGTGAATGCATATTATTCTGCAGCACTGATGGGTCTAGCATATGGTGACACTGAACTTATAGCCACTGGATCAACACTTGCAGCATTGGAAATTCATTCAGCTCAAATGTGGTGGCATTTGGGAGAGGGACATAAACTGTATGAGGAAGATTTTACCAAAGAGAACAAGGTGGTAAGTGTTGTGTGGGCTAACAAGAGAGATAGTGGACTATGGTTTGCTCCTGCTCAATGGAGAGAGTGCAGGCTTGGTATTCATGTTTTACCACTCTCTCCTATTACTGAGGCCTTGTTCTCAGATATTGGTTATGTGAAGGAACTTGTGGAGTGGACAGTGCCCAATTTGAACAGAAAGTGTGTTGGAGAAGGGTGGAAGGGGTTTATCTATGCCTTGGAAGGAACTTATGATAAAGAAAGTGCACTACAAAAAGTAAGAGGCTTGAAAGTGTTTGATGATGGGAACTCAATGTCTAATCTTTTGTGGTGGATTCATAGCAGGGGTGAGGTGGAGGAGGAATTTGGTCAAGGAAAACAATGCTGGTTTGGCCATTACTGCCACTGAACATATTCTTAACTGTAAACCATCACCAAGTGTTAAGAAGGTGAAAATTTTACTGGCTAATTCTAAAATCTTTCAGAGGCACCAATATTTTAGTGTTCAAGAATGAGTGTGAAAGTTCATAATTAGTATGATTGTAAAGATAGAGTTAAATGAGATATTTTGTGTCAAGTATGCAACATATTAAACAATGTTGGTAAATTTTGTCTGGGTAGTTATCATGTGAAAATATTTGACATTATACTTTTAAGAACCGACTTTAGTTATATTTGTATATATAAATTTCTTTTGATGTTACACTCCTCTCTTCAGCTTCAATTGATATAATATTTGGTCGGTCTGGGGTTGGTGCTCTATGATACAGAATAAAAAGCTTTCTACATATGCATATACCTTGTATGAATAACTATATAACTATATAACACCTATTTCAAGAAAAATGGTTGAGTAATGTTCGCATGAATACGCTCTGGAAGCACAAAACATGTGTGTTGTTCATTGCTCTATACGTAAATGACTTGATTTTTGTGGGAAATAAAATCGAGCTAGTTGAAGAATTTAAAGAAGTAATAAAGAGAGAGTTTGAAATGACCAATCTAGGCATCATGAGATACTTTTTTGGGGCTGGAGGTAAACCAAAGTTCAGAAGGGATTTTTGTGTCTCAAAAAGGAATATGCTGAAGATATACTGAAAAAGACAAAGACGATGAAGTGTAATCTGGTTTCTACTCCAATGGAACTTGTAATGAAGCTATCAAACAATGAAGAAGGGGATCGTGTTGATGCAAGCAGGTATCGAAGTTTGATTGAGAGTCTTAGGTATTTGACAAACACACGACCAAACTTAATGCTCAATGTGGGAGTTTAAGGTCGTTTTATGGAGGAGTCAAGGTATTCTCATTGGAAAGCATTGAAGCAGATACTAAGGTATGTAAAGGGTACTATGTATTTTGGATTATGGTACCCTAAGTCGGACAACTACTGGCTTAGTGGATACTCAAACAACTACTGGTGTTAAGATGTCGATGATCGAAAGAGCACAATTAACTATGTCTTCTTCATATGAGATACAACATTTACATGGCTCTCAAAGAAACATTCTATTGTTGCACTATCCACGTGTGAGGTTAAATATGTGGCAGCATCTTAGAGCATCCGACCTGCAATCTAGTTGAGAAATCTGCTGAAGAATTTGGAGTTAATGCAAGAAGAAAAGGTATTGATTCGAGTAGATAATATATTAGCAATTGAGCTAGCAAAGAACCTAATCAATCACAAGAACAACAAGCCTATTGATGTTTGTTTTCACTTCATTTGGAAAAAAGATAAAAGAAAGGATCACTTCATCTAGAAAAAGGTAAAAGAAAGGAGTGTGGAACTTGAACACATAGCAAGAAAAAATCAAATAACTGATATATTCATAAAACCGTTACTTACAACATCATTTTAGGAACTTAGAGAACTAATAGAGATAAAGGAATGATGATTTTAAAATTTATGAAGGAGTTTTATTGAATAAACTTTAAAAATAAGGGGTACAATTGTAATTTTGTTAGTTTTAATTGTTTTGTGCGTTTCATGTCCACTTTGTCACGGTTTTGGGTTGTTTTTTTATTTTCGTTTCTGATTATTCTACTTGTGCGTTCAGTATGCTAGGTTGGGTTATGGTTTTTCATTTTTATTCTGTTTCAAGTTTTATTTAGTATAAGCTATTAGGTTTTATTTACTATGTAAACTGTTATGTTTTGAGGTTATTTAAAGGGTCGCGTTTATTCAATGAAAACACACATTAATTTTGCACAGAATATCAGAAATTGTAGTTCTAATTTTAATTTCAACTTGGATTTGTAGTTCTGTATTTGTTCTCTAACATTTGGTTAGAATGAACAGAATCAAGAGTTAATAGATTTAAATCTTCACCATGAAGATAAGCAAAATCTTTTAGGGTTTCTAACCGCTGATCCTACTTTGCATAGGAAATATGAAAATCAAATGTTTAGTTCATTTAAGTGTTATCATATATTAAGATTGTTACGAGATTAACAAAGGGTATAGTCTACCAAAGCAACCACACAAAGAGAGTCATCAGGTAAGTTCATGATTAGAAAATATTGGCCAATAGACTAATTTATGTCTTTTTTTTTTTTATTAAATGAGGTTTTTTGCTGTGATTTTCCTTGCTTCTAGTTGGGCCATTGCTAGCTATTTTAATTATAATTGTTTTTTTTTTAAATGTGTTTGATTTATTGGGGATGTTTAATTGTTGCGAAAATGAAGCAGCTAATGAAATGAATTTTTGAACTGGATTAATTATAGGTTTAGTTTAGTTTAATTATTGCATTGAAGAGTATATCAATGCAGCATTTATTTTGTTCCATTGTGATCAATTACATACAGTTTTATTGGAACGAAATTTCCACTGGCAGAGAAATTTTTCTAGCTGAAATGGATAGAGTAATGAAAATAATTTTTTCCATTAACATAAACATATGTTTTTTCCCTCTTTAAGCTGAAATATGTTTTTACTTCTAACTCTAACTATTTTTGCAGCTAAGAATTGAAAACAGATTATAAAATTCATGGTAAGTAAATAACCCTAAATACAGTTTTAACAAAAATTAAATTTAATAAAAATATCTAAGCACCACGAGACTAGAACTTTCAAATCAACATAACATTTATTCATAACCAGATTGCTCTTATAAGAATATGCTAAGTAATAAATGAAAAATAAAGTGTCGTACGCTAAGATTCTCTGAATCACGTTTTTCCAAACGAAGGAATGATTTCAAGAAATTTCTTCTACATCTAGACAGTGTCATACATTTCAATTAACTACTTCTCAGACAATTTAAAAGAAAAAAGCATCACTGCTGTGGGTCTGCACCCATCACTCTTCCCTGTAATCTGGATTCTCCTTCAAAATTTTGTTATAAACTTATGTGAGTTTAGCAAACTTCCACGGTATATGACCGATTTTGTTACAATAATTTTTTGCTTTTATGGATAGTGATAAGTTTATAGAATGATGGGTGTGAAGTAGAAAGTTTATCATACCATCATATCTATTATTATGGACTTATAACTCGCCGATCGGGTATGATTGCATAAAAGTTTAATCGTTTGGGTGAAGTTGGATAAAAGCAACGTTGAGTTCTCGCAGAACGTCCATCTGAAAGTCTAAGAAGGGTAGAAAGACCTTCCGGTCGCGGAATAGTGTCAAGTATACATAGAAGAATTCTGAGGCATACCATTCCCGACCATGACATGCCCGTTCCGTCATCTGGCAGACGACTATTTTGAAGTAGTCTGTATCTACAATTGTCTTTACCATGCTAACCCTACTAAGCAGCTCTTTTATTGAGTGGCCAGTACGAAAGCTTTACGCTTCCTCCTTTTGTACTGGTCGCTTGATAAAAGAGTTGCATAGTAGGGTTAGCATGGTGAAGGCGGTCGTAGAGGCTGACTACTTTAAAATAGTCATCTGCTAAATGACCAAACAGGTGTGTCATGGTCGGGAAGAGTATGCCTCAAAATTCTTCTATGTATACTCGACATTATTCCGCGACCTGAAGGTCTTTTTACCCTTCTTAGACTTTCAGATGGGCGTTTTGCAAGAGTTCAACGTTGCTCCTACCCAACTTCACCCGAACGGTTGGGCTTTTATGCAAGCATTCTCGGTTGCCTGCACCGCTCTTGCCCTTACTCCCACTTAGGGATGGTAAAAGAATCCACGGGCATGGGTATCCGCGGGTAAAATCCACGACGAGTAGTTACTACCTGCGGATATTTACTACCCGTGGGTAACGGGTAGTGGGTATTTTAATACCGCATCTAAACGGGTCGGGTACGGATAGTATACTACCCGACCCGCGGGTACCCATTACCCGCAAAAAATAATAAAAAAAGTTAATTTATATATATTTTTAATTAAATTTAATTGAAAATAAAATAAAATTGTATTTTATTAAGTTAAATTTAATTAAAATTAAATTTTAATTTATATTTAATTTAATTTATATTATATTATATATATTTTTTGTAACTTTATTTTAAAATGTATAAAATATTTTTTTTTCAGGTATCCGTGGGTTTTAAAATATTAGCGGGTATTTTCTAAATGGGTACCCGGCGAGTAGCAGATCAGGTAATGGGTACAATTTTATCCAGCGGGTTGGGTTGCGGATATGTACTATCCATGCTCGACACGACCCGTTGCCATCCTTACTCCCACTCCTGCCTCCTTCCTCTACTTCTTCTGTGTGACACCGCACTCCAACAAACTTGGGTTTCCCTCATCTCTATAAAGGAAAGATAGTTTTTCACGCTATTCAACATATCTTACAAAGAGTTCAAGGGAAGTTCCCACAAGGTTGTCATTCTCGATGCCAGTTGTGCCCATTTCTACTTTCTGGATGATTAACCTAAATTTTCCTTTTACTGGACTAATCGTCCAAAGAAAATTATTTCTTGGCCCAAGTCATGACCCTTGAGGAGCTGGAACTAGTCAGCCAACTAAGTCAGCTACCCTTCAAGTCCTCCTCCCGCATGCTCATAGGCTACTTGGGTTATAAAAATCGTCATAACAGAGTATTTGGTAAGCTACTTCTGACACCTTATACCGAGCAATCATTTGTAACTTATCTAAATTTCCTTTTGTTCTGCAAATTATTTTACCATGATGGACCAAGGGAAAAGGAACACCTTTGCCCGCATGCTTGCCCGCAGACAAGGGGATTTGAAGAAGTCTGGTAAGGAGTGCTCCTCCCGTCCTCCCATTACTACTCCTCTCATTAAGCCTATTATGCAAACTCCATCGGTCAACCTTGAGGTCCAAACTATTGTCTCCGCTCGACCGGGCGATGCTGCTAGGAAAGTCGAGGCTATTCCCATCTCTTTTGGTCCTACGCAGAAGAAGAAAAAGAATAAACAGAAGGCTGCTTGGGAGCCTTTAGTGTCTTCTAAGTGCAACAAAAGGAATCTTCCTGAAGGTCCTCCTCTTTCCGGGCTGCTCGACCCCAATGCATGGGTAGTCCGTCGTATTCACTTGACCTTTTCCTTGAGGAGAAGGAATTTCTCAAGGGAATGACCAAAGAGGAGGCCTCAAACATGGCCAATGAATTGGCCGCTAGGTCTAGTCTTTGCCTGGCCCATGCAAGTGACTTGAAGAAGGTTGTGGCCTTCGCAAAGCTTTAAGCTCTTCAGGAGAAGCTCGACGAGACTGTTAAGTCAAACAAAGAGTTTACCCTCCGGTTAGCTGAGGTTGAGAAAATGGCTGAGGATGATAAAGCTAATGCCAAGACTTTACATGCCGAGGCCTGCACCTTCGTTCGTCAACAACAATGGTTTAATGAAATTGTTTACCCTAGACACTTGAGAGATATAGTGATAGTGCATTTTATGAGGTTTTGTTGCTTTTGATTCACCTCTCGAGCTGATTGATTATTTTGCCATGTCTTGAATTGCTTGGATGATTTCCATGAGTGTCTGGTTTCTCTGATTCTTTGTGTGTTGGATGTTGTCTACTCCTTTTCTTTTTCCAGGATTAATTGAGGATTATGTAAATTTGTTTGTTTCCTTATGTGTCTTTTTGTTTCTTTTTCCTAAGGTTGTGTCTATCTTGATGTCTTTGAATTATTCCTTGTTATGCGTCTTGATTTTGCCTAGGAGTGCAAAAGACTACGTGTGGTGTATTTTTTTTTAGTTGTTGAGTTGTTTGCTATGTTTTTCCATGATGTGTTGTGGCGTTTCCCAAACTTGTAGTTTGATGTATGAGGTGATGCGATTAAACTTCATTGATGATTATGTTGTATGCCATGTTGGTGAGATGACTGACTTGTGATTATGGATACTATGTCTTCTTATGTGCTTATTGGTGGATGGCTCGAACAAGTCCTATTTGGTAAATAAGTCTTGCTTTAGTGAGCAGAAAAGTCCTAATTTGGTGAGTAGGCCCTGTTTTGGTAAACAGGAAAGTCCTATTTTGGTAAATAGACCCTGCTTCGGTGAGCAAGAAAGTCCTACTTTAGTTAGTAGGCCTTGTTTTGGTAAAGAAAAAAGTTTTATTTTGGTAAATAGACCCTACTTTGGTGAGTCAGAAAGTCTTGCTTTGGTGGGCAGACCCTGATTTGGTAAACGGGTCGAGTGTGCTACAATATGAAAAATGACATGGATTTATGGTGAATAATAGTGTTGGCATGGTTAAGTTGAGTTGAATTGCGGTTTGCATTGAAATGCTTTTTATAATTTATCTTTGAAGTGTTTGTGTAGTAAGGGTGCATCCATAAGTAACTTGGCATATTTTGTTTGGAATGCCTTGGTTATTGAACAAAGAATCCATACATAATGGTCAAACCAATGAAATAACCATCACTTATAATAAAACAAAAGTTTGTAATTCATCCTCTCACACCTTCTCAAGTGGAAGTGGATCAAGAAGAACTGAGAAAGAAAATAGAAAAAAAAAACACAAGTCTAAACAGTGCCCAACAAAAGAGTCATCATGCTAAGGGCCAAAGGCTTGTGTGAAAAAACAAAAGAGTTCTTCTTACCATCTTCCTAAAGAAGCATGGAAAACCAAGACCAAATGAAATATTCTATTGGAATAGGAAGTCATTCCGAACGCACATACATTCAACATAAGGTAAACTAGAACTTCAAAGAAAATGCTCTTAAAAACCAAGATCATGATCATTCATTTGATCAAAGGTGTATAATCATTGGGAGTTACATTCTTTATATACTTATTATAATAACACTTGTACTATCTTGTGTTATAAGTAGAAGGGTAGTTGACCCTGGGGGAAGAAAAGACAGACATCTCCAAAAAGAAGAGGATGTTGTTATAAGTCAACTTGAAAATTTAAGCACAAATCGTTTTGAAAAAGGAGGGAATGATAGCATACCTTCTAGTCATGACCAATACTTTCAAGAAGAGTTGAAGTCATTTGCAGAAGATGGGCCTAAACTCTCTCTTTCTCTTGGGCCATCTTTGGCCATCATGGAGCTTCTAGTAGAGTAGGAATAATTTGGACCTTATATTTTGGACCAAGTAGTCTAGAATTTATTTGAAGGGGCCAAGTAGTGTAGAATTTTATTTGAGCCTTGTATATTGGGCCAAATAGTGTGGGTTTTAAGACCACTTAAGTTAACAAAGACCAATGCCCAACTTTGACCAAAGTGGACTTCCATAGTAAGTGTTGACCAAGTGGTCAAAGTTTGTAAACTAGCTTGGTGGACAAGGGTGTGTATGATTGATGAGCTGTCGCGACCCATACAAATTTGATTGAAATTTAGAAATGCAGTATAGCTAGGAATTGACTCCTAGGTCGTCTCTCAAGGACCAACTGCGGTTTAGAATCAGATCTAACACGTAGTGGGGGGGTTGTGAAAGGATTGTGAATGCAAATGAATTAAAATTAAAACACAGAATCATTAAAATGAAAGAAAATATTAAACGCCTAACACTGCAACACAAATATCTAACACAATTAAAATTGTTAATATGCATCACTAAATTAAAAACATAAAACCCAACTCAACAAACTTTGTGAAATTAAATTAAAGCAAAAGAAATAAACAACACAAATTACTTTTAACAAGTAACAAGATCTATGGCATCTACTAAATGAAATTAAATTTGCAAAATGGCCTAAAGAACCCTCTTGGCCGTGACATCTTCTAATTCCTTCTCCAAGAAATGTGTTTCTCCAATTAAAAATCCCAAACATAAAAGCTTGAATTGCTTCCAACCAAACTCTCCCTTTACGTGATTATTCAATTGCTTCAAGAAAAGTGAAATTGATTCCAAAAGTCTCCATCACCAAGGACAAGTGCCTACCTACTCCTACCTACTCACCTTGCTAAAGAATGACTAGTTCTCTCTCTTCAAACCAAAGACATGTCTCTGCCATCTTAACCAAATAAAATCACGTAACATTCAATACTTACAAAATGGAAATGCTACTATAATTAATTTAAGGCTACCCCATCATGATGTGACAACTCCTCTTCCTTCAATGAGAAATGAAATCTTCAAAACAAAAGAAATGGCTCACTACCGCTGCAACACAATGCCTCTCTCTTGCTTCTAAATAAAAATAAATTCTTGTCATCACACATTAAAAGACGTTCCACCTCATTCTTCCAATTCTATGCAAGCTAAAACCGTACTGCACCATTTTTTTATGCAATGAAGATTGAAGAAAACATTACCTTGATGTGCTAGACCAAAAGAAATTGAAAATTGATTCCCCCAAAATAAAAGGACCGTGCCTTTCTCCTGATGGAATCGTGACAGTAGCTTAAAGTAAATACACCATCATTCATTCAATGCAAGATAAAATGAAATGTAGCTTATCACCTCATGGCTAAACAACAATTTGATTGTTTAAGGAATATAAAATGAAGACAACTGCAGCCAAGTAGATAACCCTTGCACAAAAATAGAAAATGGAAAAATTCTTCCTTCACTCAAGCTATGAAAAGCCGTGACAAGCATGTATATTCTCCCAGCAAATGTTCCAGACCGTGAGCCTCATTGTCTCCCCTTCATCCATAGTCAACTTACCAAGACATTGTTCATAAAAAAATAATCCCCCTGCAGCAGCAGCTTCCGAGAATAAAAATATGAGAGTGACGACTCAGGGAATGTGGCAATCCCGAGACCTACCTATACCCCCTTCACGGCTGCAGCTATCTTCTAAGTGCACCTCCGTTTCTTCTTTTTAGCAGCTGCCCCACCTCACGTGCTGGACCAACTTTTTGCTTGATGTTGCACCTTGTGATCCCATCCATGCTGGACAATCCAGGCAACTGCACCAGCTTCAAGGACGCGGTGCACTCCTCCCGTTGGGCCGTATATGCTATTCTAATATCTCCAAGCACCTCCTATTGCTTTACGGGCCTTGGTGCAGCGTGTGGAGGTCTTCAAAATGGGCAGCTGGTTGCTTCATTCAATTGGGCCGTGAAGATGGACGGTGGAGAGTTGCAGTTCTTTGCTTGCTGGACCGTTTCAAGGTGGATGGATGCTGCAATTGCTTGATGGAGAATTGGATGGGTTGAAGCTGCTAGTGTGTGGAGTGAAGCATGATGCACTGCTGCAAAGCTGTAGGACGTGGCTAAGTGTGGGTCGTCTCTCTTTAATGCTGAATGTGGCATGGGTCGGGAGCTTCTTCTTCTACAGCCATGGTCGTGGAGGCTGAACGTTTCTCTGCATGGGTGCTGCTGGGCCGTGAATTGTTGTGGAGTGCTGCACCTCCTTTGGGCCGTGGCAACAGCTGGAATTCTTCCAAAAAGAATTGTTGACCGTGCTGCAGCTTGGTTGAAGGAAAGAGGAACCTCTTTCGTGCTGCAGCAGGTTCCTCAAATGTTGGACCGTGGAGTTTGTGGGCTGCAGCAAATGAATTCGGATGTCCGTGTGCACCTCCCAAGAATTTAATTAGCAGCTGCTTCATTTTTTTCTCAGCCCATCACGCTTTGCTCCAGCCTGCTACTTCCTTTTGGACGGCATGCAGGAATGAATTCAGCTGGGTGGACGTGTTGTTGTTGGGCTTGCAAAGGATCAGCCAAAATGCTTTTTGGAGCTTCACTCACGTGGACGGATGGCATGCTCTCTTCAATCACCCATGTGCCATTTCAAAATAAATGTTGCTTTTCTTTTGAAGTGTGGGCCGTGAGAAGGCTGGGACATGGAGATGTTGGGCTGCTGAACGGTGGAGTACTGCAGCTTCTCACGGACATTGCTTTATCTCCTTCTCAAAGTAGCGTGCTTTGCTAGACCTGCTTCCAAGAGGTTGGTGTGCTGCTGTTGAGTTTGACTAGACGTGTGCAACGTTGGGCCGCGGGTGTTCTCTGTTGTTTTATCATCACGTGCTGCTGCCTGCATGGAAATGGGATGCGTTTCCTCTCTTTTGGTGGCAGCTGCACTCTCATTCTTGGGTCAGCTCATGGAACACTAATGAATGATATCTTTTTTTCACAAATTTCAGTCCAAAGCTGCAGCATCCAATTCTTCTCCCACGTGGGCCGGTGCTCCATTTTTTTCTTCTAATTTTTTCTAGAAAAATCTGAAACACCCTTTTCTTTATTTATGGGCCGTGAGCCTGCATTCAGCTAATCAACAACTCTTCATTAATTGCTAAACACACTTCTTTTTGCTTGATGCCACCCTTCTTCTCATAAGCCCACTTCTCATAACCATAGTGCCCTCCTTCTTGAGCACACTTGTTTTGTGGAGAGTCTTGAATTGTGTGACAACTCTCAATATGTCCTAAATTGTATTTCCCAAATTTTCCCTGAAAATAATAATGCAAATAATTAACTCAGAAAATTCAAATTAATTAAAATTAGAATTTCCGGTCAAATTAAGCATATTTAGAAAAAACGGGAAAATAGCGGACAATTAAGCACAATTCCCTGATTAATTCTAGCACAATAAACTAAGTGAAATCAATAAAATATCGACTCATCAAAATGTTCCATGTGAGAGTGGGCATGCATTAACCTCATATTTGGACTTGTCTGATTCATCCTGATCTGCAGAGCTTGCCTGCACCCATTATAGGAAATAAAGTATATAAGCAAGACAATCAAAACACCACATAAAATAATGCCGAGAGGTTCATAGGTCTTTGTGATTACTTTATTTCTATTGCTCAACAACTCTTTACTTCTTCCAGTTACTTAATGCATTAACATTGCTCTATTTTGCTTTTACTTTCATTAGTTTCCATTATGAAATAAAAAGCCTAACTCAGTTGTTGTTGTGTAAGAATTTAAAATATGTCATGAATTTAAGACTATAAGTTAGTCCTCGTTCCAAATTGCTTGATTTTTATGCCAAAATAGCTTTTTATCAGCCTAAGGTTACTTTTGTACCATCTTGAACCCCAAATAAGTTAGTCTAAAATCAAATGAACATAATATGTACCATTCATATAATTTAGAGAGCCTATTTTGAACAAAATGTATAGTTTTCTTTGAAAAATGTAGTGTAAAATAGAAAAATATTACTTTGACACGCACTAGGTGAGTTTGCATTCAAATGACACCCCATAGGGCCTGTATGGGTCTTTATCACGTAGTGAGATAAGAGGGTAATAAAAATAATAGTACATGAATTTTATAAAGAGGAGATTGTAGTGAAATGTGAGAGAACATTATCCATTACGAGGTAAACGCCACCACAAAACAACTTCACAACATGCATAACTACCAGCTCAGTCATTCCACCACAAATCTCCAATTCCAGCTTGATCCTTCCACCACGGATCTGTAGCTCCAACTCGACCCTTCCACCACGAGTCTCCAACTCTAGCTTGACCCTTTCACCACACATCTCTAGCTCCAACTCCAGCTCGACCTTTCATCATGAATCTTTAATTCTAACTCAACCCTTCCATTATAACTTTCTAACTCAGCCCTTCCACCGTAATTCCATCATAGATCTTTTTGTCCTACTCGACCCATTCACCACTAAGATAACAAGTAAATAAGAAATAAATAAAAAACAAATAAGAAATAATTTTGAAATTTCTTAAATTGAGTACAACGAACCTTCTATTTATTCGTATTCCTATGTTAAATTAAAATTACGTAATTCTAACCAAAAGATTGTTTAGTTAGTTGGTATTTTCTAGTTTTGATTTTTAATTTTTTTAATTTTTATTTGAATGAAAATTCTAATCATCAAACAAACTCAAAACTTAACATTTTACTCTTATTTATTTCCATTCATAATCAGAAATTAAGATTATATAGTTTCTAAAAAATTCTTACTCGGTTATATTTTTTAGTTTTAAATTTTTATTTGAATGAAAATTTTAATCATTAAACAAATCCAAAATAATTATCAAATAAGTCAAGATTTAACACGATAATAGTAGTTTCCATGATTTTTATAATCATCAAGTAATCAATAACAATCAAATTTTAAAAATATATATAAAAATAAGACTTTAATTATCAAATGAACCTGAGATAATATAGTAAATTTACATTTTCTAATACATTATTATTATATTTTATATAAACTCAATATGTCCAAGTTAATAAAAATACCTTAATATATATTGAACCTTTATATATGTGGGTGAGTGTATGTGGAGATATGGATGGTGCACATGGAATGCAATTGAATTTGCTGCAACTGCTTTAAAACCCATGTTGAAGATTTATGGGAGCTTCTGACACACGGTTGCATTATTTTACTGTATTAAAAGTTGAAGGATAGGTCCAAACCAGGGACCAATACATTTCTCAAAATACATGTGCTATTAAAAGTTTTAAAAGGACTTCCATTGTCACTCAACGAAAGTTCTTCAGCACCTTCACTCTCTATCGCTATCACTCATTGTCGATCATAACTCACTTCCTTTTCTTTCTTTTTTATTCAATTTTTTTTGTTTTAGTCTAGGATGGCAAAAAAACTCGTGATTGTGAGTAACCGCGGATACAACTCAGTGGATAATTGATACCTGCAGGTAATAGGTATCTGCAGGTAGGGAGTAACAAGTTTTTTAATACCTGTTCATTATTGAGTTGGATTCGAGTTTTGCATTATCCGTATTCGCAGGTACTCGTTATCCACTTAAAAAATTACATCTATATCCTTAGTTTAAATTAAATTTTATGATTGTATCTTTTTAGTTTTCTCAACAACTATTTAAAAATAACCCATCTCTTTCATTTTATTTGTCTTCTTTCTTTTCTCAACAATCCTTCTTCTTTCATTTTTCATTTATTCCCTAATTTTCTACAAAACCAATAAGGTACAACAACGTTGTCCTTCTCCTAAATTCTCTCTTTATTTAAATTCTAACCATTTAACTCATCTCAAACTCCCTCTCCATAAACATTTTCCTTACACTTTAATTTCCTTTGCATAAGTCTTCTTTTTCTCTCCCAATTCTCTTACTAGCACTTTTTCTTCCTTCCACCATTTTCTTTTTATTTTACTTTTCTCAATTAACTTTCCTTCCACCTACCACATTTTCTCTTCCCTTTTCATTAAATACAGCAGTCCCACACTAAAAATACATCTTATTATTCTTTATTTTATTTTTTCTTCTTCTTTAACTCCCAAACTCATTATAAGTAACTTTAACTTAAAATCTATAACACTCTAAAATTAAATCTACAGTTATAATTGTTTTTTTTTAAATATTCGCGGATTTAAAATGAGTATCCAACGGATACCTATAAGTTGAAAAAATCCGCAATTTTTTTTTAAAACAGGTATCAAATATAACAAATACAATTTTACTCAACGAGTAAGATTGTAGATAGACACTATCCATGAACAATCGAGTCTTTTTTTTTTAAGGTTTATGTCTTTTGCCGTCATTCTATTTAGGTATGCTGCATTGTTTGAGATTGTGTAATTGCATTCTTCTCTATTATTGCTTGCATTTCGTGCTCCCTAATTCCTATTATTAACTTAAAATTTTATATTTAATAAGAGTTTATATTTTTCTAATACATTTATTGAATTGTTTTTTATTTGAGATTCTTGTTACATTCAAATTAACATATATTTTTATTTAACTATCTTCAATATTTTTCAAAAAATTGTATTTTTATAAAATTAATATAAGAGGAGACAACTGTGATAATTATAGTATGATTTAAGAAATATACGTATTGAATTTTAAATTGTTTTATTGAAAAATTTAAGAAAATTAATTAGTTTCAATATAATCTTTTAGTAAGTATATATTTTAATATAGATGTTGTAAGATTCATGAATATTTATCAATTATATTTTATATTATATTTTGTATTATATTACATATAAACTTTTTATATATAAAATCTATATAAAATTATAAAAAAATATATAAAATATAATATAAATTAAATTAAATACAAATAAAAATTTAATTTTAATTAAATTTAACTTATAAAATATAAATTTATTTTAATTTTAATTAAATTTAATTTAATAAAATATATAATAAATTTTAATTTTGATTTTTTGTAGGTAATAAAAATCACACTAAATATTAAATTTTAGTTTTTATTTTTTTTGGTAATAAAAATATATTTTATTAAATTTAGGGTTAAATATGTTTTTCGTCCCTCAATTATTGGCCGTTTTTGTGTTTAGTCCCTCTTTTAAACTATAGTACAATTTAGTCCTTCAACTTTAGAAAACTATGGTTTTAGTCTTTTTTACCAAATTTTTTAAACTTTATTTGCTGTTTCAAGCACGTTACATTATAGCATTTGGATTGTTTACACTGTTTGACACATTTTTCTTCAATGTTAACTGAGAAACGCATTTGAAACAGCAAATAAAGTTAAAAAAATTTGGTAAAAAGGACTAAAACTAGAGTTTTCTAAAGTTGAAGGACTAAATTGTACTATAGTTTAAAAGAGGAACTAAACACAAAAACGGCGAATAGTTGGGGGACGAAAAACATATTTAACCCTTAAATTTAAACAAGTAAAAGACATTTAAAGGAATTAAAAAAAATTCAAAAAAATAAAAATGAAAACGTTAGTAAAGTGATTGTGGAATTTGGAAATTTGTTAAAAGTGTAAATGATTTTCAAAATTTAATAATTTTTTTTATTAGATTCTGAAATTTCTATATTTTAAAATCTCATAAATTTTTTAGTTGGATTTCAAAATTCAATAAATTTCAAAATCTGATGAATTTTTTAACTAAATTTTAAAATTTGATAAGTTTTTTAATTGTAAATTTTGAAATTTTATGAATTTTAAAATTTGGTGAATGTTTTAATCAGATTTTCAAATTAATTGAATATTTTAATCAATTTTCGTAATTAAATGAAAGGAGGTTTAGCAAGTGAGAGAAAAAAAAGCTTATCTCAAAGTTATTTAACACATTAAAAAAATGTTTAGAAGATGGGAGAAAGTTGAGATGAAGGGAAATAATTCTCTTTTGCTTTGGTCCGACAGAAAAAAGTTGGTTTTGGTAGAGAATGAGAAAAAAGAAAGTTAGGGGCAGTCAGATATTTTATTTTCCATTTACTTATTATTTACATTTTAATTATTATTATTATTTCCTTTTTTCTTTCTTTTTCTTATTTAACGATCATAATAAGAAATTTTGAATTAGAGATTATTCTTTTTCTTATTTTATTTCTCTATTATAACTTAAGATTTTACTTAGTGTTTTAGGAACTTTTAGAATTAAAGAATTTTCTTACCAATTATTTAAAAAAAAAACTATTTTTGGCATTTTTACATTTGAAACCAAAATTTTATTTATACAAAAATAAATTTGATTGTTGACAATTTTATTTCTTTGGCTAAGTTATATAAAAAAAGTTATACTCTGATATTATAATTACTGTATGAAGTTATAATTGACAAATATAAAAGTATGTAGAACTTATAAAGAAAAACCAGATTTAAATGTTTCAGTATAATAATAGAAATATTTATTTAGCAAGCAAGAGCACTAATATGTCCTATCATAATGTGCTTCAAAATGAAAAGAATTTGAAAAAAAGGGTACATAAGAATAATTGAGGGAGAAAGCCACTAGTGTAAAAAGAGTTTTAGACGTCTGTTATTTTTGGCTTTTGACGTCAGATCTAGATCCGATGTCTATGTGAGTGACGTTACTTGGATGTCGGTTATTTGCAGGTATGACACTGTTATAGACGTCGGTTCACTGACATGACCAACGTCTATAAAAACGTCGTTTATGGCACTAACTAACGTTTACGAGTTGTTATAAACGTCAGACACAAATCTACCAAATGTCTAAGGGCACTATAAAGATGTCAGATGTGGCACTAACCGACGTCTAAATGCACTATAGACGTCAGACATGACATTAACCGAGTCTACGAAGTGTTTGTTGTGTTTTGATGTAGTCTTGCTCGTGTCTTTGGATAGTGTAGTAACACCTCCTTCCTTTGCTAGTTTCTTAGTAAGAAAAAATTGCGTCTTTTACATCTCTTATGACTTTCAACCCAAAGACGAACCTGATTCGTTTCTTAGGTCCATTCCGACCACCAATGAAAAAGAATACAGTGGGTCTCACCGTATTCTTTTTCTTTGGTAGTGGGAATGGAACTAGGCAAGGACCCAGGTTCGGCTTCAGGTTTAAATTTTATAAGAGATAAAAAAACGCAAGCTTTTCTTACGAGGAAACTAGCAAAGGGAGAATGTGCATTACACTACCCAAAGACTCAAGAAAAACTACACCAAAACACAACGACAACTCATTTTAATCGGTTCAAATGAAACATAATACATCAATGATTACTTTAATCGGATTAAAAGCAAGTTTAAACGGTTCAAAAGAGATAAAACGCACCTGAAAATGCAATGCAACGGAGAGAAAACGCGAAGGAAGACGATGATTGCCAGGAGAAACTAGTGTGTGAAACTGCTGGTTTGCAATCACCCATGTAACAAGAAATGAGACGTCAATTGCCCAGGAGACCGACGTCTATAATGGAATATACGTCGAAGACCTCACTAATCTAACGTCCATTCGATTTAAAAAATAATATTTGTGGTATATATAGACGTCAACTGTAGTGGGGACCGACATCTATAATGAACAATAGACGTTGGGGTGGCGTGTTCAGACGTCTAGATGGCGGAAAGAAATGACTTTTGAAATACCCGTTAGACTATAGACATCGGGCGGGCGGAGCACTGAGTCTATAATCGAATATAGATGCCAGATGGCAAGATCAGACGTCTAAATGGCGAAAAAAAATAACTTTTCACCTACCTGTCAGACTATAGACGTTGGTCGGAGGGGCACAAACGTCTACATGGCGGAAAGAAATGACTTTTCACCTACCTGCCAAACATAAAGACGTCAATTACTAAGGGCCCCGACCTCTATAGATTATAGACGTCGGGTCCCTCCCTAACAGACGTCGATAGGCCTGACTTATTTACGAAATTACCATCGGTCAATAATTTACGTCACGTACCCCTCTAACAGACGTCTAATGGGTGACGTTAAAAGCCAATTATGCATTAGTGAGCATAACAAAATATGTAGAGAGAAAAATACCACTCACATAATGTCCTAAGAGCATGTAGTCTTTCATAAATACATTCTCTCCCTTACACCTCATGTTTTTCCTTTGCCCTTTTCCTTGCAAATTGCATGCCATGTGGCTTTCTGGTATAACTAACTTTTCCTCCACATCCAGCTCATCAATTTTTTTGGCTTTCATTTTTCTTGCATGTTACATCTCCACACCACACTTATCCAATATGATATCAAACCTCATATATAAGCACAAACTCATCCTAATTCATTAAATCAATGAAAAGTTCACATACTTTCATAAATATCCTAATAAACAATAGTTGCTACTACAAATAGGTGAAGAAGATATTTTTAGAATTGCAATCTGTGACAAAAAAAAGTTGGCACAAAATGTAACTTAGGATCATCGTTTATGATATAATGCCTTAAAAGGCTCAATGATTTTGGTAACTACGAACTTTTAAGGCATAATTAATGGCGTGGTGATTCAAATACTTATCGATATTGGTAATTAAAGTGCTAGTGGAAGATGCTCTTAAAGATTCAAGTTTTATGAGAAATAATAATTCCTTATTTGTAGAAAAATTGGTGAAGCATATAGATAATGGTTTAAGGCCATTCATTAAAAATTTGTGTTTACCTTTCATCAATTTCTAGTGTTGTTTGATAACTAGTGTAAAATATATATTTGGTTTAATCATTTTCGAGGTTCCTATTTATGCAAAAATGTCTCAAATAGGTCCTTCAGTTATTTTTTAATTCAATTAGGTCTCTATTTCCGTAAAATTGATTCAATTGTAACCTTGCCATTAATTTGAGTGAACGGTGTTAAGAATGCACTTAGGTGGCATGCTGACTTTGCAAATTTGAACCATGTGGTAGAGTTAGCTGGTATAATATGTTTTAGTTAGGGCATTAGATGGAATTTAGTTATCTTAAATTTTAAAAAAGTAAAATTAAATTAAAATAAAAAAACGTGTTATGTTAAATTAGGGGTTTTTTTTTTTCTAGAATGTTCATTATGCGAAAGTAGCGAAAGTAGGGTTTCAGTTTACAGGGTTATTTATTTTCATTCAAAATTGGGGTTCATTCAATCAAATTAGTTGTCCATCAATAGGATTAGGGTTTTGTTGCAGGATTTTATCGTCTTTTATCAAATGTTCTTTGCTGGAATCGCTAGGTTATTTGAGGTGAATCACTTAGAAGGTTAGCAAATGTTGTATGACGGTTTTGAGTTTATTGTTCATTGATTTTGTCACTTTATGTGTTTCCATTTTGCAAACATCAATATGGGGGTTGTCCCACAATGTTACATGTTGAAATATGTTTCGTTATTGATTGCAATGTGGTCCCCCATGTTTAAAGTGTTGTTGGAGTGTCTCTTTTAATGCATTTTGCTTTGAATTTGATTTATTCTTTTTGTCATTGTTATATTATTATTATATAGGTTAAATATTTTTATACTATTGTATGTGGTGGAGAGTGATTTTAAAGTTGTTTTCCACCACGAAGGAAAATTTTGAAATGATGGGAAGCTAAAGTATGAGGGGAAAACTTCAACGTTATCTTTTGATCCAAACATTCGGAGTTGCTTCCTTGTAGTAAGTGTAGTCAAAGGGTTGGAATATGATGGCTTTAAAGAGTTGTTGTACTGTGTAGGAAGGGGTTCTATCTTGGATAACAGGTTTGAGCCTTTGTTTGATGACATTACAACCATGCACATGGTTAACTTAGCTAGGATAAATGGTCAGGTTCATCTATTCGTGGTTCATACAATGTCTGAACCTAAGGTGAAACAATAGCTAGAATATGTTCCTGATGATACATATGAAGTAGAAGTTGAGGCTATGTTGCCTGATAGTGGTCAGAATGTAGGTATAGGTGATGGTGAATGTCAACATTAGAGTGAAATACAATCTGAGATGCCTCACATTGAAGGTCAGAGAGGTAAATGTGATGGTGATGATGAAGGTAAGAGTGAAAGACAGGGTCATGTGGGTAACTGTGAAGAAAATGTTGTTGTCTTAGAAGAAAGAGGTTAAAGTGATGATGACAATGTTGATGTTAATAGTTAGTGTATGAAAGGGCTAGTTGATATAAATGTTGAGTGTGATATAGAAGAGGAGTTAGGAGATAGAGATTGGTGCGGTAATCTGGAAGTTAATGTGCAAAGTGTTTCAAATCAATAAGGTGGACCATCATGGACTCAGATGTCGGATAGTAATTTTGATGATGGATTAAGTAGTGATGACAATAAAGGTTTGCCCAATTATAATTGGGTATCTAAAGAATTACTTAGTGCAACAGAAAGTGATGAACAACATGATGAGGAAGAGGGTTATGGGATGTTCGTAACATTTTCTATGCCAAAAAGTATGGTTGATTTTAAATGGGATTTGGGGACGTATTTTAGTGAGAAGCAAGACTTTTTGGATGCCATAAAAACCTATTCACTCGAAAATGGCAGAAATATCAAATTTGATAAAAATGATAAGCGAAGAATGAGGCTGAAAAGTATGGGTGCAAAAGGAAAATGTTTGTAGATGGCATATTGTGCTTATATGGATGCAGTTTATACGTAACAACTAAGGACTATTATTGACAACCACACGTGTAGTAGCAAACACAAACTTTGATTACTTCATGCGAAGTGGTTGAGCAAGAAATTGGAGAAAATCGTGAGAGAAAATCCAAAAGTGAAGGGAGTGGAAATTCGTGAGAAGATCAATAGAAAATGGAACGTAGGTATATCTAGGTGGATGACTTACAAGGCAAAAGCCATTGCATCAAACAATGTTGATGAGTCTTTCAAACTCTAGTATAAAAGGATATATGATTATGCCCATGAGTTGTTAGCTTGTAATCTAGGATCCACAATGAAGGTAAATGTTGAAGAGAATGAGGGTGGACCAATTTCAAGAGGTTTTATGAATGTCTCAAGGCATGCAAGGATAGTTTTGTCTTATGCAGGCCAATAATTAGGCTGGATGGAGCTTTCTTGAAAGGGAAATATGATGGGGAGTTACTAACTGCTGTTGGAAGAGACATCAATGACCAAATGTTACCTGTTGCATATGTCTTGGTGGAAGTGGAGAATAAGGATACATGAAGATGGTTTTTGGAACTTCTAGTCAAAGACCTTGATGGGGCTCTAGTATGTTCATCATTGACATTCATACCAGACCAACAAAAGGTAATTTCGATAAAAAAATCATAACTTTATATTGGGTTTGACATTAATATCAGACCTCTAACTACAATATCGTAATTTTAAATAACAGAGCCTACTTCAAGCTATACAAGAAGTGCTTCCTGGAGTTGATCAAAGATTTTGTGTCAGGCACCTATATGCCAACTTTAGGAAAAAAAGCACCCATTTACAGCGTCTAATGTGGAGGGTAGCTACAACAATTCACCCACAAACATGGGAAATAGAAATGGGTAAACAAAAATGAGAAAGATAAAAGAGATAAACGATAACGCTTTTAAATACTTGATAAATATTTCTCCAAGGTTTGTTTTAGTTTCATACCTTTTAAACATTTTGTGGCTATTGTAATAAGATTTATGATTTAGTTGTAGTGTTTAATGGCAATTACCAGAATTGGATGAACTTGTACCACAAAATAATATTTATGATTTAGTTGTAATAAATTTAATGGTGAATATGACGACAACTGATTATTAAATTTGGTGCTTAGTTCAGTTGTCTAGATAGTGGCAGACACAAGTCCTAAGCTTTCTGAATCATGTTTTCCTTTTCATACATCCCATGCTTTTTGACTTCGCTTTCCCCAATAGTTTTCTTGTCCAATATATAGCAAATAATTACAGTTGAATGGTAGATACCCACAAACTTTGACACTTTGATTATAACATTATCATACACGAGTCAAATTATTGTTGTTAATATTTCTTAACCTGTTTCAATGAAGATATTGGTCACGATCAAGGTTCACCACCACAACTCAATGTGATACCTTTGTAAACATGTCAGAGGCATTCAAAAGTGTACTAGTTCATACAAGGTTTAAGCCCATCATTACCATGTTGGAGGAGATCCTGCTTTGCATGATGAAGAGATGGACAATAAACAGGACAAAAATACAATAATTTTCTAGGGTCATTTGTCCCAAAATCATGACTAGACTTAATAATGAGTCATAGTTAACTAAATATTGGATTCCTAGGTAACCTCAATTTATTATTTATGAATTGTGTTAAAATTTCTTGTATTTCATTATTAATTTTTTTTCTCTTCACAACTGGTCAACAAACAAGTTGTTTGAAGTTGGCCATGTGTCACAATTTGGGGACAAGTTTGTGGTCAACGTAGACCAATTTTTGTATACATGCAGGAAATGGAGTATAACTGGAATTCCATGTTGTTATTCCCTGGCTGCTATGAAGTTCCTAAATATAGATGGAGAGGACTTCATACCTTGTTGCTTTAGGAAGTCAACATATGAAGAAATATACTCATCAATTATCTATCCTATCAATGGAAACAACATGTGAGACATTACCACATATGCTAATGTCTTGCCTCAACAAAAAAGAATATTGCCAGGAAGACTAAAGAAGAAAAGAAGGTTGGAGCAATGGGAGTTGACAAAGGACCAAACAAGAATGAGAAAGGATGGCTCACTTGAAAGATGTGGGCTTTATAGGGAAGTGGGTCACAACAAAACTTGTTACCCGAAATCAACCCAAGAACGTTTTGTGCACTCTGAGGAACCACACCAACCTAACCCATGAACTGAACCAGTTATACCATCAACAGATCAAGGTCAAGGCTAGCAGGGGATGAATTTCAAAAACTTGAGAATTTTGTAACATATTAGTTGTCTGAACATTTTTAATGGTTGTGTGAAAAATTTGAACAATTGTAATGGTTGTGTAAACATTTTCATAATGTTTATGGAATGATAAGTTATATTGTTTATGGAATGCATTATGATGTGGAGTTGATGTTTATTGCTGTTTGATTAGAAAAAGCTGTTAATATAAGTTAAAAGTTCTTATATAGTCTTTGATTATATTGTTCACTATTATGTTAAATTCTATTTGAAACATAATTTATTGTTGGAGAATGAATGCGCTTGTATCAGGTAGTAAGTCAATTTCTTGTTTTTCATTATGTCTCGTTATGTGCAATTTCAATTTTAACACTTCCACTTATACTTTCTTTTCATAGTGCATTACCATCAATATTCCATATATGAATAAATCTCGTTGGCTTAAGACTCTTGACGAGAGGACCTTATTCGGTCTTTCTAGATGCCTATATGGTTTTCCATAATTGGATGACATCTGAAAATGCTTTAACGATTTTAAATATATTTCCAAAGGATTAGCAAAACATTTCCTAGCTACTTTCTACCTAATCCTTAGCAAATTATATGAATTTATCTCTAGCTACTCCCTAACTGATCCATAGAAAATTATAGAAATTTATTTCTAGTTACTCATTAGATGATACGCAACAATGTGTAACAACTTATTCCTAGCTAATCCCTAGTTGATTCATAGAAAATTTTAATAACTTAACTCTAGTTAATCCCTAGTTGTTATGTAGAAAATTTTAACAACCACTATTATAAAAAAGAACTTTGACGTGTATTATTTTCACTTTTAAAGTCTGCCAAAACACTGACGTCATATCAGGGGATGTTGATTGACGTCAGAGAGAAAAATAACATTCATTGATGTCAAAAACTAGGCATTTCAAACGTTCTTAAATACTTCTAAGATGGTCTTTGGAATATGTCATGGAGGGTCATTTGGACCTCTAACTTCCTCAACGCCTTCTGACTCAAGGATTCTGTATTTTTTTGTTTAGGACCAAAGTAGTCTTTCATGCCGATAACTCCTCCAACGTCACGCACATGACTTAGGTGGTCTAGCTTTCCAATGGAGAATGGAGAACTTCCTGACTCTCTTGTTCGTTGTGGTGGATTCTTCAATAGAGAATGAAAACACGAAATGAATCCATAAACAAACAAAATTATAACCTCCACTTGCGGAAGCACATTTATTTATGGTAAATAACACCCAATTGACCTTTGTTCTTCCTTGCACTCGTGAACGAAACAATCAGTAGACTTAGAGGCGATGGAATTTCAACTCGCGTAAAAGATGTCAATATTAAACGAAAACATGATATAAATCGTTCAAAACTAACAAAATATCCCTACAATAGTAAAACAAGTACTTTAACAAGAGGTAGATGGCAAAAAACTAAACTTTCTTTTTTCTGGCACTCGTCTTGGTAACAATTCCTAAGAAAATCATAACTAATTACATATTATAAATCTTCCAAAATGTTTTATTCTCATATTTGTATCCAATTATTCAAAAAATAATTTATTTAAATCTTAACAACAATATCTTAATGACCAAAAAACAAAATTTTCATTTAAAAATAGAATAAAATGCAACCAGTTATAATACAAATTAAGAAAGTAGGTATAGTAGTAAAGAAAGTACCTTAGGAGAAGAGATCGAAAGGGAACACTTACAATGCCCTAAAGCCCCTATATTACAACGTAACGAAAACAAAGGGAACAAACGAAAGAAGGAAAACAAAGACAAACCTAACAATACACCTTGCAAAAAGTAAACAAATTACCATACCTAAAACGTTAATCAGACTTGTACGAATGAACTTAAATTTGATGACCAACGCTATCACGGACTAGTGGTCACGGACCATGGTGATGCCGACATTTTTCTTAATATTAAAATTTTCATGTGTTTAGATGTCAAAATTAATTTATTTTAGCATTTTCTTATTTTATTTTCGATATGGCCGATGTTAATAAATATTTAAGTTTTATAAGTTTGAGGAGTAAAGTTGATATTATATTTTATAAAATAATTAATATTTACTATTTAGCATATTTTTAACATGAGTTTAGTTTACGCGTCTTTTATTTCGACCTAAACATTTCACTTTTGAAAAGTCAATTTCTTGATCAACAATAACAAAATCAACATTAAACATAAATTAGTGAGTTTTTTTTTTTTTTCATTTATATTCGTTTATGGTGGAAGCTAAATCTCCATATTTTTATTGTATAAATTTCACATAAAAGATTATACACTTTTATATCTTTCAATATATTTATATATTTTCTAATTGATACAAAAAGTAGGTTTAATGACATGTTTGTGATACAGAAGGAAATCTTTTGTATTGATTATAGTTATAATAATTATAAAAATTGGATGTAATGATATTTTGTAATAAAAAAATTATATACTTGTTTTAGTTATAACTGATAATAATATAAAAGATGTCATTTTTAGAGTTTTGGAAGCATGGACCATCTCACTTTCCATCGATTTCAACTTTTATAATGAATTTATTGCAAGGATATCAACCATAAATGATTGATCAGAACATTATTTCATAGTATGGCCTACATCATTACATAGAATGGCCTACATACTTTTCAGACATTATTTAACAAGTTGAATGATAACGCAAAACGACAAAAACAGAATCTTCAACGAATCACAACATTTATCATCGAAAAAACAAGACACAAAAACTAAAAAGATTTTCAAAACGCAGGGAACATTCATGTTATTGCCGATGTGTTTGCGTGCACAGAAACCACTAAGCAATGCGATATTGATCAAGAACTTCAGCATTTCTCTTTCCTGTGACGATTCTGAACTCCCTTAAATCTGCATACTGAAATGGTCGATAACGTGGACCACCGTTAAGTTCCGCTAACTTTGGATGAGCCTCAACAATACCATCCCTTGCTGCTAACATAAATATACCAAACGAATAACGAGTACTTGTTTCCTTGCAGATTACACGATGCCTAGCATTCCAAAATTTTTCATTGCTCCAAACCTGTGAGAAAAAAAGGTATATTTATCTTCAAGAGTAGTGTACAAAATATTACTATATTCAAAAGAAACATAATCATATATGCTCACATGTCCAACATCTCCAATAATGCAGAGGAAGGAGCCTGATTTTGGAGTGACTTTTTTCAATAAGCCAGAATCATCCAACAGCTCAAGACCAGTAACAGTTTCATCATCTTGAAGAAGAGTGATAAATCCTGTATCTGAGTGCAACATTATTCCCATTTCACCAACATTTTCAGGGCTGAAATTGTATTTAATAGTTCTTAAAAGGAAAGGCCAGTCCTTGAAATCAACATCCACTATACCCAAACACTTNGCCATTTTTTGTGCTATAGTTGATGCTAAGTCATGAATTGCTTTCCCATACTCCTTTACTATTTCCCTGTCATGCAAACAAATCTACATTATTTAAAGCTTTTGCAATGGCTGCTATGAAATAAAGAGAGAGGTTGAAGAAAGGAACCTGTAACGGGGTGGTAAATCCANNTNNGAAAAGAAATCTTCAANTGCCTGTGGTGATTTATGATAGTCATATATTCCCATGGCCTCATATAGAGGACTTGATGGAAACGGTGGAATATAACCACTGTCAGGAATTACGGATTTGTTGCGCAATTTTGTCTCCAAAGGAAGATCATGCCAGAATTTCACCGCTGATTTCATCTCTTTCATGAGTGTTTCTGAAATAGGGTGGTTGATGACCCTGAAAATACCACATTGCTCACATGCTTCTCTTAGCTTCTTCCACTCCTCTCCCTCTGAAAGCTTCTGAAAATCCACCACAGGAACATTAGCCTCCATCTCTTTCTCTTTCCTGATCCTTTGCCTTGGATACACTCTCTGTTTTTTAGAGCGGAGCAACTAGTTAACTCACTAATATATAGACGAATCAGTCTTGCCTCGGTAAAAGTAAGTTGTTAATGTTTGTAAATTTCAAGACATATACCCTCATGTAAATTTAATAATTCAAATGGGGCACAATCCCCGGATTCCGGCTCGTTACGGAGAAAATTTAATTTTTTTTTTATGAAGATGAAATTTAAATCCAACTCATTTAAATCTGATTGGATTAAATATGTAATGGATCGAATTGAACCACGAATCTATCTACTTAATTTTATTTTATTAAAATTTAATTTTAATTTTATAAAAAAATTATTTATTATTATTTTTGTTTGAAAAAATTATTTAAATTTCTTATTTTCAAAATTAATTAAACACTTATGTTGGAAGTGAGATTTGAGAGTGAAATTTCCTCAAATTTGAATTATAGAAAGTTTGTAATTTTTTTATTTTAAAAAATTACAATTAAGTGAGTCAATGAACCCGTGATGGATCGTACTGGTTCAAATTTTTGTGACTCACTAATAAATAAATGAGTCGGGTTGAATTGATTTACTAAGTGATCAATCCTTGATCGATCGGACCAGGTGACCGTTTTCATAGAACTACTTAAATTTAAATTTTAAGAAAATGAATTTGATGATTAAGAATGATAATAGATCTGATCGAAAATACTCGATATATATATTCAAATAATAAAAAAATTATTAATAAAATAGAGAATATATATATATATATATATATATATATATAAATGAATTCGTATTAATAATAACATAACGATATTATGACACATTTTTACGTTTATTTAACACATAATACAAGTATAAAATAGTTATAAAAATACGAAGTTTTGTATTTTTAAAAAAAGAAAATAAAAAAAAAATATTAAAATTAGATATGTTAAAAAATATTTTACTTAATAATAGCATACAAACTGTTAGTTAGGAGTGCAAGTTATAAATGTAGTAAACTATTGCTTTGGAAAGATCCGACATAATTACGTAATTGTATCGATTTCATTGGCTGCTGCGCTTTTCTTTATTGGGACAAAATCTTCTAGAAAGAAAACGAATCTATTGTTCAACCACACATTTTTTTCCAAAAACATTATTTTTCTAAATACCAAACTTTTTACATATTCAAACCCAATATATATTTTTCAAAGCATATTTTTTAAGATAATTATACGTCAACCAATTCACATTATCTAAGGTTGTTCACACCAAATCTAACAATTTTCTAATTAATCTATAATAGCATAAAAAAGACCTCCATTTGTATCATCTACATTTGAGAATTCTAAAAACTACTCATTAACTTGTAATGGAGTTGATGAAATATCCACACACCGTAATAGAAAAAACATGTTCTCTATATGACTTATTAGCTTGAGTACAATCAAGCATGCTTGAATAATATTTTGCATTCTTATTTTTCTTTTATAATTTTTGTTTTGATTTCACATGCTAAAAAGCTTATTGATGTGAATCACATTTGCACAAGGACTAATTTAGGACTTTTAGGGTTAAAATCTTATAGAAAATTTAGAAAATAGATAAGAAAGTTGATAGTATTTTGTTTAAGACAAAAATCGTCTAAACATTAAGTGTTAAGATATGATCGTCTAAATGAAATAACACTAGTAAAAAAAGAGATATTACTGCACCCGTTAGGCTTCGATTCACCAGAAACCGAAGCATAAAATGATGCAGTGACATTTTTGAAATTTTTTTCAAAAGTATAAGCTTTGGTAGTTTTGGAATTGAAGCAATATAGTATATATGGCCTCGGTTGTCAACAAAACTGAAGACAAAAACTCCTACTAGACGTTGACAATCTAGTCAACTGTTTGATGAAAATTTTTATGCAAGGCTTTTGATATCGATTGTCTGCAAAGCTGAGGCTAAAAACCTTTGTAAGAAGCTGACAATCCAGTCAGCTGTATGATAAAATCTCTATGCAGGGCTTTTGGCATCGGTTGTCTGGGCTTTTAGCATCATTTGTGTGTAGAACCAAGGCCAAAAATCCCTACAGACACTGACATTCTAGTCAGTTGTTTGATAAAATCTCTATGCAAGGCTTTTGGCATTGGTTGTCTGTAAAACCGAAACCAAAAACCCTTAAAATACTTTCGAGGCTTACATAAATACCTTTAAAATTAATATTTTCTTAAACCTGCAAAAAATACCACAAAACAACACATTATATTTATCACACCCAAGCCAGAATCTATACAAGAATATGTTTTCCTTACAACTTGTAAATGTGTTATATACTAATGCAACATATATCAAACATAAAAAATTACATTAAACGTAAAAAAAATACTTTAACATAAATATAAACAATAATTAAAAACATATTTATAAAAATTAAAATTTTTCATGAACCTAGGAGCATAAAACAGTTGGAATTAGAAAGCTCTCAAATCTTCAAAATATCAAGTGAAAAATTTGCATCTAATATGAAGAACCTGATCAAAAAGTAGTTGCACTAGTCTTTGAAATGATAAAAATAAAACTTGAGCAAACCTCTCTCTCGTGATTTCAAAATGGAAGTCAAGTAAAGATTATGGAGTTGGGGACATGGAAGGCAAGGGAAGATTTGAGAATGAAGGAGTGAAAAAGTGGTAACAACACATTATGACAATGAAACGGTGTTCGCAAGGAACCAAAACAGTAAAGAAAGAGAGAAAAAAGTGGTGTTTTCGTAAAAATTTCTTTTAAAATAATCTTGGACAACACATTATGCTTCAGTCATAATAAAAATTGAAACCAAATCTTGTCACTCAAATAAAATAATTTTAAAAAATAGAAATTTTGAAAATTTTTTAATTTTGTTACTCAATTCTTTAATAATTGAAATAGAAAATTATGTACGGATTCTATTCTTATAAGAACCGAAACCAAACATTTTTAAAATTTTGAAAAATTTTACACACCTTTCATCTTCAGTTGTTAGAGAATCAAAATAGAAAAAAATGTATAACTTTGGTTATTTAAAAACTAATGTCATATCTCCTCTCTTAAATAAAATAATTAAAAATATAACAAATTTTAAAAATATGTTGAGAAACCGAAGGAACAAGCATATATAAAAAAGACAAATCTAGACTAGTACCTAAAGCCTTATTCCATCAAATATATGTTGCATTGTTTTACTTTATTTAATATATTTTCAAAACAAACATGATACTCATTTGCATTATTTATAATTTATATGTTTTTATTTTTTATTTTTTGTTTATTTATTTGTTTGTTTATTCACATTTAATATTGATTTATTAAAAACGATTTATTAACCTATGGGGTTGTATTCTTATTCATTTTTTGATGTATTTCTTGTATTTTAGTGATCTGATAACTTAGATTTTTTATGTATGTTTTATATTTTTAATTAGTAATTATAATTTTACCTTTTGAATTATGAGAAATTTAAATTTTTCATGTGTTATTTTCATCAATGTCTTAATTATTTTAGTCTTTTTCATCAATTGGATGACAATCTTAATGCATAAAAAATAGAATCTGTATTAACAAACAAAATGAAATTCAAAATATACTCAATAAAATTTCATGAAACTATAAAAATGGATTGTAATGTATGTTTAATTAATTTATAATTAAAACGTAAAATGAATAACAAAAAAAACGTATTTTTTTATCAATTTATTCAATATAATCGTATTTCCCATTCAATTCAATTATTAAAGTATTTATACTGTTTACAATTCATTATTTTAAGAAAAAAAAATTTAAATAAGAGTTTAAAATATGAATTTGTGTTAAAACACGATGACTTCAAATAGATATTTATTCTTTCTATTTTTACCAAATCTACTTTTTATATACATAATCTAACTTTATAATTTTAAATTTATTGAAAGTCTGTATCGATTAAAAATAAAATTAATTTATAATAAATAAATGGAATGTAAACCTCGTTTTATAAACTAATTTTATAGATTTGAGTTACAGTTATCTACTTTCTAATAAGATTTACTATTTACATTTTCTTTATTATTGTTTAATCTTTGTAATTTTACACCCTCAATTCTTTACATTTTCACATTATGTATCTTTTATAATTTTATGTCATTTACTCTTATTTTTTGTTGTCATGTAATGTTTATATTTTTATAGAATTTACTCAACAATTCATATATAGTTAATCCTTTATGTTATTATTAGAGCGTATATCATTTACATTTTTATATATTTTTTATTTCATTTAAAATTGAATTTAAATTCTTAATTTTAGTTAACTTAATCGTAATATATTATTTAAAATAATTATACACTTATTTTACTATATAAATATATAACTTAAATACATTATGCAAACAATTAAAATATTATTATTTAATTTTATACAATGAAATACCTATTACCAGTTCATATATATTTTCAGACTGAAATCGTACTTAGTATATTCAAAGACTTGGCGATCTTTTGTGATATAGTTTTTTCCACGTCTTGAACTGTTTAGCCATATTTGTCTTTTGTGATATAGTTTATGCCACGTCTTCAATTGCTTCGCCATATTTGCCATATTCGTCTCTTTCTCTTTCTCTTTCACTTCTTCTTATTATTTGCCTTAAATATGATTCTTAGAGTTTTTCCAGAGCGATTTAAAAAAGACTTTGTTTACCGTTTTCAAACTGATATATAGAAACAGAAATATAGAAAATATTTAATCTTTTGTATCGGTTCTAAAACCGGAATAAAAAAGTACATTTTTATATTGGTAGAAAAATTTTACAAATTTCACTTTTTTATATTAGTTCTAAAACCGCTATAAAAAATTCATTAAAAGATGAATAAATATGTATATGATCTAGATCTTTTATTCAAAATAATTAATATATTTTTTATTATTTACACATCAAATAACTTTTCCTAATATGAATGTATTATGTATGCATCTAATATTTAGTTAAGATTATTTATAAATACTTAAAAAAATATAGCTTATTATTCTTGAACATCTTTTAGGACCTTTTGCTTTATTGGAGATGCGTTATCGAATATCTATACAATAAACAGTTTGAGTCAACTTATAATGATAATAAATGTTAGTTATAAAATGTTCACGTTACAAAATTTTGATGAGTCAAGAATGTTTGTGGACATGATTTTTTGCATGTGTCTCATGACATAATATTCACATTCAAAGCTTTCCAATTGACAAGAGTACTACAAGTTAAATTTATAAAGTATAATAAATTCTATAATTTTATTTCAATACTTTGAAAGGTTAACTACTTACAGTTGGTACAATGAACTGCAACTTCTTTCTAGAGGCAGTATGTGTTCTTTGCAACCTCGAATACGCCTCAACCACTCTATAAAGGTGAATGTACATTGAAATCAGTGCCTAGTATGAAACTTAGAAAAATTAAATTATGTATACACAAAAAATAAATTATTAAAAAACTTACACTATTCGTGTACTTTTAATTGTCAAAGTGAGAGGTTTTTGTGTAAAGAACACAAGAGAACCACAAGAGACGATTGAGGAAGAATTGGTAACAATTTCCAATGACCCTTGTAGATTCAAACAATAATAGTGTGAAATAAGATTTATATAAATAGAATTTTATTAATAAAGAAAAACACATACTTACTATTGCAAATGAGGAGCAAAGTAGACTTGTTTTTTTCCCCTTTTCAAAGGCCTCTAAGAGGTACTTTTGGACCTTTTCACCTTCATTCCCAACTCTTTGAATGGAAACTAGGTCAACAAATCTATAAATGTGATTATTCTTTCTCTCAATGCTTAACTGATGTAAATACCTTAGACATTGAAACTGAATAATGTTATAATAACGAATTAAAATTATTTAAACTTCATATAAGTAAAAATTTACTTACAAAAACTAAAGTTGTAATATTGATATATATGACATATTAGTGCCAAAGAAAACTTCAACAACATCCCTCTGACATATAAAGAAACATAGGGAAGTTGTCTTATTTGTGCCTTCAGGAGGCATTTATAACTCTGTAGGAGAAAGGAAGATCTTCACTATCAAAACACCAAGTTATTCTAAAATTGTTTGTTATGGCGATTGTGGCGACTGTGGCAGTTGTGGCAATGATTCACTCACATCCTCCTCTGTATGTGCTCCAACTTGGTATACATACTTAAAAACTTATGTAAGATTAATATACAATTACAAATAAAAATAACAGAATGTGTAATTAAAATAATTACCTCCTTTACAATTGGTTTTGATAACCAAACGAGCTAAAGGATAACATTTCTAGGGGCCTACCCCACAATCTGAACCTCCTGAGTGGGCACATGGGCTCGAGTAGTAGCATCTTGAACGTTTACAACCACCACCTTCTTCATATCAGCTGTAATGGTTTCATGGTGTATGGTTAACCTTAATGCATACATTTTACCTAAGTTAGCCAAATAATATTTGTAAAATAATGGATGCCTTGCTTCTATCGAGCCCAAAACTAAAAAACTTAAGACACAAAGGAAACCTCACGGCTGTAGCCATGGATGCCACCACTGCAACCACACTATCAGAGTCTATAAAAACAAAATTTCTCCTTTGTTTTAGATAAATATTTTGGAGACCTTTGAGAGGGCTTTCTAAAGAGATTTTAGAGAGACTTTAGAAAGTCTCCTCACACCTTTCCTTTGTATTTAAAGAATATCTTTAGAGGAATAAGAGATGACGTTTGTTCTATGTTTAACTTCTTTTCATTCATTGTGAGGAGCTAAATATTCTAGGTGTTAGAATGAAATGTAAATCACTTTGAACTCTTTGTATTCAATATTATCTTTAATTATGAAAGTTTGTTTTTGATCATAAGTTTTTTAATTGATTTATGCTTGTTGTTAGATGAATTGATCACTGATCTTATCTAACTAGTTTGAGATTCAATGGAAATTAGTTTCATGTAGTGGTCCAATAAGTTTTTTTGTATGCTTCTAGATGCTAGGAATAGATATATTGTTCCTTGGATCATTAAAGAATTTAGGGAACATGGAATCAATATTCTTCCACTACAAACCATCTGTCGGATGCCTCAAATTCCCATATTTTATACATTCATATACATGTCATCTCATGAGTTTTGCATCATTGGGTTACTGAATAAGCTTTTCAACCACGAAACATGAGGAAGATACCACAAGACTTTTGTAAGAGGACCTTTACTATCACATTTTGACTCACCATCTTTTTGTTTGTATCATGATACCCCACATTGTGGACATTGGTGTAACTTGGCACACTCTCTCTACTACAAGACATAATCGTTTGGGCATGCATGAATTGTTTACACTCCATACCAATGGGACAATATTTTCTTCACATCATAATTGCATGTTGGCAATGTGTTAACTTCAAGAAGCATGTCACTCAACAACTCAAGCATTTCTATGAAGCTTTTACTCAGTCCACCGATTTCTTACCTTCGCATTGAACAATTTTAATATTGTTGACAATCAAGTATACTTAGTGCATTTTTGATACAATGGTTTCTCTGCATCACTGCACAAGTTTTTATACATATGAGAATATTGGAAGGAATCATGTTCGACATCGTGTACCATGTTCTTTAGCTGATCACCTATCTCTAAATCAACTTGCTTTGCTTTTACTTTAAACTTAGTTACACTTAACTAGCATGTCTATTAATTCACCATGTAAAGTCCACTTTGTGTAGCCCTTTAGGAATCCATCACAAAGAACATGCTCCTGAATATCTTCAGTTAGTAGTTTTCGCTCATTCAAACAATTAACACACATGCAATATAATCTTCCATTATTGTTTGGAACATTAATCTTTGGAAATTCAAGAAATGGTTCTACTCCACTCTCATATTCATCTTTTATGCCTATCAAATTTATCCAACTTTGGTCTATTGTTATCTGTAAACACCAACACCTATACTTTTAAGTGGAGCTAAGAAACAGTTAAACACATAATCCAATCTATGAACTCAGTCCTACTACTAAACCACAACATAAACAATTAATCAATAGATTTAATTCAATACGCCTCACTTCAAACCATAGAAAGAGCATGGCCCACAACATTGTGAAACCTCTGCAACCATAAACTCCAACGATACATTGTAGCACCGCAAACAACACATTGTAGCACTACCAACGACAAAGCAAGGAAGGAATGTGAGACGACAACGATGACCAAGGAAACACGTGCACAACAACCAACGACCAATGCAGAGAAAGTTCAGAGAACCAATGAAGCAATAAGGGAAACACAATGAAGTCATTATTGGACAAACAACGAAGGAAACATGAATGAGAGGAAGATACGAATTAGAAGGAGAAACACACATAAAGGAAGAAGGAGATAAATATTAAACATTCTATATCGATTTTAGGAACTAATCAATATAAAAAATGTTCTCCAATATTACATTTTTTTACCACGTCACTTTTTATACCGATTTTAGATCTAAGTGATATAAAAAAGCAATTTTCTATATCAATTTTGAGTATAATCAACATAAAAAGCTTTGCAATTTATTACCATTTTTCTGCTATGTCATTTTGTATATTAATTTTGGGTCCACGTGATATAGAAAACTTCGCATATTTACCATACTCATGTCACTTTCTGTACCGAGAAGATATCAACCACTATAAATGTCATTATAAAAAACGTGTTTTTGAGCTAGTGACAACTGTATTCCTCAGTGGCACATAATTTTTCAACAACATTTAAAATATTAGAGTGACATGGTGTTTTCCATTTACCTACCAACCTGACAACAATTCATGACGTGTACGTTGCTTGATCACTCGATTGGTGGTTGCTTTATTTGCTTCTAGAAGATTACAACAAAACCTTTTATGCACGGAAACGGGCGCATTATTTTATTTCTATATTAACGAGTAAGACTTTCTTTTATCCACACACGTGATGATCGTGTATATATATATATATATTATAATTTTACTTAAAATTTATTTTTTAGCTTTTGATGTAAAATTATTTATTAAAATATTTTTATTAATTAATAATAATAAAATTAATCGGTTTAATTTTTGTTTAAATTTAATAGTTTTAAATAAATTTTTATTATTTTTAATTTCAAAAAGTTTCTTTCTTATTATAATTATTAATATTATTCTATAAGTTATATATATTTGAAAAAATTCTATTTTTTTATAATTTGAAATGCGATTTAGCTTATCACTTTTCAATCCAATAACTTCTTTTAATTTATTTATTCTAAAATTTATAGTTTTATAAAAAAATTCAACAAATTATTTTGTTTCAAATATCATTTTAAGGTTTAACATTAAAAATATATAATTTAGTGAGTTTAATTTTTTAACACTAAATAGAAAATTAAAAATATTTTTATATATTTTAAATTGTTTAAATCTACCTTGAAGTGTAGTAAATGCTTTATCTAATATATATATATATATATATATATATATATATATATATATATATATATATATATATATATATATATATATATATNATATATATATATATATATATATATATAAAGTAATTAATTTTAAATGATTCTTAAGAGATTTTATAATTTTATTATCAACATTTTCATCAAATTGTTTATGTTTACAACTAATAAGGTTTTTTTTTTCATGAAACTTAATTTTCTTTGAGTTTTTTAAAATATGAAAGACAATCTTTTAATTGTTAAATAGTTTCATCAATGCACATGTCTCCTGATTATAAATTCTTACTTAATTACAAATAAATGACATACCAAACATGTCTAACAAAAATTTAAAGTTTTCTAGTCATACGTTGCTGAACAATTAATCTCACTTTTTATTTGAGGATCATCACTAGCTTTAGCTAATTAAAAAAAAAAAAAAAACATCTCCTAAAAGTTTGAAATCTTATTTCAATACAGCCTTTCCAATGTGTTTTTGACAATTATTTAAGGGTTAATATATATATTGATGGAGATTGCTTTAAGGATGTTTTTTAACATAAAGATGATTTTTCAAGTAGGTTAATGAAGTTTTTTTAAAGGTGAATTCCATATGAATAATGATAGTAGAGAAAACAAATAAAGATGAAGAGATAAAGATGTTGGTGTTGTATGGTCTTAGTAGATGTTGTTACCAATAAGGAGATTGTTACTAATTAGGAGCATTGGTAAAATCTGAAGAATTGTTTTGATGATGCTGCAAGAAGTATTATTTAAAGAGAACATTAGATTTATTTAAAAAGCAACTTGTAGAATTTGGATGTAGTAGGAAAATCTTAAACCTTGTATTTTTAACTTGAATAATCGATTATGGACAAGCTATAATCGATTATCACTTGCATTTTCTACTAGAATAATCGATTATCATGAAGCAATAATCGATTATCACAAGTCATACTTGAATAATCGATTATCACTTCATATAATCGATTATCACTTTTTGAAAACTCTGTAACGGACTTGAATAATCGATTATCACTTACAATAATCGATTATTCATGGTTTTTGGAAGCTGACCTTTGGCATTCAGTGTACTTGGCTATATAATTGGTTTCTGTAATCTTCAGAAGCAACGTTTTTGAACCGAGAAAGCTTAATAGAACACTATTTGTCAGAGGAAAGTTCTCAGAAGCTTTGTTCATAGTTCCCTTGCTTGGTCTCGTGAAAGGAGAGGCTCGCGTATCGTGTGTCGATAGTCGGAGCAGACTCTCTTCGAGTTAGCAAGGTGCTCTGCCTGGTCTTGTGAAAGGAGAAGCTCACGAATCGTTGGTCGATTGCCGGAGCGGTTCTCTTCAAGTTGGTAGAGTGATCTTCTTCCGGTTCGCTCGTCGAAGGAAGGTTTATCTATCTGATTTTCATTCACTTAATTGTAATCTGAGAAAAATATTTTTAGTGAAACTGTTAATCACTCTTTACAGTGATTAACGACTGGACGTAGATTCTGTTGAATCGAACCAGTATAAAAATACTCGTGTGATTTTCTCTTCCCTACACTCCTTAATCTTTTAGCACTCCAACTGTTCGATAAAAGTTTTACAAGAAATTTAAAACTGACAAAGGAACTATTTTTGTGACCGAACACGCTTTCTGCTTATTCTTAGTTTTATTCTGCTGCATCATACTCTATCTTAGAACCATACTCCCCCTGGTATCAATAATTGGTCTCAGAGCTTGCTTTGATAGTTTTTCAAAATATTTGCGAAAATGGCCGGTCACAATCAAAACTTTGTATATGCTGAGGGTGCTTCCATTAACAGACCTCCACTTTTTACTGGAGATAACTATGCTTTCTGGAAAGTTAGAATGGAAATTTTTATGGGGTCTATTGATAGAGGCATCTGGGAAGCTGTACAAAGTGGTCCTTATATTCCAAAAATTACAGTTGATGGTGTAAAAGTAGAAAAAT
>NC_028351.1:13020264-13129852 GCF_000741045.1 Vigna radiata var. radiata
CTTGATGATGAAGTTGTTTTAAGAAACAAAATTAGTAATTTAGAAACAAAATTGTCTGATGCTACTAGTGAACCTGTTGAGTGTCTGTCTTGTAAGAGTCATATGTTTGATATTGACATACTTGAAAACTTACTTGCAAAGGAAACCAAGAATATTTCACATGCTAAGACAAACTTTAATAAATGCAATGTTAAAAATAGAAACATGCATCAAAATTATAAGTCGAAAGTAAGAAAAACTCGTAGAGTTTGGGTTGAAAAATGGACTTTTGTTAAAAATAAAGTGAGTAATGTGTGTTGTTTTTACTGTATGAAGCATGGTCACACGTCTAACAAATGCAACATTAAACATTTTGAAGTTCCAAATGGAAAATATACTTGGATTCCTATCGTAAAGTAATATGTCTCTAACCTCAAGGATCCAAATAAGATTATGGGTACCAAAAACTCTATTGCTTTGTTTTGTAGAATAAGTTTTTCAAAAGGAGAAGAAAACTTTATGATACTTTGCTTTTGGAATTGATGCTCCAAGCCAGGAAGTGAGTCAATCAAGTGATATGCAAAGCTTTGGTTCGAGCACCAAGTGATTGAGCTAAGTAGTATTCAAACTGTACTGTTGCATTTTGCTCTGCTTGATCTTAAAATCTTTGATTACTATTATATTCATTTCTGTTTGGGCAAATGATATGTTCATCACTGATTCATTTATCCTGTGGTGTGTTCTTATTTGTTTTAGCACTTCAATCAGTGAAATTCTTCTGTTATGAGATATTCATGTGCTAAATTTAATCTTTTGGAATGATTAGTCATGTGCAATTGTTATTTCAATGATTTGTTTTTGTTTATAAATTGAATCTGTGTTTAACTGGTTTAGTATTCAATTTCCTGAATACTTTGAAGTAAGCCTTGATATATCTTTTGTCAAAAGCAATGAAAAATTCATTTGAATGATCTGACTGATAGATTTTCATTGGCATTTTTGGATGATTAAGACATTTGATGATTAAATTCTCAATTCTGTTTCAAAGCTGTTTTTGTGGAGATTTGTTTTCAAGTTCAAATGCATACCGCATAAGCTATGATAATACTCATTGAGAACTTGGATGCAGTAAATGAACTGATCAAGTTTTGCATAATTTTGATGTAAAGTATCTAGTTTATAAACTGTTGAAAGATAAAATCTGAATCAACTTTTGTGTTTGAATTTTCTATATGTTGTTTTGATATGCACAACTGAATTTATGGGATTGAACATATTGGGATATAAGAGTGCATGAATCATAGTTGCTATTTGGGAAGGTATAAATTATGCTGTCAAAATTAGTTTTTGAACTACTTGTGCTAGTAGAAATGCTTTCCTATTAAACCTGGAGCAATTGTGATGTGATCATATTCATTTAAGCTACTATTGCGGTCATTGTAGTTTATAAATTAGTGGTTGAACCATAAACATATAAATTATTTGATAAATGATTGTTGATTTCATGGGTAAATTGAGTATGCTAAAGCTGGATTTGATTTACTAAGAATTATTGAAACTGTTTTGGAATTGCAAATACTTTTCTGATCTGGCTTGTAAGCATTTCTCCATTGTTTTGGGCTGAACAGATCTTAAAATATTTTTCAATCTGTTTGTGAGTGCATAAGAAATTTTTGTTTGACATCTTATGACATGATCTTTTGATACCTGGTACCCATTTAAGGGGGAGATATATAAGGCTGTTAGATATCTGGTTATTCATCTATACTTTGGTATTTCATCATGTATTTGCCTCTCATTTTATCAAAGTTTAAATTTTATAAATTGCATCTCTCTTTTGATGAGGGTGAGAGCCATTTAAGGGAATATCTTTACCCTATGATCTTAGAAGACATTTTATGAATGATAGATGTGTTTTAGGTTGAAAATTTGGCCCAAATTTGTGTTTTTCGAAAATTAACGTAAATAATCGATTACCAAGGGATGATAATCGATTATCTAGGCCTAAAAATTTAGATTTTGACAATTTTGAACACAAATAATCGATTATTTAAAGTAATAATCGATTATCAACGTAAAAAAAAAAACTTTTTAATTTTTTTTTTGTTTTTCTTTTAAAAGGGGATTATTACATTTAGGAGGAGTAAAGTTACTTATTTTATGAGGAGCATAAACTTTAGATTTTTTTTAAAAAGAGGGGGTGAAGCTTTTTGATTGAGAACTTTTGTGATAACTGGAAGATATGAGTCTTGCGCTGAAACCTCACCTTAATCAAATTTATGAATGGCAGCAAGCTCATGAAAGTTATATGGTTGATCAATTTCTTGATCTTGATGTTCGCGTATCTAACATTGAGAGTCATCTCAATATCCTACCTACTGAAAGATCCCCTACTCCTGAATTCTAGGGTTTAGGCCACTAAGATTTTTTGTTGTGTTATATTCTTTGTGTTATTTAATATTGATCTTTATGAATTTCATGTAATTCCTTTCCGTTCTTAATGAAATGAGCTTTTATGTCAATTTTATGCATATATTATATAATTGAGGGGGAGCTCATATTAAGGGTAAGATTTTTACATTATTCTTTTTTCCTATGATCAAAAAAGGGGGAGAAAAAATATAAGGGGAGAATTAAGGGGAGAAATATTTTACAATTGTACAGGTACTACTAACTTTGTGGTCGTCTATTAGCTTGTATGTGTTGTAGGTAAACTTGAGTTGCTTTTAAAAGTGAACTTTTGATCATCATCAAAAAGGGGGAGATTGTTACTAATTAGGAGCATTGGTAAAACCTGAAGAATTGTTTTGATGATGCTGCAAGAAGTATTATTTAAAGAGAACATTAGATTTATTTAAAAAGCAACTTGTAGAATTTGGATGTAGTAGGAAAATCTCAAACCTTGTATTTTTAACTTGAATAATCGATTATGGACAAGCTATAATCGATTATCACTAGCATTTTGTACTAGAATAATAGATTATCATGAAGCAATAATCGATTATCACAAGTCATACTTGAATAATCGATTATCACTTCATATAATCGATTATCATTTTTTGAAAACTCTGTAACGGACTTGAATAATCGATTATCACTTACAATAATCGATTATTCATGGTAGTTGAGAGATGACCTTTGGCATTCAGTGTACTTGGCTATATAATTGGTTTCTGTAATCTTCAGAAGCAACGTTTTTTAACTGAGAAAGCTTAGTAGAACACTGTTTGCCAGAGGAAAGTTCTCAGAAGCTTTGTTCATAGTTCCCTTGCTTGGTCTCGTGAAAGGAGAGGCCTGCGTATCGTGTGTCGATAGTCGGAGCAGACTCTCTTCGAATTAGCAAGGTGCTCTGCCTGGTCTTGTGAAAGGAGAAGCTCGCGAATCGTTGGTCGATTGCCGGAGCGGTTCTCTTCAAGTTGGTAGAGTGGTCTTCTTCCGGTTCGTTCGTCGAAGGAAGGTTTATCTATCTGATTTTCATTCACTTAATTGTAATCTGAGAAAAATATTTTTAGTGAAACTGTTAATCACTCTTTACAGTGATTAACGACTGGACGTAGATTCCCTTGAATCGAACCAGTATAAAAATACTCGTGTGATTTTTCTATTCCCTACACTCATTTTATTTTACGCATATTAACTGTTTGATAAATTTTCTGAAAGAAAATTGTTTTTCGAAAAAAAGACCAATTTCGTTTTAACTGTGACCGAACACGCTTATACGCTTACTCTAAGTTTTATTGCGTTGCGTTATACTCTTTGAACCATACCCCTCCGATGCCAACAGATGTCCTTCTAGGAGGTTAGGTCAACTATGAAGACATTTCATATGGTGAGAACTCAAGATGAGAAGTCTTGTAAATTTGGCAAAATGACTTTACATTCAATCAAGTTCTAATGATTACAAAAGGATATCTCTCCTTTTATAGGTGAAGGAGAAGGCTAGAGTACACACTAGTAAAAATATGGATTTTTAACATGCCTATTATGCTTCAGTTGACAAGAAACCAAAGCATAAGCTGGCGCGGTGGCATTTTTGAAATTTTCGCTAAAACATATATGTCATGGTTCTATTTTAACCACGACCATAAGTGGTATATGACCTCGGTTGCCCTCATAATCGAGGCCATAAAGTTTGCAAAAATTGACAATAAAAGACTTTTCACCTGCCAAATATATTTGTGCAGAGGATTTGACCGCGATTGTCTACAGAACCGAGGCCAAAAACCCCTAGTCCACTGACAAATGCTCTTTTGCAGCTTGATCAAATCACTGTACATGGGTTTTGGCCTCGGTTGCCCACAAAAGCGAGGCTAAAAACCCCTTGGCCCTACTGACATTCCCGCCTGCACTCTGACGTTTTAAATGACTGATTTTTCTGAAAGGGTATATGGCCTCGGTTCTGCAAACCGACGCCATAGACCCACTTCCTAATGTCTTTTCAAATTTCCTGACTTGGTAAAATAATTCAAATATATATATTTTTTATTGGTTTTTGACCGCGGTTGGTAGAGAACTAAGGTAATAAACCTCTTTTGTCGCTTTTGGGTGCGTAACCGAGGTAAAATGCCTAATCAAAATTTTAAAAATGCCATTTAGAATTAATTTTGAATATTTTTCTGGGGACTATAGACCGCGGTTGTCTGGAGAAGCGAGGTAGTATCCCCCCTACTACTTGGTTTAGTGTAAAACTAAGGTAGTAGTCCTTGTCCAAGGTAAAAATTCGCGAAAGCGCAAACAATTCTTCTTCTCCAGCGATTTCTCTCTGCAACTTCTTCTTCTTCTACGTCGTTGCGACCTTTCTCCCTTCTTCCTTACGCCACCGTTGCGCCATCGTCGTCACTGTAGAAGGACTTCCTTCCTCATTTTTCATCACCTACGTTTGTATCCGATCAAATTTGGCTTTGGTCAACGATGTTTTTTCGTTTTTTTTTCATTTTTGGGTTGGTTTGATACATTTTTTTTATTAATTCAGATTATCAAACTTATGTTTTGTTGTATTTTTTCGTAGGTATTGTTTTTTTTCTTTTAAATTTGTTTCGTTTCAGACCGTGGGTTTTTCCATCTTCTCCATTATTGTGTGGCTTTTTACGCTCCCAGGTTCGTATTATTTTGTTTATTAATTTTCATTTTGTTAATTTTTAATTTTTTGTAGGTTGAATATGAATAATTATGTATGATTGAATGTTTGAATTGATAGTTTGAATGCTTATTAATTGCTTGATTGTATGATTGTATTATTCTGTTTATTAATTTTCATTTTGTTAATTTTTAATTTTTTGTATGTTGAATATGAATAATTATGTATGATTAAATGTTTGAATTGATAATTTGAATGTTTATTAATTGTTTGATTGTATGATTGAATTGATTGTATGTTGAATATATTGTATAATTGTATGATTGTAACTTTGTAGAATATTTATGTATGGGTCGAAATTGGATTAATTTACCACGCATTAGTACTGAGTACGAGAGAGGGTTAAAGGAATTTATACAATTTGCGCAACGTAATGAAGTTTAGATGTCCTTGTGTGAACTGTTTGAATGCGAGAAAGTTGAACACAACCCAAATTAGATAACATCTTATCTGTGATGGTTTCTTAAGATGCTATACAACATGGATCTGGCACGACGAAGAAATGCACTTTCCGATTGACTCCCAAACTGAAAATGTTATTGATTCCACCATGGAAGATCGACGGGATGAAGACAAATTAAAGGACATGATCCGCGATGTTGGCGTAGAAAATTTTGCAAAAGCTAATGTGTATGAGATGATGTCGATTGATGCGGAAACACCTTTGTATGTCGGTTCAACTAAGTTCACACGTTTGTCAGCGGTGTTAAGGCTCATGAATTTGAAGTTGACTAATGGATGGACTGATAAGCGTTTCACAGAATTGTTGACATTGTTGAATGAAATGCTGCTAGATGGAAATAGACTACCCACTCGTAATTATGATGCGAAGGAAATTCTTTGTCCAATGGGTATGGAGTATAAAAGGATACATGCTTGTCCCAATGACTGCATTTTATATAGGAAAGAGTTTGAATTTTTGACAAAGTGTCCAAAATGTGGGTTATCATGATACAAGTCAAAAAATAATAGTGAAGATAATGGTCAGATAAAAAAAATGGATCTGCTTTGAAAGTAGTTTGGTACCTTCCAATTGTGCCCAAACTTAAGCGTTTGTTTGCAAATTCAAAAGATGCTAAAAACCTTAGATGACATGCATATGAGAGAAAAATTGGCAGACTGCTTCATCATCCAGCTAATTCAAAGAAATGGAAAAATATTGATCAATAATTCCCCCAATTTGGTCAAAATGTAGAAATCTTAGGCTTGGTTTAACTACTGATGGAATGAACCCATTTGGTAATCTAAGTACCAATCGCAGTTATTGGCCAGTTATATTGATAATTTATAACTTATCTCCTGCATTGTGCATGAAGAGGAAGTACATGATGTTGTCTATGATGATATCTGGTCCAAAGCAGCCTGGAAATGACATAGATGTTTATTTAAGCCCACTAGTTGAAGACTTGAAGTTGTTGTGGGTTGATGGGGTTGAAATATTTGATGGATTCGCTTCTAAAACTTTTGTGATGCGAGTAATGTTATTTTGCACCATTAATGACTTTCCAGCTTACGGTAATTTGTCAGGATACAGTGTCAAGAGTCATAAAGTAGGTCCTATATGTGAAGAAAACACTGCAACTCATCAATTGAAACACAGAAGAAAGACGGTGTATCTGTGTCATCGGAGATTTCTAAAATGTAATCATCCATATAGAAGGTTAAAAAAATCATTCAATCGATATCAAGAGAGGGACGAAACACCAAATCCACTTATTGGCCTTCAAATTTTTGAAAAAGTTAATAAAATACATCATGTATGTGGGAAAACATCCAATAAGTCATCTGTAACGACCCCTTGGAAGAAGAAATCAATATTTTTTTTATTTTCCATATTGGTCAAAGTTAGATGTTAGACATTGTATATATGTGATGCATGTAGAGAAGAATGTGTGTGATAGCTTGATTGGTACACTACTCAACATTCAAGGAAAGACAAAAGATGGAATGAATGCTCGTTTGGATTTGGTTGACATGAATATCCGAGAAGAGTTGTCACCTAGGTAGATTGGTAAACATACTCATTTGCCCCCTGCATGTTACACAATGTCCAGGCAAGAGAAGATAAGTTTTTCCCTTTGTTTAAAGAGTATCAAAGTACCACAAGGATACTCTTCAAATATGAAGAGTTTAGTGTCGATGCAGGACTTAAAGCTTGTTAGCATGAAGTCTCACGATTGTCACGTCTTAATGCAACAATTGTTACCTGTGGCTATTCGTGGAATTTTGCCTAAAAATGTTAGACAGACCATAAACAGGTTGTGTTCATTTTTCTCGTCAATATGTAGTAAAGCCATCGATCCTACAAAGTTAGATGAACTTCAAGGCGTTTGTTATCATCTTGTGTCAACTAGAGATGTTTTTCTCTCCATCTTTTTTTGACATCATGGTACATTTACTTGTTCATTTGGTTAAAGAAATCAAGTTGTGCAGACCGGTATCCTTAAGATGGATGTATCCTATTGAGTATTATACGAAGATTTTGAAAGTTATATTGCTGAAGAAAGTATCGAGTTTTGTTCAGATTACATGACATCAATATATCCAATAGGAGTTCCTCGCATATCATGGTTGAATAAATGTTCCACAAGTAAAAACATCCGATGTATGAATGTGGTGACGAAAGATCGTGAAAAATTGTTGCAAGCACATCCTTATATATTGATCAACACATATGAGGTGATCCCTTTTTTTCAAGCATACAAAGCCATTGTGAAGATTAAAAATCCAAGACAATAAAAGAAATGGCAGTTGATGGAGCTTAACAAAACATTTATGTCTTGGTTCAAATCTAAAATTGACAAAGAGCCACATTCTTCTCAGACTTTGTTGTGGCTTGCAAATGGTTTAAAGTTTGATGTCGTATGTTGTACAAGTTTTGAAGTCAATTCCTGCACATTCTATAAGAAGACTTTGAATTATATAACCACAGTACAAAATAGTGGAGTCAGTTTAGAAGCTGAGTCGCTTCAATTTTTCACATCAAAATATCAAACTCCTGTACTTGGACCAATGAGATATTATGGTATAATAGAAGAGATATGAGAGGTTGATTACACCAACTTTTTTGTTCCATTGTTCGAATATAAGTGGTTTAACAATAAGAGTGGTGTGGAAATAGATGAATCAGGTATGACACTAGTTGATTTTCGAAAGGTGGGTTATCGAGACGAACCATTTATCATGGTACATCAAGCATCTCAGGTATGTCGCTCTTCAAGGCAAAAAACAAATTGAAGTTAATGAAGATAATCTGATTAATATTCATATTCCTGACAACCATTCATTTCAAACTACGACAAATTTGAATGACCAACCTCTAATTGACGATGTACATGCAATTCAGTCAGATCATAATGAGGGAATATACATATGAATAATCCATACCTTTATGTATGAATTTCAAATTTGTGTATAAGTTTTTTATTAATATTACATAAATTTGTTATTAATATTTCATATGACTATTATTACATGTTTTGTTAAATTATATGATATTACATAAGTCTTTTATTAATATTACATGTTATTTATTTTGACAGTAAAAAGCTTGCATGGATTGCTCTCAAGTTTTGACATATGCTAAAGCCATACTTTCTTATAGTTGTTTTGTTATAATGATTTTCACTAACTATTTACAACTGTAATGATATATTGTAGTGTAATAGACAGAGTGAGTCATATGAGTGTGAATACTACGTAATGTATTAAATGACCTACATTATTCGTGCCCATATCACAAGAGGCTAGGAAACAGTAATATTTAAATTTAATGAATCTTGATTTTCTCTAACATTTGGAATTCATATACACTAATTAATATCAATTGTCTTGTGCAAAGATTCAAGACTACTACTCCAATTCCTGAGAAGCCACTTACATTCTTGAGGAAGGCAATTGCAAAACATTTAGTTAGATTATATAATAGTTCATAGTTATTAGATTTAAAATACATTAGAACATGTTGATTTATAGTTATTAGACTTTGTACATTATGTGATGTAAATATTGACTATTGTGTTGAATTTGTTGAATCTGTGTTGATATGAAATTGTTTGATATGCAGGTCTGTTTTTGTAACAGTGGATATCACAAAAACAGACCTGATATTAAAAAAAGTTGTAGGAGAATAGGCCGTGGTTGTGGCCAAAACTCAAGTAGAAAGCCTACCTATGGCCTCGGTTCAGCCACAACCGAAGCCATAGGGTGCACGTTATTTAAAAAAAAAAATAGGGCTTTGGCCACATTTCAAGCTAGAACCATTGTCATATCCATACATTATTACCTCGGTTCAACTGAGATAATAACCCCTCCCCCCCTCCTTTTTTTTTCTCTTCTTTACTACTTCGGTTGCTGAAGAACCGAGGCAATATCCTTCAGGATATTCCCTCGGTTGGAACCGCTACCAAAAGTCCCAAAACTTTTTACTTCGCCTGTATATGCCGCGGTTCAAAAGCCGAAGCGTATATTCAAAAGCAACCATGGTCGTTTCCCATCACTGCACTAGTGTCATGTAATATTTAAGAGTCTTTCCTTCACTTAATGAGGAGCCTCATTATTAAATGAGGAGCCTAAGCATTAAATAAGAAGTCTAAGCATGAAATGAGGAGCCTATATATATTAAATGTGAGGAGCCTTATGCTTTGTAACTAACTTAGTCAAATGATTTAATGCAAATGCTTCTTGCAACTAACTCCTTCCAAACCCATTTTTAACTCATTTTAGGTGTTACCTTCCAACTAAGGACCTAATGGTGTGTCAGCTCTCTCTTAAGCTACCAAGCCTTTTAAATAAAGTTAAACAAAGTGTGTTGGTCAAATACAAGGCCTAAAATTAAACTATATTACATATTTACAAAAAGTATTTAAGATAAAGAACAAAACTAAATTGTGATCTTTCACAAGAATAAAATCCTTGAAGCTCCATCTTCTTCTTCCATCTTCTTTGACCATGGCTCTTTATGAGAGGTCCAATGTCTTCTAAGGCTTGAGGGAAAGCAATAACAAGCTTGACGATCATTCTTCTTCTTCCAATCTTTTAGCTTTAATTTACCTTGATGTTGTCTTCATGGATCTCCACTTAGTTCCCAAAACGGATTCTATCATATACACACTGTAACACACCAGAAAACGATGTAGCCCCAGAATTAGCCATATGACAAAACAATAAGTTTAAACTATGATAACCACATGCAATATAAAATTATTTAGAATTAACATTAAGATATTTTTTTTCACACCTGATGACGGTTTAAAACACTGTTATTTACTATGCGATTTTGATACTAAAGGCACCCTTTTGACTTAAAAACTTGCTTGAACTCAAATGTTTTCAATAAATTGTGTGAATAAGAGAGTTAAGGTTGATTTTAACTGTTTTCTAACAAATTCCCCTTGTTTTAACAGAGATTGAAGCAATAATGGAAGAAGAAGTGAAAAGCCATGAAGATGGAACTCAAAGAGGGTCAAAAAGGCACCAAGAAGGGAGAAAACCCGAAGCCCAGGCGAGCACCAGGCGATAGGAGTGCAAAATTTGCGAGAGAAAAATCATTGTCCTCGCCCGGGCGACGTACCCGACGCCCGGGCGACGGACGTTCATAGCTCAGGCGCCCAAAACTGGCGCCCAAGCCTTAGCCTTGATTCATGTAACGCCCCTTGCCGGGGCGTTACAATTCATGCTCGGGCGAGCTCCCTGAGACGCTTGAGCGTGATTTGACGTGGATTGGGCCTTGTTTCTGCTTTGATTTGATTCTTTTGGACCGGGCCACACTTTGGGACACTTCTGACATTATTTAAAGGACCCTGGGGCTCTAGGTTTTGCATCCCTGGCAGAAGCAAGCATAGCAATACACTCCTAGCCAAATTCTTAGCCTTTCCATTATTTCTTTCTTCCATTGTTGATTGGGTTCCACCATGTTTATGGGGAACTAAAATCTATTTGTTGTTGGGGAATGATGTAGCCTTGTGAACTCTCATATATTTGAATTTGTTCTTAATTCTATATACTTTATTTCATTAATTGTTAGAGTAATTTATCTATTCTTATTGCTTGCTTATACAATAACATGATCTGTGAGTTGCATAAGTGTCGGGAGGTTCCTTACAATTCAGGTCCTTGTTAAATTACTCCTAAGGGTTATATTGCTCAGGGATAAGGGTATGAGTCTTAGTCGTCTTAACCTCTTGATCTTCACATCTTTTTACCAGGAATGCTAGGAATTGTATGAACTGGTAATTAGGGATAGGCTTATTGACCGAGGGATCGGGTTTAAGTATTTTAGTGAGGGACGTTAGCATTAATGAATAAAGAAGAATTCTTATATACATGAGAAGGAACTTGGTGAAGTCTAACCCCAACAACATATTCATCTCATATTAATCAATCTCCATTCATCTCTATGCTCTTTTGCCATTGATCACTTTTACTTTGCTTTATTTTATTTTCTTTTCAAAACAAACCATGATCTCTTTTTATTTTTAAGTCTTAATTAATCTTGTTTTCACAAAACTGTTCAACGCCAAGAGTCCCCTGGGATACGATACTTGATCTTACCATTTTATATTACTTGTGTGACTCGGTACACTTGTCGATTTGCCCTAACAACACCTTAACTTTTTCCTTTCATATAACATCATCATATCTTGTCCTTTAAGGTCGTTGATATCAAATCCAACTTTTGTTTATTTCATCTATAGTAGAATTAAAAATATATTTTCCTCTTGTATAATCTATGTTTAAAAATTATAAAAAATACTCATTAACTTGTATTGAAGTTGATGAAATATCTACACATTATAGTACAAAAGAAATATGCTCTTTATGACTTATATCTAGAGTATGGTAAAGTATGATTGAATAATATTGTTAGAAATAAAGTGCCTTGTTTCTCAATACCAAAAGGGGGGAGGGGTGAATTGGTGATTTATAAAAACGAATGCTTTTCAAATCTTTTTGGAAATTTAGAATGTTCTTTAAACTTTCTTGTGTTGTAAGTAAAATGCGTATGCAGTGAAAGTAAAAGAGATAATGAAAGAGATATAAATAGCAGATTTCTACTGGTTTGACCTCAATGCCTACATCTAGTTTCTCTTCCAATCAACCTTAGGTTGAAGGATCTTTCACTATAACGATTTGAGTTTTACACCAAAGGTTTTACAGAGCTCTCTCAAATGTAAACACCTTTCTTACTCAACAATCAAATATAGAAAGAAAACACCTGCACAAAGAACTACACATCTTCACTACAGAGCCCTTTGAGAACACCTCTCAAAGTCCAAGAACTCCTCGTTCTTCTTCTTGTCACGCACCAACAGGGAAGCACAATCAACTATTGCAGAATATACGTTTTTGATCAATGTAGAAACATCTCAGCAGTGTAGATAGTGATCAGTCTATTTGTCCTCAATGCTTCTCTCAAGAATCCTTCAAGTTTCTTCCAATTCTTTAAATCTTGATTCTTGGAGCGTCTCAACAACATGTAATAATTTTCTTTAATCAAAGATATCAAATATGAAAGTGTATAAAATGATCAATCTATTACAGAGTTACATGTAATGCGTCAATTTATAGTTTTAATCATGACAAACGCAAAATACGTTAGTAATGTAATCAGTTACATTAAAGTCAGATGTAATAGAATTACAACTAACATAGTTCTAATTGAATGCACAATTAATGTAATCGTTTTGCATTAAATACTAGTCAAACATATTTAAAAATATGACCGTCTTGAAAATAGTTTTCAAAGATTAACAGACTTAATTGATTACATAAACAGTATAATCGATTAAGCTTTTTGTTTAAACAGATTTTTGAAAACTTTTTCTCTTTAAAACTCATCACAACATATTTTAACAAGATGTTTTCAAAGACATGAGTTTTAATCGATTTAATACTTAATGTAATGGATTCAAAACTTGTTGTTTTTCCATAATTTTTTGATTATGTGATGTAGAGTTGCTTTTGTGCTTGTGGTTTTAATACACAAAAACATCGAGTATGCATACAGAGATATAAACACATCATGATCACAGTAGTATGCAGACTAAACAGTATATCAACATATGTATTAATCATCGATAAATATTTACATAGCCACATATGTATCAATCACAAATACATATTTCTGTTATATCATGAAAACATTTATGTGTTGTTACAATCAATGTGTTGTCATCATCAAAAACCAAACGCATCAGGGATTGGGTTAAATAGACACATAGTCGCAGATATATGTCATCCAAATTCAACTATCTCTCCTCCTTTAGGCATTAGCAAAAAAAGAATTATTGCATAATGTATAATTGAAACACAAAGACAGTGATTCAAACAGAGATACATCAAAAAATATTGTCATCAAGATGCTCCCCCTGTCAATAATATGCAATTCACATGATTTCAATTTCTTCCCCTTTTACATGTGAACAATTATGTATTAGAACATTAAGCTCCCCCTATCAATGTGCATTATTTCTAAGCATATTGCAAACAAACAGTTCAATATCAGAGCATGTATCATAAAGATAGTTCCAAGCAACGTACCAAATGATATGACATATATCAAAGAAATGCAGATATTGCTTGAAGCTAATACAATTGTGTGTTACCATTCATAAACTCAAAAAGATTCATAGCGGATGATAAACAATGAGATTTATAATGAATGAACACATGTAAGATCAAAATAAATTATTCAAAGTAAATGATTTAGAAGTAAGAAGTTTCAAACCAGATTCGCGAAAAATAATCGATTATACTTCTCCTTTAATTGATTCAGTTCAGTAGGGAATTTGAAAATTCCATTTCAAACCAGTGATTAGTTTTAATCAGTATCAGACCTGCATAAACTTTCTTCTCAACTTGGTTGAGGGTTAGTCTAGATAAAGTATAGTTGTGAAATAAACTAGTATCACAAACTTAGTATGAATATGCAAAAGATTTATGTAATAATGAATGGTTCCTTTGCATTCAAACAACAAATATACTAAGATTCAATCAACATCCAAAATAATCAATAGATTGAACTTCAAAATATAATTTGATTTCAATTAAACCAACCCAAAAGTACAATTAGATTCAAAAATGGCTTAAACAACCACTTCTTACAAAAAAAAATCATTAAAGAAAAACTCAAACAATCATAACTAGGAACCTAAACCTCCTACTCTGAGTCTAATATCTCTATGAATTCTTAGTCTGACTTGTCCTCTTTACTTCCCGATTCGTCTTCAGAAGTTCCTCCAAAGGCACTAATTTTTAATGCATAGTCCAGTTTCCTGTGCATACTAGAAAGAGATTTTTGCAGCTTAGACAACTTGTCATCTTGTCCCTTAAATTTATCAACCACAAACTTTTCAAACTCTGATTGAGGTTTGAAGTGATACTTGGACTTATCAACACCAATAGGTTCAACTTCCTCTACTTCAGGAAGATGTTCATCTTTGAAAGACCATTCTTTTTCATCTCTTCTTAAACCGATATGATGTAAGGACAACTTTTCAATCATATTCTTCTTTGAGCAGCTTAAGGTAACTTCATTTGAAACATTCAATCCATGATGCCTCAAAAGTCTACTAATAAAGACAACATATGGAAGATGATATACTTGCTGCCTAGTGATCTTAGTTATATGATCACCTACCACATATGTCCAGTCTGTTGGTATTTTGGCTCGTAAAGCATGTAGCAGATATACATCTTCAATAGTAAGTTGCGCATGATTTCCACCCTTTGGCAATAAAATCCAGGCAATCACAAATGAACAGAGAAATTCATTCTTTTTCAGACTACCAACCCTTTAAAGAGTGTGGTCTCTTAGCTCTTCATGATTTCTCAAACAATCCTTTAAATTGCCATCTTGTTAATGCCAGATATCCCTTGATGAGACTTCAAACCAATAGGATCAAACACTACAATTGTTTTCGAAACAACATCATCAATGCATATGTCTACGCCTTTTTCTTGAGAAAGAATGTGGCTGCCTTCAACCTTTACGTTTGCATAAAACACCTTAACCAGGTCAGGATAGTAGTTGTTGACAGGGGGAGCACAGTGTTAGCTAAACCCAATCCCTGTGATGTTTGTTTTTGATGATGACAACACATTGTTAATAAAAACATGTATATGTGTACTGTGTTATGTGTTATATGTATTCATGCTTATTGTGAAATATGCACATATTGTGATTGTCACATTTGTAACATATTGTTAACTCTCTATTTTTCTCCATTTTTCTGTGTTAATACTCTTCTTTTAGGTTAGTTTGGCTTTTAATTTTCTAGAATTAAGGTAGATTAGTATAATTAGAATAAAAATAGGTTTTAAATAGAAACAATGTTAATTTTGTCTTTTTTGTTAAATAAAATATGTTTTTTTAAATAAATAGATATTTTTCCTTTTTAGTAAAAATATTCAGAAAAATAAATAAATATTTTTTAGGCTTTTATCTTTTCTCTTTGCTGTTTAAAATCCTAATTTTTTTTCTGCAGATTAAGTCTTTGGAAGCATTGAGTTGAAGGAAATTGTTTGGGCCAAACTAAATCTGGTCAAAAGCTGAAACTGCTGGTTGTTTTTGGCTTAATTATGAAGCCCAGTGTTTTAATCTGGAAATACATCATTGTCATGGGGATGCACTGAATTAGGCCGTTTTAAGCTTGAAGCCCCTGCTGGAAACCACTATTGGAAGCTGATGAAGAACTGGGCCAATGTTATGGACTGAAACCTTAATGAAATGATGCGTATTAGGAACATTGAAGCTGCCTTTGGGGTAAGGCTTGAGCTCATCCATTTGGGCAAAGCAGAGAGCTCGTAAAGAGGGGTTTTCCCCCATTCTCTCAATCCCTAGAGTTAGGGTTCGACAGTGAGGAAGAGAAGAAGCGATATGAGCTCTGTAGATCACTAAGGACGAAGCCCAAAATGATGTTGGACTAAACGAAGATGACCCAAAAGCTGATCGGACCACAATGTTGATCGGACCGAAGCAGTTGACGGTTGAAGAATGAAGCAGAATCAGTTGGAGTTAATCAAGAAGCTTCGAAGTTAGTTAAGGATTCTTCCCCTTTTCCCTTTTTCCTGATTCTTCCCTTCTTTCCCTTTTCCTATTCTTTTTCTGTTTGGATTTTTCCCTATAAAAGGGAGGTTTTGTAAAGTGTAAAAACGCAAGTGGTGGGTGACAGACACCACTCTAAACTCTAGACTTTAGGGTTTCCAATTCTCTGCTTATAGTTTTAGATTTTACTGCTTTCTTATAGTAGAAGAACTTTCTTTACACTGGAATTCTTGGGGATGATCAATGGGTGGCAGACTTTGAGCTCTCTTGGATTTCTGGTATTTGTACTTTTGATTTCCAGTTTTTATAAAAGTTTCTCTTTCCAATTTCTATTTCAATTTACGTTTCTCTTTGAACCTTTAAATTTCCAGCACTGTTATTGATTCTTTTACTTTCTCGTATTGATCTTGTTCTTTTGATATTCATGTCTGAGTTTGATAATGTCTTTTTTAGAATTGATGTTTTGATTTCATTTCCTATTGTTTTTAGAGTAGTTTTATGATGCTTTTGATGATTGCTATGACACGTTTTTCTGAATTGTACAAATACTGGTTTGATAAAATAAGTGAGAGTCACCATTTCAAGTTCTGAAACATGGATCAAAGACCCTGAAATGGGATTTATTTTACAAGATGTCTTCTTGAGAGTGATTGAGACCTATTTTATTATTTCAATGTTTGTTAATTCTGGAAACTCTCTTTAATTGAATTCTTTGTATGCATTTTTATCTTACTTAGTTGGTTTGATAGAAGAATAGTTTTAGGATAGTTTCTTCGATTTTGCTTTAATATTGTTGTTTATCATTTGAGATTTCTTTTCATACTTGGCATTATAGTTTCTGATTAGTAGAATTAGGATTTATCATGCTCGGTTCTTTCATAAACAGTTCACTTTCTTATTTTAGTTTTTACCTTATTAGGTTTCTTTTTACATATTCTTTCTTCATTGTATCTGGTTATTGATAATAGGTATTAGTTTTCCTTTATTCATAAATCATTTAGATAGGTTTAATCATGCATTTGTATTCTGCTTCTTTTATTTTTAAAATTCACTTTATTTTCCCCACCTAGCAATAGTAAATAAATAAATAGGTTTAATTCTATAATTCTAAACTTGATTTTGCCAAGTCCTTGGATTGATCCCCAGTCAGCTCTATACTACATTAGTGGGGACTAGGTTTTATTGACTTTTGTGCGACAAAAAGCCTTTCAACACATATTGTGTTGATTGATGCATACTACTGTGTTTGTAAAGTGATCATATATGTGTATGCACAATATATGTTTTGGTGATAAAAAAACCACATGCACAAAAGCACATATGCATGATTTAATCGATTATAGTGTTGTGATAATCAATTAGGGTCATGAGACAGCTTCAGTTTTAAATTGTGGTAAAACAATTAGTTTTGAATCGATTACATCAGTTGGCAAATCGATTAAAACTCGCGTGTTTGCATATATCTTTTTCCAATGTGTTGTGATGAGTTTTGAAAGAAAAGTTTTCAAAAATCTGCTAAATGTTAAAGCTTAATCGATTACATGGTTTATGTATTCAATTAAGTCTGTTAAGATTTGAAAATTGATTTGTGCTTGTCATAACTGCTATAATGGTCATATTTTTAAATATGTTGACTAAGCATTTAATGAGAATCAATTACATTAATTGAACATTCAATTATGTGCTTTGACTACTGTTGGTTTCTTACATGTGTTTAATGTAACCCATTACATTAATATAGTAATCAATTGATTTACGTCAGAGTTGACAAAAACTATATATTCACGCATTGTTTGATTTTCTGTAAGAACAGTTGAGAGCAATTGAGAATTACACTTTCATATATGATTGATTTTCATTTGAGAAGTTTTACAGATTGATCAAAGGCTACAAGAATCAAGAATAAGAAGTTGTTTACAAATCTTGAAGAATTCTTGAGAGGCAAACGTGAATGGATTGAAGAGACTAGTTGTTCTTCACAACTGAGGTGCTTTCTGTTTGAGCAGGAGAAGAAGACTTACAATCTTTGATTTGTTGTTCCCTGTACGTGTGGCGTCTGGAAGAAGAGTGGTGTACTCTTGACTTTGAGAGGGTATCTCAAAGGGGTTGCTGCGACAGGAACAAGATAGTTTTGTGTTGGCAAGTTTTGTTGTTCTATATTTGATTGAGAGTTTGTAAGGTGTTTACATTTGAGAGTTGCTCTGTAAAGCCTTAGTAGTAATACTTTGATCATTATAGTGAATTGCTCTCCAATCTAAGGTTGATTGGGAGGGTGACGGGATGTAGGCATTTAGACCGAACAAGTATAAAAATTAAGTTTGATTTTCTTCTCACTATCTCTTTACTTAATCGATTATATTCTGTCATTGCTTTTACACGTATACTATTACATTGCATGGATATTGCTTATGACACAAGAAAGGTTTCAAGAACCATACCATTTGCGAAAAAGATTTTAAAAGTTATAATTTTTATAAAACACCAATTCACTGCCCCCCCCCCCCCTTCCCTTTGGTGTTAAGAAACAAAGCTCATCAATTCTAACAGTAGTCTCCCTCCAATTCTACAAACTTAGATAAGCCAGAGTACATTAACCATTCTTGAAATGTGAACCCTTCATTACGAAAGAATAAAACTACTCATACACTTATGCCTTATTACTTCCTTGAAACCCCAAAAGCAAAAGAAATCAATTCGTTTCTCCTCATCACTAAACCAACCATTAGGGTTAGCTTCCCTTTCAATAAGTATAGGACGTTTAACCTATCGTGAAGATGAAGAGGCCATCACAAATTTTTTGAATTTCAGAGATACTTTAACTCAAATAGAGTTAAGAGTCAGAGCAATTAAACAATTCCAACAAAAAAAGAAGAAGACAAGAACAAGTTTTTATACAAGACCTAATTGATTAGGTTTAACAATTTGAATATTTGAAAGTTTAGAAGTTAGTTCGAACACATTAATCGATTTACTTAGTCTCAAAATTGATTACATTTTAACATAGTTTTAGACAAAACAAAGAAACACAGAAAGACAATCTAATCGATTTCATAATAATGCAATCGGTTAAAAGTCGTAAGTACAATTTTTCAAGAAATTTTCCAAAGTAGACAAGCAAATATCATTTACACACATCAATACACATTCACAGATAGAAACAATGATGCATGAATGCAAGAATTACTAATAGATGTTACCATAGAAGATACTCAAGAGATTTTTGATATTTCCTTTGAAATTTCTCCTTGGGTGTTGTCTACTACTTGTTCAGGTTACTTTCCTGCAAAACTTTCAAAAGGTTTTGTCGCAGGTACACAAATGAACTTGGGGCCTCTCTTGTTAGTTACAGGAGTTGGTTCTTTAGGAATCCACTTGAATTTTCCTCTAGGAACACCAACTTTCCTATAATAGCAGTTTCTTACAATATGACCAATGGTATTACAATAGAAACAGGTATTAGATGCAGGTTTACTCAAATGAATAATTTTTTTTTGAATTGATTCTTTCACTTTTAGCTTTATAACCAATTCCCTGCCTATTTATTGCTCTGCCTTGTGATCTTAACACAACTCCTAAATTTAATCTACCAATGGTAAATTTAGCTAGTGTGCTAGTTAGATATTCAATTTTTTCAACATGAGCATGATATTTTGTACAATCCTTCTCATCAATTTTAATTTCTGTTTTAGCATTTGCAGTAGATTGTAAAGCTTGATAAAGTTTATTTTTTAGCCTATCATTTTCATCAACAAGGTTATTTATTCTATATTCAAAATCTTTCCTCTCGGAACTTAATCGATTAACCTTGTATTGTAGTTTCATTGCCTCAGTATGTAGCTCCTGAAACATATCCAATAGTTGATCACATTTAACCTTGATTGGCTCGTTATCAAAGTTGTTGTCGCTGCTTTAAGAGCACACTGATCCAGCCATGTGAAATAAATTTGTCTCTTCTTCTAGACTTTAGTCATCATCACTGGAAGAGTCCTCATCACTGTTTTCCCAGGAAATGTATGCTTTCCTATGCTTATTCCTTCTTCTGTCTTAAGTGTATTTCACATAAGCTTTTTACTTGATCTTCAAATTTGGACAATTAGGCTTGACGTGTCCTTCCTTTCCACACTCATAGCATGTGAGAGTTAAAGCTTTTGTATTTCTTTTTCCTCTTCTAGAATTCCCAGAAAGTTAGATACAACATTCTATTTTTCATGAATCTTGTAAATTTCTTTACCATCATATTCATTACTTCTTTCTTTGAGATATCTGTATCAGAATCTACATCAGAATCTGCATCTGATTCATTTCTCCTGGAGGTTTTCTTACTGGTTGCTTTGAGAGCAATTAACTGTTTCTATTCAGTCTCTTCCTCTTCTTTCAATCTTCCAGCTCCTATTCATTTTCCCTGAGCTTACCAAAAACTGTAGCCATATTCATAGTTGTTAGATCTCTTGATTCAGACATAGCTGTTACCTTTGGTTGCCAACTTCTATTGAGAATTTTCAAGATCTTTATATTGATTTTTTCTTTCTCAAAGACCTTGTCGAGACCAATCAAATAGTTGACAATGTGAGTGATTCTTTTCTGCATATTATAGATAGTCTCTCTAGTCTTCATTATAAACATCTCATACTCTTGAATTAGAGAATTCTTTCTGGCTCTTTTCACTTCATCGGTCCCTTCATGAGTCACCTCTAGGACTTTCCACATTTCCTTAGCGTTCTTGCATGTTGATACCCTGAAAAACTCATCAATAGTAAGTGTAGAAGAGATAACATTTCTAGCTTTTATATCATATTGAGCTTTGCTGTTTTCCTCTTGACAAGTAGAAGCGACAAAGGAAGTTGCTCAGCTGCCGGTGCCCCAAGGGACGACATGGACGACACTCGTCCATGTCTCTTATATATTCTCTCTGATATCAGGACACAACTAATGGCTCGTGGCATAGTCTTTGAGACAGGCACTATAGTGCAGGGAGTACAACTAACAGAAGATGAGGTCAAGGTCACGGTGGATGAAGTTGTCGAGCCAGATGATGTTCTTCTTGTGCCTACATATGTGTTTTTAACTGTCGAAGAGGTATTTAAGTCCTTCGTCGCCTGGCCTAGACATTTGGTTGGTGATGTATCTAACCCCCGGTAAACACTCCTACTATATACTTCTCAATTATAATATTTACTTTTTATTGACGTCATAACATAACCATTTTTTCATGTAACAGTAGACAGGTCAAGAGGGAAGTCCTACACCAAAGAAGCCTCACACGACCCTCTTGGTGCGTTAGACGAGCTTGCTAACTTGATTTCAAATGCGCCGATGATTGTACTTGCATCAGCAAGATGTCAGGGAGCTTGCGTTGGGGAGGGAAGAAATTAATATTACACTCATTCAGTTGTGGATGATGTAAGTTTATGAGAACTTTTTTATATAATTCTTTCTTATCAAGTTACTTATATCACATCGTTTCTTCATTTCAGCTATATGTTTGATGTCAATAACAAGAAGGGGTTCAATACTGTATATGGGTTCATTGAACCCTCTATGTCATGAAAGAAATAAATTTGATGATATCCAAACATACATCACCATCTGCTTTGCAGTGGAGAAGGAGATATATTTTCTCCCTTATATACTTGGGTAAGTGAAGTTTGTTAACTTTAAAGTTTCATTTATTAATTTTGGTATATGACAATTAAGTTATTACCAATTTCAGGTGTCATTGGCAGCTACTTGTGATCTCTGCTGTTTGGTTTTGTTCATTGCACAAGTCTTCTCCCAGCCCTCTTAAACATGTAGTAGAATAGTAAGAACCTCAATGTTTCAACTTTCTTTATTATATAAATGTATGCTAAAGCAATTTTTTTTATAGTTCCATTGCAACACATATGATGTTATCTGGGAGATCTACTGCTACAGCTAAAAAGCTTGCATGGGTTCCCCTTAAGGTTTGGTATTTTAGTCCATACTTTGTTACATTTTGTACTATTTCAATGATGTTACTTAACATTTAATAATTATGATGATATATTGTAGTGTAATAGACAAGCGGGGTCATGTGAATGTGGTTACTTCGTCATGTTTTGGATGATGACCATTATTCGTGCACATTACACCAGTGGATGGCACACGGTAATATTTAGGTTTGAATTTTATTTTCTCTATAGTTTAGATTTCATATACACTAATTGAAATCATTGCATTTTATGCAGAGATTTAATGTGATTGCTCCAATTCCAAAGAAGACACTTAAACTTGTGAGGAAAGTACTAGTTAAATATGTAATTCAATTATATAATAGTTTGTAGTAGATATTAGGATATAGTAAATTCTAAGTTTATGCTTTTAAGTTGTTTTATGCTTTTGTACATTATTATTAGTTTAACTTTTTACATTAGATTGATTTATGTTTCAAAGTTTATTTATAATTACATTAGATTGATTTATGCTTCTAAGAAGTTGATTTATGATTACATAAAATGTATTTATGTTTTAATATAATTTTCATTCAAAATATACGCTTCTGCATTATTCTGGATTGTTATGGACTGTTCTGGCTGTAAAATTATATGCAGGTCTGTTTCTGCAGTTGGGAATGTTGGAGAAACAGACCCGTTCTTAAAAAAAATAGGGGAATATGAGTTGTGGCCATAATTGAGGCAGAAAACCCCCCTACGGCATAGGTTCAGGTCCCAACCGAGGCATAAAGTTTGGCAAAACAAGAAAAAAAAAAAGACCCTACTGCCTCGGCTCAGGTCCCAACCAAGGCAGTAGAGGTGGACTTACTGCCTCGGTTCAGAGGGAACCAAGACATAAAGTCCTGCGAAAAAAATTAAAAAAAAAAAAGTCATACTGCATCGGTTGACTTTGAACTGAGGCAAAATCGTCCACCTTTTTGCCTCGGTCATAACCGAGACTTTTTTGCCTCGCTTGTATATGTCTCGGTTCAGGAACTGCTGCCAAAGGGCGAAAATAACCGTTGTCATTTCCCCTTACTGCACTAGTGGTTATGTTGATGTTACCTACTAAAAAAAATTATCAACTAATTTTATACATTATGCCCAAGGTATTAACTACTGGCTTGCTATCCCTCGCCTCCCCTTAACCCGATCCCTCGACGAAAAGGGCCTAATATTAACTACTGGCTTGCTATCCCTAGCCTCCCCTAGTAATTAATACTGCATTATAAACAGAAGTTAGTGCAATTGATCATCCTACCCCTATCCTTAGGTGGTATTGCAAAATCAAGAGATTACTCACCAGTTCATGTCATTAATGTACGTCCCCATATCAATAAAGACAAACATCAATATACCGAATGAGTTAAACGATAAAGGCCTTAAGCACAGATGATAACCCAACAATAATCAATCGAAACATATGAAGACCATATAAATAATCAATAGTTTCAATAAGAGAGAGTATCAAAAGATTACATTGTTTTCCCCAACAACAATAGGGTTTAGTTCACCATAGACATGGTGAAACTAGATGAAAAATGGAAGAAGAATGGAAGAACAAACCCTAGAAAAGATGAAAAGGAGCCTAAGCATCCAAGAGATCCTCTCCAGAGAGCAAAATTAGGTTTGGTCGTTCTTCCCTGTCAAAAGAATGACTCTGAATTCGTAGTAGGGGTATATACAGGTGAGGAGCGCGTCAAAATCAGGCCCAAGTCCAGCGAGCCACCGCCGGGCGGTTTAAGTGTGTCGCCCGGCGGTTTCCCATAACCTGCCGCCACTGCCCGGCGGCAATCGCCACCGCCCGGCGGTTTCCCTCAAATCCGTCCAGCGTCAACGCCATGCCTTCTCATCGTCCTGGACCGCCCGGCGGTTTAAGTGTGCCGCCGGGCGGTGCTTCGACTCTTCAAATCTTCATTTTTCTGCTCTTTTCTTGAGTCAACGACCTGTATCTCAACTCCATTCTTTACTTTTCTCAAATTAGCTACAAAACAATGCAAAACAAGCATAAAATCGCTAAAAACAGCTTTTGACTCTCTTCAAACTCATTTATTGAGTTTTGCTTGATTCTAAGCTCATTCCGAGTAGTAAAGGGTGTAATTTGGTCCAAATTGACATATGAAAATCATTGTTTTCAACCTTCATCAATATCAAGCAAAACTTTATAAAGAATACATCGTCTGATAAGTGACAACCAAAACACTTTAGCCTTGAGAAAAAAATCTTATGTTTAAATCATCTTATGAATATACATTTTCTTACAAAATGATGAATTTATAAATGAAATGAAAAATGATAAAATGTCTTAAACATGCCACACTACTTAACGCTTATCAATGTCGAAAATATTTAATGAATGTATGGAAAAGTACTTTGATGCTTGTAAACTTTATTTCTTGATATTTGTGCAGATAAATAAAGCGAAAAGATATGATTAGAATCATGGAATCCAAGAAAAAGACGTTGTGAGAAAATAAGAACATTATAGGAATGTGTCCTTGAAAACCATATGCCCTATCACATCGTACAAGCTCAAGTTTCGCTTAAGTCTATAAGAAAAAGCTCTATTGTTTTACAGTGTAGACTTGAGCCTAACCAAACTACTAGAAAAGTCTATTAAGCCTATCTTGATGGTCAACTCAATATCCAACGGTCATCTCACGAAGTAATATATAAAGAAGATCAACCCAAGAGAAAGTAGTTGTTGAAAAATGTAGAGGAGAGAAGAGGTGAAAAAGAAAAAGTGAAAAGTAAAATGAAGAAATATATTCAAGAATGATCTACTCTTCTTCACCTTAGTGCATATAAAGTGTGATGATCTTCAAATCAAGAAATATGATGAAGATGTGAAAATTTGAAGAAGAAATGAAAACAAAATAAGAGATGAGAAAGAAAGGAAAAGAGTACACACAAAGGAGATCATAACGATTCAACTCTAATTTATCTCAACTTTTATACTGTTTGATGATTTTTACATTAAAAGTTGATGATGAAAGCAAACTTGAGCAAAAGAAAATATAAATAAAAAGCTATGATATATAGCTTACTATTACATCTCCAAACTTGCAACGTTTGAAGCTTTTGGAACGAAGAAAAAAGTAGAAGTTGAAGGAGAAATAAGAAAAGAAGAAAGGGGTAAGTATCAGAAATATGGCTACACTACTACATACAAGCATACATCGTCTGATGCTCCTCAGCTCAAAGGAACAACCTCATTAGTTACCAAACTACACTTTAATACTTTTATCCTTTTGTAGAGAGTTACTCAAGTATGTAACTAAACAAGATTTCATATTGTATTGTATTGAAAATCTATCCTCTCATTAAGAGCTTCTAATCTATATCTTGTAAGAATCCCACATTGGATTTGCTATAAATTCTAGACCTAGTTTAGCCACTTAACCAGGAGTGGGTAACTTGGTCTAGATAGTTGTCTAGGGATAGATCTTGAATAGGATAAACTTGGACTAGACATGTTTTCTAGGGGACTAGGAATAATGTAAGAATACTTGTAACTAGGAGTGGGTAAACTCGATCTAGACAGTTGTCTAGGAATTGATCCTGAAGAGGCTAAACTCGAACTATACGTGTTATCTAGGGGACCAAAAGTGGTGTAATAATACTTACAACTAGGAATGGGTTAAATTCGTTTAATCTTGACAAGATTAATGAACCCCTTAAGAGTACTTAAGGAAAAACTGGATGTAACTCAAGATTGAGTGAACTAGTATAAAAATTATGCCTTGGTACTTTCTTCTTAAAAATTGTTGTTATGTTTCGATGTTATCTTCTGAAAGAATTTTTATTTACTTATCTTATAAATCGATCTTCTAAACATAGTTCAATTTCATATGTTTTCATTATAAGTCATCAAAGGTTGCTTTGTTGAGAACAATATTCACCCGCCTCTAGAGTTCTCTTATGTACTTCAAGTACATGAGCATGAGCTTCAACTACATAGAATTATTAAAAAAGAAAAGAACATAGTGATAAAGGCTCAAAAATATATAATAAGGACTTCCACACAAATAGAAGAACCTTAAGGAGAGTCCACTAGTGAAGAAGACTCCATAGAACAAGGAGAAGAAGATGAATTATCATTTATCTCCATGAATATCTACTCTATGTGGAAAAAGAAGAAAGGAAAACATCATGGATCAACTTTTAAGAATGATCATCAAACAATATATCAGTTTTGAATCCCTAGGTCTTCTTTTTTTCCTTGATCTTTTTCCACAATCAATCTGTTGAGCTCAGGCTCATGGAGCTTTCCAAACAATATTGCCATGGACATTGAGGATAAGTTTTGTGACGGTAAGATTGCGGTCACCTTGGGCTGCCAAGACCTGTCCAAAGACTTTAAGATTTTAACATTCGGTTCATCAGTATCAAAGTTCTTACCCAATCCTGTGAGGTGGTTGACGATATGAGTGAAGCGCTTTTTCTCGTTTGCTATGGTTTCTCTAGGATTCATTCTGAATATTTTGTACTCCTGAATCAAAGTATTTTTCCTTGCATGCTTTACATCATTTGTACCTTCATGAGTGACCCTGAGAACTTCCCACATTTCCTGAGTTGTCTTACAAACTGAAATTCTATAAAATTCATCAAGCACAACAGTAGAAGAAATAATATTTCTAGCTTTTATATCAAATTGTGCTCTTTTATTTTCCTCCACGATCCAAGGCAAATAAGGTTTTTCTTGTTTAACACCATCAACAATTCTAGTTGGGATAAAAAGACCATGTTCAACTGCTTCCCAAATGCCTTCATCAACAGATCCCATAAAGAATTGCATTCTGACTTTCCAGAAAGAATAATTATCACCAGTATAAAGTGGTGGTATGTTGATGGAAGCACCTTTAGCATATATTTGGTTATGACCGACCATTTTTGTAAAGTTTGAAAAACTATCAAAGCAAGCTCTGATACCAATTGTTGATATTGGTATCGCGCAACGGAACGTTTTAGAGAGCGTGTAAACTGGACAATAACCACTAGGAGAGGGGTGAATTGGTTCTTTTTAAATTTTGGTTTTCTTTTAGAACTTTTATCGAATAGTTTATAAATAAAAGGATGAAGGGATAGAGAAAATCACACAAATGATTTTATCCTGGTTCGAATCAAAAGATTCTACTTCTAGTCGTTAATCACTATAAATGATTGATTAACTTTTCACTAGAAATTAGTTTCAGATTACAATCAGTATGATACAATAATTAAGAACAAAATACACCTTCCTTCGACACACGCTAGAATGAATACCAACTCATTCAACTTGCAGAGAATTGTTTGCACCTTTAGACACATTAACCGCAAGCTTCTCCTTCCTCAAGACTTGATTAAGCTCACACTTAAACTAGAGAACTTCCTTAGAACAAATTTGTGCTCACAAATGGTTTAGGTAACCTATAAAAGGTTTAGGAGGGTTCTATATATAGGTCAGGGGTCAGAAAATGAAAAAACAGCTCCCAACTACTAGTGATAATCGATTGTCACAAGTGATAATCGATTATTTCAAGCTGCTATGGGTTTTGGAAAATGTGATAATTGATTATCCTTAGTGATAATTGATTATTGTTGAACCCTGGACAATATCAAAACTTGCGATGAAAATCGATTATCCCCTATGATAATAGATTATTGCTGCAAGAATCACTAGGTTATGTAAGTGTTTTACAATTTAAAAATAACTCTTATACAAGTGCTTTCTATAATGAATGCTTTTAACATTTAAAGTATTGGATTCTTCAAGTTTTCAAGTCTTCAAGTATATCATCATCAAAATCACTTTAAAGCATCAATGCTTCTCATTGGTAACAAAGAAGTGATCAAAATTTTAGAAGTTGGTATGAGTAACCCAATTTTTAATAGTCCATGGGTAAGTCAAGTCCAAGTTATTCCCAAAAAAAAGGAGAGATGAGAATAATTTGCAATGAAAAGTATGAGTTAACTCCCTCTAGAACTATTATGGATGAAGGATGTGCATTGACTATAGAAAACTCAACCATGCTTCAAGAAAAGATTATTTCCCACTTCCATTTGTAGATCAAATACTAGAAAGATTGGTTGGACAAAAATATTATTGTTTCCTTTATGGACATTATGGCTATAACCAAATAGTTGTGCATCCTCAAGATCAAGAGAAGACAACATTTCCTTGTCAATTTGGTGTCTACATATATAAAACAATTCCTTTTGGACTATGCAATCTCCAGTCATGTTTCAATTGTTGGTATAAACTTAAATTTTAGGGTTTTATTAATAATTTTGTTTAAATCTTATTTTATTAGTTTTAGGTCTAGTAATATTTAGTTTGATTTTGATAGAGATAAAATAGGGATATGTTGTTATGATTTTCTGTTTATCTAGGTACAATATTATTTTATGATAGATTAAGCAGATTTTATTTTTAAGATAGTTGATATTTTATTTTTATTTCCCGTAATATTGTATGTGCTACGGCTATTTAAAGCCCTTCAATTATCAATGAATTGTAGACTCAATTTTAGGAAAATATTTGAGTATGTATAACGTGAGATTTTCTTAACATCAACGATGTATGTTGGTCATTTCTTCTGATTTAGTTAAGAAAAACATTAAGGTCTACATGGATGACTTTTTTGTTTATGGTAAGTCATTCAATACATGCTTAGAGAAACTCAACATTATTTTGAAATGCTAAATAGAGACAAACTTGGTGCTTATCTAGGAAAAATGTCATTTTATGGTCAAAGAAGGTATTGTTTTAGGCCATAAAATCTCTATACGAGGTATTGAAGTTGATCCTACAAAGGTGGAGGTCATTTCCAAGCTTCTTTCACCTATTAATGCTAAAGAAGTATGGAGTTTCTTAGGCCAAGCAGGTTTCTATAGAAAGTTCATACAAGACTTTGCAAAAGTTGTCAAACCTTTGAGTAATTTGTTGGTCCAGGACACCAAATCCAATTTTGATTAAGATTTTCTCACGACTTTTGAGCAGCTCAAGCGCAAACTGAGCTCTACGTCAATTATCACACCACTATACTAGAATTTCCAATTTGAATTGATGTGTGATGCAATTGATCATGTTGTAGGTGTAGTTTTGGGGCAAAGAAAACAAAAAAAAAGTTCATGTCATTCATTATGTAAGCAAGGTTCTCAATGAGGCCCGAATCAATTATTCCACCATAGAAAATAGCTTCTAGCAATTGTCTAAGGGCTAGAAAAGTTCAGATCTTACATAATTGGCTCTGAAATCATAGTTTACACCGATCATGTAGCAATAAAGTATCTTATGAAGAAGTAGGACTCAAAACCGAGACTAATTAGATAGATTCTACTTTTGCAAGAGTTTGACTTAGTCATGAAACACAAAAAGGGTAGTGAAAATCATGTTATTGATCACCTATCCATGCTGGAAAACATAAAGGTGAATTTCAAAGAGCTAGAAATTTAAGATGAGTTCCCTAACGAGTAGTTGTTTTCTGTAAAGGAAAGGTCGTGGTTTGCTTACATAGCAAATTACAAGGCTGGTGGAGTCATTCCAAGGGAAATCACATGGCACCAAAAGCAAAAACTGATTAGAGATGCAGATGGCTTGCTGCAAAGGTGTGTATTTGGAGCTGAAAGCAAAGATATCCTATGGCATTATCACAATTTGCCATATGGAAGCCATTTCAGTGGAGACAAGACTGCTACCAAGGTCCTGCAATAAGGTTTTTTTTAGTTATCATTATTTAAAGATGCGTATGAACATTGTAGGAATTGGGGTAAATGCCAAAGGACTAGCAATATATCAAGAAGGCATGAAATGCATCTGTAGAACATCATAGAAGTGGAAATTTTTTTATTGATGGGGTATGGACATCATTCATCCATCACCTATGTGTCATTCACATGAGTCTTATGTGTCACTCACATGAGTATATATTAGAGGTTATAGATTATGTGTCTAAATGGGTGGAAGCAAATGTAGTGTAGAAGGCTAATACAAAAACTATCATAAAATTCCTCAAGAAAAACATATTCTACATATTTGGTACTCTTGAGGAAGCCACTTTTGCAACGTGCAACTTAAGCGTGTACTTGAGCAGTATAATGTGAAGCATAAAGTTGCCACAATCTACCATCCACAAACTAATGGCTAGGAAAACGTTTCAAATAAAGAGTCGAAGAGAATTCTGAAGAAAACAGTTTCTAATTCCAAAAGAGACTAGTCTTTAAAACTAGATGACATAGTGTGGGCCTATAGAACAGCATTCAAGACCTCTATAGGCTTGACTCCATTCCATTTATTCTATGGAAAAGCTTTTCATTTACTATTGGGGCTGGAATAAAAAGCTTTGTGGGCTTTAATAGCCCTTAATTTTGATCTAAATGCTACTGGTGAAGAGCTTAGATTGCAAGCATGACTCCACAAGGATCTACAAATTAAAGATGAGGGTCTATCTTGGCAAAAAGATTCTGAAATGTGAAATCAGACTGAATCAATTGGTTCTTCTTTACAATTCTATATTGATATTGTTCTTAGCAAAATTGAAATCCAAATGGTTTGGACCATTTATTGTCAAGAGTATGAAATGATTTGGGGCAATTGAAATTGAAGATCTTGAGACAAAATAAAGTTGGATAGTGAACGAACAAAGATTAAATGAATATCAGGATGATAATCTTGCCAAATTCACTACAAAGACCTTACTGAACGAATCATGAAAAGAAGAGGTATCGAGTTAAAGATGTTAAATAAAAACTATCAGGAGGGAGTCCGACTTTAATTAGAATTATTAGTTTTATATTATTTTATTGATTAAATGTTACATGCAAGACATTTAGGATAATAAAAGGTTAGACAATACTGGAAAATTAAGAGAAATCTCACAACAAAGAGTGAACCTTTAAACATGAAGTAGAGTTTGTGGCTCAAACAACAGAATTGGCGCTTAAGGCACCACTCGCAGGTGAGTCACACCGAGTTTAAAAATTTAAACTTTGATAACTGAATCCTATATAAATTAATTCATTTAAAACCTACTACTCACCCGAGTCACTCCATTCACTCTCGCAAGCTCTCTCAATCCTTCAAAACTCTCACAACCATCATTCTGTCACATTGCGAAAATTCTTTCTCTCAACATCTTCACTGCGTTATTCAATAAGTATCATACATTACATTTCAATCTCTTATGGACATCAAGCGTATAGGGTTCACTCAAGCCCCTACTTACGGCTTGAACACCCTTTCTTATGTTAAATCATTTGCATGTTAATTTCTGTTAATAAGGAGGTTTTGATTTACTGTATTGATTGTTTCAAAGCTTGAAGAACATCTGAATGAAGAGTTTTTCCTTAAAAATTCAAATTTTATGCTTGCATATCAAATTTATGAAAGGATAAAGCAATTGTGAATACCATGTTACTGATTTCATATGTTGGATTGCATGTTAAAAAATTTTTTTAGTGGTTGATTGTCACAAACTAAAAATTGTGTCAGACAATGAATTCAGTGCCAAAAAAAAATCACTTTGACAATTGAACTGATGTTACATGTGATGTCGCTAAGGAATTACTTTTATCAACAACCATATAGAGAAGGAATTGATTTTTTATGGTAAAACTTTTGCAGATGACAAAAAAAAAAGTAGGAAAAAAGTTTTTTAACAACTTTTCTTTTACAACATTTTGATAACTCATACATGATAGTTTATGTTTGATCCGTTTCAAATATTTTTTTTTTAAATAAATTTAAACAAATTAATAAAATAGTGACACTATCATATTGTTAAAAAATTATTAAAATATCATATAAAAAAAATATATAGTTCACGACATTCCTACCTCTAAGAAAGGCAAACTGCTGCAAACTCAACGAAGAGGAGGGAACACAACCTTGTGTTGGAAATCTCTGAAAGTTCATCCTCAAGAATTTCAAATTTTGGGGTGCAAGTAAATTTGAAAGGAAAGTGAAAATGGAAATAAAATAGAGATTTATTAAAAAAAAGGCAGTTAAAACCATTATATTTTATATGTAAAATAGTTTTAAAAATAACAGTTAAAATCTTCATTTTTAACATGTAAAGTGTGGCTATTCTCCAACTATCGTATTATACTAAAAAATAGGTGATTTTAAAAAGTCACCATATTAAATTGCCACAATATATACGAATTTTTGTAATGTTATAAATTGAGTGAGTAAAATTAATATTATATTTTATACAATAATTAATATTTATTATTTAGAATAATTTTAACATCATAGTTTTGACTTTTAAATAGTCAATTTCTTAACCATACCAACAAAATCAATACTAAACATAAATTAGTGAGTGTTTTTCATTTATGTCCTTTATATTTGAAGCAAAATCTCCATTTTTCTGTATTGTATAAATTTCACATAACATATTATACCCTTTTATATTTTTGAATATATTTATATATTTATGAAATGGAATTTCCCTAGTGTAAAAATCACTTTTTATAAGGATTTTTTATACTAGTTATAATTATCCGGTGTAATAAGTGTGGTGGTGAAAAAATTGTATAAAATGACATTTTTAGGGTTTTGGAAGCATAAACCATCTTACTTTTCCAGTATCATTCTCTACTCTTCATCTTGAGTTACTCTTGTTAGAAGTGGACTTTAAACCTAACTCAACCCCACAAAATCGGCTTGTAAGGTGAGGTCTGCACCCACTTATATACTATGAATTGGCCTTATCTCTAGTCAATGTGAGACTTTCAACACACTCCCCTCACACCGAGGTATATACATCTCGAGCGTGGGACTAGACATTAATGGGTGGTCCAATAGCGACCCGATAGTTGGTGGAACAATATGCCCAACAAACAACAAATATCGTTAGGATAGGCTTTTAATGATGAATCTGATACCATGTTAGAAGTGGACTTTAAGCCTAACTCAACCCTACAAAACCGGCTTGTAAGGTGAGGTCAACACCCACTTATATACTATGAATTGGCCTTATCTCTAGTCGATGTGGGACTTCCAACAACTCTCCACAAAGGTAACACCTGGTCCTGCTGCTATAAGCCTTCTCTAGCCCAAAGACGTTGACGATGATTCCAAATAGAGCTATCATCGGCTTGTCATTGTCACGAGGGGTAGCTTCCCTTGGATCTTCTATGTGTAAGTTCGAAGAACCTCCACTGATGACCAGACATTCTTTTCTCTCATCGTCATTGCCTTAATTCGAGTCATTGGTGACGCACCACATCCTTTCTCCTTTTCGATTGTTTTCTCTTTAATGTTGATTGAAAAAGGTAGTTATGAGATAAGGACTCTAATTCTTTTCTCCTGAATGTTGGAAAGAGGCGAGAAAAGGACTTAGATGTTTTTTCTCCTAAATGTTGGAAAGTAGATTGAGATAGGAACTTTAATTCTTTAGTCTTCTATACATTATTTTGAAACAAATTCTTTGAGCCACTAGAAATTGGAGAGCATGTCCACAAACAACAACAGAGAATGTCGATGGAAATAGTTAACAATGATGGATTTTAGAGTTATAGATAGTATAAAAAGTAATACTTTCTAAACTCATTATAACCTTAATTAGTATTAAAAATAATAACTTTCTATATCACCAGTATTTTAACTAACCCAAACCGATATAAATTTTTTTAACCCATCATGTAAAAAATCATTCTAATGGGTAATTTTATAGTGAATCTATTTCAATGTGTATAGTATGATATCCAGGATGAGTGGTTATGAAGAATAGTCGATCGATTATATATAACATCACGTCTATGTTGGGCCATAATTGGGCCAATGCTTATTATTGGGCTAGAGTCCAGCAGAATCAAAAATATCTAATTAAAGATATTGAGGACAAAATAATCAAGGATATCTGAAAGATATTGATAAAGTTGTTTATGAGCAACCAGGTAAATCTGTTTCAGGTAATTATGTTTATATTTTATTGGGCTTGTGATAACCTATAAATACAGGGTTAAGACTAAAAGCGAGGTATGTTCCACTCACGTTCCATCTACACCTCACTAATACCTAGAAACATTCAATTAAGAACCAAGGTTCTTCTATCATACGCCTAACTTGAGCGTCGGAGTGTCATTGTAGGTACCTCTCCCCTCGGTCAAAGATCGAAGTCCACCAAATGGTCAAGGCTGAAGAAGAGTGAGCGGTCCAGATTATAGGAAAGCGAGCAAAGTAGAGGACTATGAAGGCAAATAGGCGTCTGTCAGGTCAGTCTTTCGGTCCCACAAAATTCATACCGAAACATTTTGGTTCTCACCATGAGGCCGAACGACATTCCCACGAAAGCCACGAGGAACCAATACGAACGTTCGGTTTCGACATCACTACTTCGAATCAATATTAAAAACTTCCAACAAAACAAAAACTACTCGACCAATATCATCATCTCAACAGAAAATTTCATATTTTTTAAAATATGAAAATCTTAAATATCTGATTACAATGTATATTACCGCAACTATTTTATATATATATATATATATATATATATATATATATATATATATATATATATATATATATATATATATATACTGCAAAATTAAGGTAACGGCGGTACGATGGAAGGAGTAACAGGAAAAGAAAACAAATTTCCATGATTGTTTAGAGCATTATATTTGCAAGGTTTAATACCTATTTTGGTCTCTCCTTTGGGAGGGTTTGTTCAAAGTGGTCCCTCCTTTTTTCAAAAGTTCACTCAAGTCCCACTGTTTGCAAAAACTGTTCAAAGTGGTCCTTTTTGCTAACGGCGTTAAGTTCACTAACGGTAGAGCTGCCAGGTGTCTAACATGTGATGATGTGGCATTGTTATGTGTTTTAAAAAAAAATAAATTATTGTGACGTGTAAATTAATGTTGTTAGGGTTAAATTAAAAAATGAATTAGAGTTAAATTAGAAAATGAATTAGGGATTGCATTGAGGATTGGGAAAATCTGGGCAACTTAGGGTTCATACCTTCAATCTGAGTTTTGCCCAGGTTTCAAATTATTAGTAAGTTACAAGGTTAAGGAAGTTCTATCTTTGGAACGATGTAAAATGGATGGAGGAAAAAAGTGGTACTGGTGTAAAAGCGAAACCAGAGTTTTGTTCCTTCTTGAATGTGAAGTCCCCGAAGCGGGGTTTGAAGTGGAGCATGAAGAGCGGGGAACCGGTTCGGGAGGGAAGATTGAACTCGCAGCTCATGAGCATGGAGCTCTTGAGAGGGGAANCGAAGGGTCCGGNTCCCGTTTTCACTATGAGCGAGAAAGGGTTCTTGGAATCGTTAGGTCGATACGCCACTTTAAGCGAAGGACCTGATTCGAAAAAGGTAGAAAGGTTGAGAGTTAGTTCTTTGGTTTCACCAGCGACGATACCGGATTAAAAGGGCATTCCCAGAACGCTCAGCGGCACCTTCGCCCTAAACAAGGGCTTCTGCTATTCTTCCCGGAAATTCAGAGAGGCTTTCATCCTTTCTTTCAACTTGGAACCCTAGTTTTGATTTGGGGCTCACTGGGGTTTCATCCATGTCTTTGGAACGATGTAAAAGCGAAACCAAAGATAGAACTTCCTTAACCTCGTAACTTACTAATAATTTGAAATCTGGGCAAAACTCAGATTGAAGGTATGAACCCTAAGTTGCCCAGATTTTCCCAATCCACAAGGCAATCCCTAATTCATTTTCTAATTTAATCCTAATTCATTTTTTAATTTAACCCTAAAAACATTAATTTACACGTCACAATAATTTATTTTTTTTAAAACACATAACAATGCCACATCATCACATGTTAGACACCTGACAGCTCTACCGTTAGTGAACTTAACGCCGTTAGCAAAAATGACCACTTTGAACAGTTTTTGCAAACAGTAGGACTTAAGTGAACTTTTGAAAAAAGGAAGGACCACTTTGAACAAACCCTCCCAAATGAGGGACCAAAATAGGTATTAAACCTATTTGCAACTAAGAACCATGTATATTTGCATATGCAATTTTCTTCCTCAGTTATCCACTTTCACGAGAGGAGAAAGAGAATACAAAACGAGAATAATATCTCCACATTATAACATCTAAGATTGATTTATATTATTAAATAATAGTATAAATATACATTTGTTTCATATAATGTTTCATATAATAGAATATGTAAACCAAGACGGGTTACTCTTAGAATATTGATGATGTCCTTAAAGAATGTGAAATTTTTGTTTAAATGGCGGTTTTGATGTCTTTTTTATTATATCTTTTATATATAAAATAATATATAGCTATAAGTATAGTCATTTAATTGTTGTAACTGAAACAGTTGTTCATTTATTATAGGTTTAAACCCTTATTTTTTGTCTCTAAGTTAAGTTTTGATGTTCAGTTTAGTCTCAGCTTTTAAAAATGTCAACTTTTAATCCCTATGATATAAAAAATTGTATCAAATCATTCCTCATGACAACACTTAATGAACAATAAATCACAAGTTTTCATACCTAGGTATCCAATATTTTGTGATTTGTGAACGGAAGGTGTTATGAACAACAAATAACTTAATGAAAAACTTGTGATTTGTTAACGAATAAGACTGATTTGATACATTTTTCATATCATAGGGACTAAAGGTTGACAATTTTAAAAACGGAGACTAAACTGAATATCAGAACTTAACTTAGAAAAAAAAAAGGTTTAAACCTTTATTATATATGTTATTTAATAGTTATATAATATATATATATGTATATATATATATATATAACTAATAATTGAAACGGAAGCATTTACTTATCGTATATGACACGTCAGAAAGTTACATGAGATATAACCATGAATATGAACAAGAGGAAGAGGAGAATCAGATTTTCATAACCACCACAGAAAGCTTAATTTACAGGATCCTTTATCAAAGAAAGAAGGAAGCAGGGATTGACAGCAATCCTTCACTCTCTTTGAACAGAACCAATCCAATGGTTGTAGGGACTTTCTAAAAAAAGCCGAAGATACCCTTCCTGAAAGCTGGAACATCTACCATTTTTCAGAGATTTCCGTCGCCAACCCCGACTTGGCGACACTTTTTAGCTCATCAACAGAAATTCAGAAAGGATAGACTTCAGAAACAGTCTTCTTGTCCATCTGTCGCTAATAATAACAAAAGTCATCGTCTGACAAAAACGAAATCGCTGGAAGACAGCAGAGGTTCCGGGGTTGATCCAGGTTCTATCTTTCAATACTAATATTCTTTATCAATTTTTTATTCTTTTCATTCCAGGATTGGCCCAAGAAGAGACGTTAACAAAGCAAATAAAGCTGAACTTTTGTCAGTGGACTTGTTTTAAGGAGAAAATCAGTTCCTTTCTATAGAATTTTATTTCGTGCTGCTAGGGGAAACATGTTTCTCGAACAACCGTCAGAAGGTCATAGAGATAAAGGAATCACCGTATACCTACTTTTGCATAAACAAATTCACACCTATGGAACCGCCAGGTTATTTAATATTATTATTATCTTTTTCCTCTTCTTCACTATAAGCTAATTAGTTATCGTACGAGTCTCAATTGCGCATCTCTGCTCGTGTCTAATGTATACCGAGCGGTGCTCATCCATTTTATTACGGCCAACCTCCTTATCTGTTTGTGCATGGTATAGTCACGATCAACATTTTCAGCTCTTTGACAAGCTAGAAAGCATTAAACATTAATACCTCAAATCATGACACTTCTTAGTATGGATTCTTCGAACGCTCAACACAACGTCTGAGAATGAATGAAAGACACTAAAGCCTCTATTTTGCACTACTCAGCATATCTCGAGCATAGCTTATTTATATTATGGATAAAGATACTTAGACAACATTTTTTGACAATATTTGAACATCATCATACGTGTCATTGTGTGATTGGTTCATGGTGGTGTCATTGTGTCATTTGGACCAATCACACAATGACATATATGATTGATGTTCAAATGTTGTCAAAAAATGTTGTCTATGTATCATTACCCTTATATTATTAAAGTCACAGGACTCTAAAGTAATTACACTTCAACTGAACGGCCTCATCTATATTTTTACCTTGCACGGTACAAGACCCTAAAGTAGTCACATCTCGACCATGCCACTTCTTAATATAGATTTTTCAAACAATCAACCGAAGACCAACCAGTCTTACTTTCTCGGTCGATTGGCCTTATAGCATAATCTTTTTTTTATATTAATTGTTTAATCTTGTAAATACATTAGTTTGTTTGGCTACTCTTTTTCTCAATGCAGATAATCATATCTTGCAAAGAAATTACAAGAAGTGGCTGACAAAGAGTCGTTCGTGCTGAGGCACCTAATAAAGGGATACATTCCCTAGGGCCAAAGAGCCTGACCGCGTTGACGGATAAATCAACATCCGAACGCGTCCAACAAAGGGATCTGTCCCTAGGACCAAAGAGTCTGAGTGCATTGACGGATAAATCAACATTCGGACGCGTCCAACCAAGGGATCCGTCCCTAAGGCCAAAGAACCCGAGCGTGTTGACGGATATATCAGCATCCGGACACGTCCAATCAATGGATGCAATCCCTAGGGTCTAAGAACCCGAGCGCGTTGACGGGCAATCAACACTCGGACGCGTCCAATCAAGGGATGGAATCCCTAGGGTCTAAGAACCTGAGCGCGTTGACGGGTAATCAACATCCGAACGCGTCCAACCAAAGGATGCAATCCCTAAGGTCTAAGAACCCGAGCGCATTAACGGGTAATCAACATCTGAACGCGTCCAAACAAGGGATGCAATCCCTAGGGTCTAAGAACCCCAGCGCGTTGACGGGTAATCAACATCTGAACGCNAATCAACATCTGAACGCGTCCAAACAAGGGATGCAATCCCTAGGGTCTAAGAACCCCAGCGCGTTGACGGGTAATCAACATCTGAACGCGTCCAATCAAGGGATGCAATCCCTAGGATCTAAGAACCCGAGCGCGTTGATGGGTAATCAACATCCGAACGCATCCAATCAAGGGATACATTCCCTAAGGACATTAAAAACGGTCTACTTATCATTGGACGATCATAACGCACCAAGCATGATAAAGATGAACGACCTTATAAAATGGGTTAGTCTAATTACTTATATTCTTTTGACAATTCATATTCGGGTGTTATCTTCCTTTGGAAGAGGTAAAATAGAGGTTATCAAATCGCTATTCAACATGGGAAAAAGTTCTAAAAAGAACTCCCATCAGCATTCAGCCTATGACAAAGTTCAAAAAGAGAACGCATAAAAGCTCGTCGTTCGGTCCACAGATGAGCAACGACTAGAAGCACGCTCTCCAAACACAACGAATACAACCTCCCTTAGACTCATAAGTCCTATAGTTAACCATAGCTAAAGCCTAACGCTTAACTTGGACTTGGGGAGCATTATGTATAGTATGATATCCAGGACGAGAGATTACAAAGAATAACCGATCGATTATGTATAACACCATGTCTATGTTTGGCCATAATTGAGCCAACACTTATTATTGGGCTAGTAGTCCAACAGAATCAAAGATATCTTATTAAAGATATTGAGGACAAAATAATAAAGAATATCTGATTAAAGATATTGATAAAGTTGTTTATGAGCAACCAGGTAAATTTGTTCCAGATAATTTTGTTTATATTTTATTGGACTTGTGATAACGTATAAATACAGGACCAATGCTAAAAGACAAATATGTTCCACTTACGTTCCATCTACGCCTCACTGATACCTAGAAACATTCAATTAAGAAACAAGGTTCTTCTATCATACGCCTAACTTGAGCGTCGGAGTGTCATTGCGAATATCTCTCCCTCGATCAAAGATCGGAATCCACCGAACGATCAAGGCTGAAGAAGAGCGAGCGGTCCAGATCAAAAGACTAAGAAGGCAAAGACGCGTCTGCCAGATCAGTCTCGGTTCCACAAAATTTATACCGAAACACAATGATATCAATCATAACATTAATAATCAGAACTTCATTTCATAATATCGCCTACATATATATGTAGACTTTTTGGACATTTAGAAAGTACAATAGTAACGCAAAACAACAAAAACACAATGATATAATCTACAACGAATCACAACATTTTGAGACTTCTGCAAACTTTTGCGAATATATCCTAACAATTGCACAACTGAAAAAACAAAAAGACACAAAAACTAAAGATTTTCAAAACATGGAACATTCGTGTTATTGCCAACTTTACTTTTCATTGTAAACTTCTGTTGTTTGGTGTTTTAGTGCACAGAAACCACTAAGCAATACGATATTGATCAAGAACTTCAGCATTTCTCTTTCCTGTGACGATTCTGAACTCCCTTAAATCTGCATACTGAAATGGTCGATAACGTGGACCACCGTTAAGTTCCGCTAACTTTGGATGAGCTTCAACAATACCATCCCTTGCTGCTAACATAAATATACCAAACGAATAACGAGTACATGTTTCCTTGCAGATTACACGATGCCTAGCATTCCAAAATTTTTCATTGCTCCAAACCTGTGAGAAAAAAAGGTATATTTATTTTCAAGAGTAGTGTACAAATATTAATATAATTCAAAAGAAACCTAATAATATATGCTCACATGTCCAACATCTCCAACAATGCAGAGGAAGGAGCCTGATTTTGGAGTGACTTTTTTCAATAAGCCAGAATCATCCAACAGTTCAAGACCAGTAACAGTTTCATCATCTTGAAGAAGAGTGATAAATCCTGTATCTGAGTGCAACATTATTCCCATTTCACCAACATTTTCAGGGCTGAAATTGTATTTAATAGTTCTTAAAAGGAAAGGCCAGTCCTTGAAATCAACATCCACTATACCCAAACACTTGGCCATCTTTTGTGCTATAGTTGATGCTAAGTCATGAATTGCTTTCCCATACTCCTTTACTATTTCCCTGTCATGCAAACAAATCTACATTATTTAAAGCTTTTGCAATGGCTGCTATGAAATAAAGAGAGAGGTTGAAGAAAGGAACCTGTAACGGGGTGGTAAATCCAGCTGGGAAAAGAAATCTTCAAGTGCCTGTGGTGATTTATGATAGTCATATATTCCCATGGCCTCATATAGAGGACTTGATGGAAAGGGTGGAATATAACCACTATCAGGAATTATGGATTTGTTACGCAGTTTTGTCTCCAAAGGAAGATCATGCCAGAATTTCACCGCTGATTTCATCTCTTTCATGAGTGTTTCTGAAATAGGGTGGTTGATGACCCTGAAAATACCACATTGCTCACATGCTTCTCTTAGCTTCTTCCATTCCTCTCCCTCTGAAAGCTTCTGAAAATCCACCACAGGAACATTAGCCTCCATCTCTTTCTCTTTCACCTTCTTCTTCTTCCTGATCCTTTGCCTTGGATACACTCTCTGTTTTGCAGAGCGGAGGAATTACCAAAAAGGCTTCGGAGGAATTGTTATATATAGGATAGATAAAAATAAATAATTTACAAAATTTGTTTTATTATTATAAATACTATTTAATTATAAAATTGTTTCAAGTAAGTAAATTAAATTTCACATGTTAAATATGTTAACAGTTTAGTTCAATAATTGTAAATTTTAAATTGATTAGAAATAAAATCAATTTAAAATATATAAATATATAATAATTAATTTTATAAAATTGAATTATATTTAAATTTGATTTATAAGAGTCAATATTAATTCTTATTATAGATGAATATACTTTAAAGTATACTTTTTGACATAAGTTTTGATCTGATTTCTCTTTTAGGAATTAAATTTAGAAATAAGTATTTTTTAAATTTAAATTAAAAAATAAATAATTTTACTATTTAAATGAAGTGATTTGATATATAATATTTTAACAATTTTTTTTTAGAGACATAATATTGTTTGATGAAAACAAAAGTAAAATTCAATTGAAAAAAAAAATATAAGATGCGGATTCAATACAAAACTCTTTCTACATGAGATTGAGATTGACATTGACATCTAGTACACGTGATGCCGACACAAAAATTGAAGAATACTATGAACTATTACATGTCATGTGCAAAGAAAACGTTAATTTTAACTATATAAATCTGATAGAAGATTAAATTAAATCAATTTAATACAAAATAAGATAATAATTGAAAATATAGAAAACCAAGTTAAATAAAAAAAAACAAAAATAATTACCAAAAAGACAACTTTAGCCTAGATTTAATAATCTTCTTAATTTTTAATTTTAAAAAAACTCCAACTTGATGACTCCCTATAAATATTAACCCACAGATTCACCATTACAAGAAAGTAACACTTAAAAGTAAAAGAATAAAAGCATATAGTTTTGTTTTCATTTAATTTGTACGCATTTTCCTCTTCTATAACATAAATAGAAGGCAATAGATTTACTTTCAGTAATGAAAAGCATTATGGATAAATGTAAGCAATTAATTAATGCGAAAGTTTAGAAAGTTTGATATCACTACAAGAATTTTTTTAAATAATAATCATGTTTTATGATAAAAATAATTAGCCATCATAATTATATTAATTTATAAATTAAAAATGATTAATAACTAAAATAATTTTTAAATTCATCTCTAAATTAATTACTATAGTAAATTTATTTTTTAAATTGGTCACTAATATTAATTAATGAAACTACTAAAGAACTTATCTTTAAATTAATTTTTAACTAAAATAAATTTAAAAACTAATTTTTTTAATAGTAAAAAATTTGGTAGTATTTTAAGCATTTTCTTCCATAAGATAAATAGAATAGCATGTTTTAGGACAAAAGTCTTACTTTTAGTAATGAAAATGGCTAAATTTAAGGAATTAATTAACCACGAAGGTTTAGAAAGTCTCATGTGAAATAAAATATAAGGAATATGTAAAAGTGGGACCATCTCTATATATATATATATTAGCAGGTTCATATATATTACATTCATTAATATTATTCGTGGGCAACGAGGAGAATTAAGAAAATAAAGTATAGATCTATATTTTTATATTTTTTAGTGCATGATTATATTAAATAGATTATTAATGCATGAGGGCAACGTGGAGAGTTAAATAAGATATGTATATATATTTTGTACGATAAATATCTTTCTAAATTACTTGTAAAAGGAAAAAGATAATTCGTCTCAACAAATTAGCATTCTATATCAATTATTAATAGTGAGATTATATATTTATGCTGAAAAATAGTTTCAGATCGTTTCATTTTGTAAGAAAATATGTATATTTTTATAATAATTAATCTAAAAGTTATGAAAAAAAGAATTTTGAAATTATTAGTAATATATTTTTCTTCGACTGACGGGATATAACACTAAATTTCTATCGACTTACTAATAAGATATACACTAGTTATTGCATTAATTTTTAAGTAAAGAAAAAATAATAAACTATATTCTATTGTCATTTTAAAAGTGATAATAAATAATTAATAACTTTGTACGATGAAGCACGTGAAGTATCATGGCATCTTTCGCTTATAAAACTTAAATAAAGAGAAAGTGTTACAGCAAGTTGCAGCACACAGTGACGGATGATTGTGGTGCTTCGCCCCTAGTTTATATATATATATATATATATATATATATATATATATATATATATATATATATATATATATATATATATATATATATAAATTTATGTATAATTCAAAACATTTCTTTAAAATTTAATATATTTATATATTTGACATTTCAAAACTTTCTTTGTATATATATAAATATTTTGTCATTTTTAAAATTATTGAAAATTGGTTCATTTATAGTTTATTTCAAATTTTCTTAGACATGATTTTTCTTTTGTTTTTATAAGACTAAATATATTTTATGAAGATTTTTTTATTTGTATTCCAAACTCCCACATCATATCTTGATGTCAAGATATTTTAGATTCTTGTTTCTCCAAAACGAATGAGATGTGTTAGCACAAGACATAATGACAAATAAGTGAGCAAAGTAAAAAATGATATTAAATATTATAATAATAAAATGTAATTAATTTAATTATACTGTGTTATTTATGATTTTTATCTAAATGAGTATAGTCTATATGACTAATTACTTTGATTAACTTTGTCTAATATTATGTTAATATGCTTTAATCATCATCTTATTATCATATTTTGCTACTAATGATGATATTCTAACTAAGATTACGTTTACGTTGTTCTGATCTTATTATATTTAGGTTAAGTACATCTCATATTAGTTGATCGAGATCAACTCAAGCATATGTAATACATCTTTTATTTCATTTGTATTGTTTAAATACATTGCATAGTTTTCATTTTTGTTTCTTTATTTCTAAATATTTTACAAGATTAATTACGTAAAATCCAAACCAAAACTTAAAATACAACAAATTTTTCAGAACATAATATATATTTAAAATTGTTCCACTCAAGTACCTAATAAAACTTCCAAAATAAAAAATAAATAATAAGATGTCTAACACAGTGTGTAGTGTAAACAAGAATCTAACTTTAACTTTTAAGTTTAAAAGCAATCTAAACTGAACAACACCTAATTAAAACCTAATTTCCATGTTGAAAAAAATAATTTGTCCATTGATATGTTATAACTTTTGTTTTCTGCTCAACCTTGACAACAACATAACCGTAAGCTTTGACATAGGATCACCTTCTTTTTACATGTCATCATCTTCATGTACACCTGCTTCAATTATTAATATAAATTTATCTATGTAAATACTTTTAAAAATACTTAAATTTACATAATAAAAAATCAATAATAACTAAGTGTAAAATAATTCAATTATTAAGTAATAGAAAAAACTAATTATATATATATATATATAATAATAATTGTAAAATCTTAAAAAATAACTAATTATAAATTAAAGTTTGAAATAAAATAAAAAAATAAATCATATCAAAAGCATTTAAATTGAATGTATACGTAAATTTTAAAAGTGTGAGAAAAGTCATCATTTAATAGTAAAAGTGGTCAATGAATAATTTAAAATAAAATTTGTTTCACATTACATGGTGCCAAAAGCATGATATATATGTACAATGAATTATTATGCATATTTTAAGTCTCACTTGGATGTATACGTAGAATATTTTCAAAGCTCCAATCTTTTGAATGGTCTTGTCAAAATAGAAATGCAAAGAAAATGAGACCAATTCAAAGCACTATCCTTTACCTTTATATTAAATTAATTCAAAGCATTATACCTTTACCTTGCAATCCAAGGACTAGGATGGAAAAATTCTAAAACTTCAGTAATAGCTAAGAGGTACGCCATTTTGATGAGCCAAATATTAATTTGCTTCAATTGCAACCCTCTCTCTTCCACAAGTTTTGCCGTCATTTTCCTGAAACAAAGCAAAATTAATGAGTCAAAATTCATCATAAAAAACTGAATCAATCTTCCCATATGTCAAGCATCATCCATATTTCAAGCTACAGCTTCTCTATTTTTATTCGTGTTTAATTTCATGAACAAACTTCTTACACTGAAACCCACTCCATTCATCTTCTCTATCACCATTTTCATATTTTCTACTCCCAATTAAGACCTAGCACACAAACCAACATTACATATTCTTATTCTACCTCTCAAATCACTAAACAAACAATCTTTCATTCACCTCCAATTACAATAAAGAATAAACAATAAATTTATCATCACACCAAAAATATTTTTACAACCTTCTTCATCCTAAATTCAAAACCAAAAAACTAAATAACAATTAATCAAAAATGGGAAATAAAAAATAACAAAAGAAAGGAAGATGAAACCTGCATTGCACAAGATGACTACTCTAACCAGAATGGGATGACATAGAGCCTGGCTAGATCTTTCATGGGGAACCAGATTTGGAAAGAAGGAAGAAGGAGGAGCAAAACCCACCATATGAGAAAATCGAAGAAAGAAAAAGAGGGAGCTCACAGCAATGTCGTGGAGACTTGGGCGGCGACAACTGTTTGGCAAAGGTGAAGTCGTGGATGAAGGAGATGTGATGGTCGACCATGATGACCAAGAAGAGCTTGGACACTGAAAAAAGTTTTAATGATTCAGGAGAAAGTGAAAGCGTGAATGGACTCTAAGTAGGTTAACACACTTTTTTTAAGTTTGTTAAAGAAGTTATTGTCGTCCGTTAAAGAAGTTACTGTCAAAGCGGTTGCAGTGGAATGATTAGCGTGAAACAATAAACCAAGAGAGGGTGAATTGGTTCTTAATTAAAATGTATGCCTTTTAAAATTTCTTCTCAAATTAACTTACTTAACAAATAATAAATATAAATCGTAGAGTAAGGTAGATAGAAATTTGCATAGATGAATTTTATACTGATTTAGATCTTACTAATTCTACATCCAGTTGCTAATCTAAACCAGATTAACTTTCCACTATCACAAAATAGTTACAAATTACAATCACAGAAAAAAAATTTGTAAGAGTTTAGAAATCACCTCTCTTGAAACCACAAGAGATGAACCTGCACCTCCTTTGAATATTCACAAAGGATGAATCACATTATTCCTCAGTCACCGCAGTAGCACTACAACAGCTCCACAGACTAAAGTTTCTTTAGTTGAGCAAGAGTACACAATTTTGAATGATTTCAGATGTCTAGAGCATAAGGGAAGAGTTGATTTTGATGGAAAATGCGAGCCAATATATAGACCCAAGAAAATACTCTTCCGTTCTTCGTTTCCAGCCATTTAACGCTTTTAATCGATTAATATAATTGTTAATCGATTAAAACAAGTGCAACGACTAGTTTTCAAATGCTGGAAAACTCCAACAGTCACTTTTAATCGATTATTCTTAGGATTAATTGATTAACTAATCGATTAAAATGTGCTTTAATCGATTATTCTAGTGACACCTTAAGTTTTCTGCACAGGCTCTGTTTTAATCCATTAATACTTGTTTTAATCGATTAAAACAGTGAGATTTAGATTCTGAAATGCAAATACAAAGTATGAAGGAACATGAATCAAAACCTACTACAAATCTAAGTCCTAAACATCAAACTACAATTATTACAAAAGCTTTTATAGCAGTACAATTCTTTAAAGGTTCTTCTAGATATCTCTTATACTTGAATTAGACATCATCAAAGTTTTATCTTTGTCATTTTTCTAATAATTACAGAAGTAAAAAAGTTGATTTAAGTCTATTAGAAAAGTAAGAGACTTAGAAATAACACTTCTCAAAGTCTGTTAGTAAAGTAAGAGATGTAAAATACTATTTAAGTCTATTAGAAAAGTAACAGACCTAAAACTATATTTTTATTTACCAAATTGTCACCGCACATTTTTTAAGTCTGAATTTTTTTAACAGACTAATAAGTATATTTTTCACTAATGATTGTATGGTGTTGGCTGCAAAACCAACGGCAAGTGCACCGGTCGCAGCGTAGCAAGTGATAAATATCGTTCTCTCCCAAGGGAATTATGCAACACATGACAATTCTTCCTTTTTTAACTCAATTAGATATCAAAGTGCACAAAAACAACACAAGAAACTCTTTATGGTATTTTATCAAACAGTTGGTGTGCAAGGAATTTAACATAGTGTATTTACAATTTGTCAAGACTAGAATCATCCATTTCATTCTCGTGCATTCACAAACAACTCAATTCCATCAATTAGGTGTTCAATTTCAGTTCTAAGTTCAAGTCATATTTTCCAATACATCAAGAACTACAATTCAAGCCATGGGTGATCAAGCCACAACAAACATTAAGCATAGAAATCAAATACTAACATTGAAATGGAAAAGCATATATCATTAACATCACAAAATACATAAGAATTCCATGTTTTACAACTAATCTCAACAAATAGAAAAAGCCCCCCATGGTGGAGAACTTAGGGTTCACAAAATTGAAGAGATAAGGAAGAAATTGGAACCAAAGAGAAGATGCAAAGCCTTTCCCAAGGTTCTTGGCAGCTGCTCCATGCTCCATTTGCGCCTCCCCTTCACATCTCCATCTCCAATTTGTGACCCATCTTCTTCCTCCACCCAAAAGGGGCAAAATCACCATTGAAGAAGCTTGAAGACCCAAGGAGGAGTGGCAGAGCTTCCCAACACCCCAAATAGCCTCCAAGGGCCTCTCCCAATCTCTCTAGGTGAAGAATGAAGTGTAGGAGGAGAAGAATGCCCCAAAAATTGCGAGACTCATGTTTAAATAACCCATTTTGACACATCAACGGAAAGTCGCGCCCAGCGCCCCTTCTAGGGCATCCGGGCGCCAAATTCTGGGCAAAACAGTGAAGCAAAGGGCGTCCAGCGCCCTTCTGGGGCACCCAGGCGTGAAATCTGCAGAAAAAGGGCGCTCAGCGCCCCCTAGGGGCGCCCGGGCGTGGAAATTGGGCTACAGCACACAGAAGGGCACCCAGCGCCCCCTAGGGGCGCCCGGGCGCGGACAGCTTTGACAACATTCTAAAATTCAGGCTCTTGCGCGATTCCAAAGGTGTCCCCAACAAGGGTATTTGCTTCAAATTGATCTTTTATGGTCCCAAAACATGTTCCCTTGAGTTCTTGCATGTTTTCCTCCACTAGAATTGCTTCCTATTCATTTATTTCACACACTCAAACATAGAGATTAGAGGTAAAAACAAGCATATATTAAATAAAACACAAGAAAACTAAAAAACACACTAAATGTGAGGATAAAACAAGGTAAAAGCTATGAAGGAGTTGATTTTGCTACTAAAATTATGTTTAGATAATGGTAAGAATTAGCATTATCATATGGCTACCAGTGATGAACCCAAAAGAACCTTTGCCAAGACCAGATGGTTGAAGAATTTGGCCGATCGATCATCTGTCAAGTTAATTAACCAATGCTAAACCTACTTAGAGGTAAAGTATGATTGCTCACAATTAGGTCGTTACTAATCAAAAACCTACTCCGAATTCTATAAATACAGATGTGAGATAAGAAGGTAGGTGATTTTGCATTTACTACAACATTAATAACTAAGCTATCGAATCTTTACTAACTCTGACATCGAAATACCTTTTGCAAATAAATTTCCAAGTGAAACAAGTGCACGACATAGACGAACAACATGAATAAACGATTATACAAATATTTGACTAAAAGAAAGCATTTGGATATTTTCTTGACATTTTGGACTTTAGACTGTTGACCTCAACTTCTACATCTGAACTACAAATGAACTTACTTAAGAAAGAATAAAGCGATTACATCTCGCAAGTTTAATGGTTAGGTGTCTTTCAACAAAAACATTCATAATTTATATAATACTTAAACATATTAGATTTAAATTGCTTTTATTTTTTAATAATTTCATTTTGTTTAAATAATTTTATTTAAATAAGATAATTTAAACTCATGAATTCTTTTCATTTAAAAAAAATATTCTAGTGATAATCAAAATCACCGATATTTTAGTAAACATTGATTGATGCTACTTGTTTTACAATAAGATGTTTTCCAAACAATATTGACAATTTTTTCTCCATTAATATCAATTAAAACTATTTTCATTAATAATCAAAATTAATTAGACTTTTAAATTAATGTTAGTGAAAAATATCCATGACTCATGTATACCATATTTTTTTTTTCATGTATCATGCTTTTTCTTTTTTCCTTTATATTTTCTTAATTATTGTCCATCTTGACCAGGTTATCAGTGATATCTATTTAAAATGCATAGATAAATAAAATTATATTCAAAACTTATCATGGAAGGTATAGAAAGACTTGTCATACTCTTTTTTTAAAAATTTTTCCGCATAATCTTTTATTGTTTCTGAATCTTTCATCCTTTGGCTTTGGACTTTCAAAAACTACTTTCTTTGTGATTTTTCATTTGAGCAACCGTAGGATTATTTGGAAAGGAAGCCACTTTGTAGTCCTCTTCTACCACTTCCTATACATCGTCAGCATCAAGATATGCTTTTATTTTGATGGCCCACATTTGATAGTTTAGTCCAACAAATAGAAGCACATGAATGGTAGTAAAGGATGTTTCAGATTCCATCTTATCTGTGGTGGCTATTTGTTGGTTGTAAGTGCTTGTGGGTTATATCAAAAATCCCGTAAGATCATTTTTGCTCTTGATACCAATTGTTGGGTTTTAAAGTATAAGAGACAAAAGAATGAAAAGGAAACCGATATCTTTTACTGAGTATAAACCGTAAATATTTAATAATTTGTAACCAAATTTGAGAAATATATGTTAAACTAATTAATTAAATAATACATAAAATCCTCCTAAGAAATAGGATAGGAATATATTTTTATTTAACTAATTTGACTCCTTCAACCACATGTTGTTTGAGTCACAAAATCCGAACAATTTTTCATAAGCTGTCATGCCATTATTTGATGAGTGAGCAGATGCATTAAATTACTTTACCGTACAAGATTATTTTACTTTATTTGGTAAAGACATCTTGATTAAATTCAAACAAGGATCTAACCTCTCTAATAACTACAACAGAGGAACCCTGGTACACACTTAAAGTCTTTCGTCATAGAGGCAATGGTTTGTGGGATGTTCGTGAAGAGAGAAAAGAGGATGCTTGAAGGAAAAGAAGAAGAGAGGATGCGTAAATAAATAGAAACAAGAGTAAAGTTAGGGATTGAGACCTAATATGAGAGGTGTTTAGTATCAATCATAGTAAAGACTTATTATCATAGTTCTAAAAAGACTTGTCATAATAGGTTATGAACATAATTTCAATTTTGCTATGACAGGTGGTGAATTAATTATCATAGTAAAGGCTTATTAGGACATGTCTTCCTATACTTGTCATAAACTAGTGCAAAAAGGGCTTTAGACGTTTGTTATTTTGGGTTTACTCGAACCGACGTCTTTATGGATGACATTAATTGGACGTCGGACTTTGCAGGTCTAACGTCTTTATAGAGGTCGGTTAATGCCATGTCTGACGTCTATAAAGATGTTAGACATGGAATTAACCGACGTCTAATGGCACTATAGACGTCGAACTTGAAACTAACCTACATTTAAGGACACTATAGATGTTGGTCAATGCATTAATCGACGTCTACTGAGTTTTTGTTGTGTTTTAGTACAGTTTTGTCCGTGTCTTTGGGTAGCGTAGCACCTCCTTCCTTTGCTAGTTTCTTTATAAGAAAAAATAGCATCTTTTGGATCTCTTATGGCATTTCAACCCAAAACCAAACCTGGGTCTTTGCTTAGTTCCATTCCAACCGCCAAAGATAAAGAACACAGTGACATGAAAACTGGGCAAGGACCCAGGTTCGGCTTTGGGTTGAAATGCTCTAAGAGATCCAAAAGATGCAAGCTTTTCATATAAGGAAACTAGCGAAGGGAGAAGGTGCATTACGCTACCCAAAGACACGAGAAAAACTACACCAAAACACAACGAAAACTCATTTTAATCGGTTCAAATGAAAGATAATAGATCAAAGACTACTTTAATCGGGGTAAAAGTAAGTTTAAATGGTCCAAAAGAGATAAAACGCACCTGCAAATGTAATCTCGCAGAGAGAAAAGGTGAAAGAAGACGATGAAGTGCGCATAATTGTTGGTTCCGCAATGTCTAATTTAATAGGAACTAAGACGTTGGATGTACGGAGAGCCGACGTCTATAATTGCATATAGTTGTCGGAGTGGCAGGATCAGACGTCTAGATGGTTATGTCTGACACATATAGTCTCTATCTGCCATTTGACCTATAATAAAAAATTCACCTGTTATCTATCATGTTACCCACAAGACACTTGTTTAAAATATACCTGCAAGTATTTTAAAACATACGAATATATGTAAATATCTGTGTATATTTAAAAAATGATATTTTATAAATTTTTGAAATAAAACCTAAATAAAATTACAAAAAAATATAAAACATAAATTAAATTAAATATAAATTAAAATTTAATTTTAATTAAATTTAACTAATAAAATATAAATTAATTTTAATTTTAATTAAATTTAACTTAATAAAATATAAATTAAATTTCAATTTTAATTTTTTACAAATAATGACTACCTATCAATGCAGGTAATATGATACCGCATCCGATTCATATTAAAATATTTACTATCCTTTGATAATACAGTAAATTTTATCCACATATTCGAGTTTTTTTTTTTTTCATCTTAACTCTACTAGAGAACTTCAACATGTCATATTCTTCATAGTTATTTGGAAAATGAGAGAAGAAGTTGTTATATTTGCACTATCTTTCTGGTACCATCGTGATGTTTTGTTGCCATCTCCCCCTCTCCATTGCATACCTCTCTCAGATTAGGGGGACATTTTTACTTTCCTAAATAAGTTCTGATGAATGTGTTTGGAATAGCTTCGTAAGGACGGCTAAGAGAGAAAAGTAGAAAGAAACTTTTAGATTAGCTTCTCCACTATTATTTACTTATTTTCTTTAAATTAGGTTAAATAGATCCATTGGTCCCTATTTTTGCTGGTTTTCTTCAATTAGGTCCCTGTTTTTTAAAAATAATCAATTTAGTTCCTAAATTTGAAAACTTTAACCAATCAAGGACATTCCGTTAATTTTCCTAGACGGCGTTAAAAATGGTTTGTGCTGTCAACAGTAGCTGTCATGCTGGATACACGTGGCACATAATGTCTTTAACACGTGGAGTTAAAATATTTGTTTATGCATACAATTGAATAAACACATGGTTTCAGTGGTTTCATGGTAAAAGAATTGGGGAGAGGGGGTTGGAACCATTATTCATATCCAATACCTCACTATCAACTACTATGAACATTACAGACTGACCCCATCATTCACCATCACCCGAGAGAGAAGAAACCTCAGGGCCAAGAGCAAGAGAGAACCGATAGTTTTCACCTTGGTTGTCATCCGTGAACCTCCCATTCACCCTTCTCGCACCAGCAAAAGCATTGGATAACCAAAACAGAACCTCGATCAAGAAAGAAGAGAAAACCATAATCGAAAGGAAAAGTTTTGTGAAGCTGCGAAGGTAAGTTCTCCTTCGTCGTCGTCCCCAAACCTGCAAACTGAAACTAGCACCCTCTGCGTTTGACCCAAACCTGCAAACCGATATTCCTCATGCACACCCCCATCAACCTTGATTTTTACAACACGCCCTTTCTCTGCAAAAAAAGGAACCAGCCCAAACACCCTGAATCAGTTATAGCAACCATAAACACATGGAGAAGATTACACAAATCAGAAAATCGGTTGTTCAAGGATTCATTCCACTTTCAATCTTCTTTCGTTAACATCACCAGCTGAATCCCTCTTCAATCCCCACGCCTTCATCCCCGACAACACCAAAGTTCATTCAAGAAATCCAAGATCAACTGTTTACATTGGATACAGGGTACAAGTTAAGTTTGTAATGTTGTATGCTGGAAATTTCACCAAAAAAAAGATAACGCTGGAGATTTGATCTCCAATTAAAACCTCAAGATATAAATACCTGAGCCCAAGTTTCCATGGTATATTGAAAGCCTGGAGGCTTATCTGAAGCCCCAAAACCGAGGAGATCAATAGCATACACTGTCACCCTAAAGTTCCATCTTTTATTTGTCAACCATTTTCTGTTGGAGGCCGGTGGTGGTGCTGCTGGAGGCGCCTAGCGTTTGAGGGGAAAGAAAGAAAACCTTCAAACGGAGAGGGAGTGGAGTGGCACCGGTAGCGCTGGTGAGGAAGCGTCTCCGGCGAGAAAAGCGGTGAACGACGGTAACGACCACGTCTGGACCGGTGAACGGTGGTGGCTCGCGGCGGCCGACTTCGGTGGAGGCAGCGGCGGCGACGTCGCAGGGTGAAGAAGGGGTTTCTCCCTCGCACGCGAAGAGGAAAGAAAGGAAGAGCTGGATCGGCGGTCGACGATGGTCTCGACGGTGAGCGGTGGAGTCGGCGACGCCCTGGTTCTCGGCTTGCGGTGGCCGGCGTGGTTGATTCGGCAGAGGCTGGTATGGGTGTGCGGCAGACACCATTCTTCCTCACTCTAGAGAAGGGTCTCTGTTTTGGGTGAGAGAAAAAAAATGAAAGCACGTGCTTCTTCAATAAACAAATATTTTAACTCCACAGCAGGACACCTAGGATTGCCAGCAAGACCATTTTTAACGCCGTCTACGGAAATTGACGGAATGTCCTTAATTGGTTAAAGTTTTCAAATTTAGGGACCAAATTGATTATTTTTAAAAAACAGGGACCTAATTGAAGAAAACCAACAAAAATAGGGACCAATGAATCTATTTAACCTTTAAATTATATGGTATACATTAATCTAAATTCATTTAACAAATTATTAAACCAATTTAGAAACGCGTAAAAAAATAGAGTGATGGAGCTAAAGACTTTAAATTTAAGAGTATTAGATATGAAATAAGCATTTGTTCAAAGTGTACCATATGATACGATCGAGGACATTGTTTTTACAAGTGATAAAGCATGGAAAATGAAAAGTTAGCGGCATTGGCGCTTGTGAAAAACTTTGCGAGAGAGAATGTAGGACAGCAGAAACTTCAACTTTTTTGAGGCAGGGCCAGGTTTGAGAAGACTATAATTGTGATGTTTGAAACCTGAGCAAACTGTATTATGCCTTTCTCCATCTGAGCACCATCCTCCAAAAGAAAACTCCCCACGATTCCTCTTCAAAAGCTCTCTGTCAATCTTATCTAGAAGAGGGTCATTTTTCTTGAATTTTCTGGCAAATGGACGGTTGCTCAGCACCATTTTTCTGTAATCTTTGAGTCCTAGTGTTCTTGGGTGTTGTTTTGGAGGATAGTCCCAAGTGATGTAATGCAGATCACTGTTTGCTGTGGTGTTTTTGTAGTCCTTGGAGTTGCAAATAACTGTTTGGAAATATCCTTCTGGGGATGACACAAAGTTTGTGTAGTAGAGGAGGAGTGTTCTTGGCAAATTTTCCCACCCAACTATGCAATACTCTGCAAAAGATCTTGATAGTATTGTCCATGCTGAACCTGGAAATAATGCAAACACATTTCTAATACCATCAACTTTATAAAACTTTATTATGATAATTTTATCTTTATATTTTGTCAAATAAATATAAAATATGTGATGGTATTGTTGTTTATGCAACAAATTTTATGAATGTATATATTTTCATAAGACCAGATGTACACGTATTTATAAATTTTAATTTACTTATTGTTTTTAATTGATGTAAAATCTTTAATATATATTTATTGAAATATCAGTTGATAGAATTGATCTGATAATCTGGTTTTAGAATTGATTGCAAAGAACTTTGATACTTTACGAGAAGTAAACTTTTTAAAAAATGAGTATTAAAACTATAAGAATCGTGATTGTGCATGGTTTGTATAAGAAGAAGAGAGTGAGAACGATATAGAAGAAGAAAAGAGAAAATGCGGATAAAAGCTCGCTGCGAAAATCTTTTGTGAACATATTTCACATGTTTCGGAAAGCTTTTATCGAATAGAAAACTCATTCTTCAAAAATTCTATTTGGAAAAGTTTATTTTATAATGTATTTTATGTATTCTGGAAATACTGTTCCAGAAATCTTGTTTCAAAAATTTCATTAAAGAAATCTCGTTTTGGAATGCATTCGAAACATGTGATTTGTGCTCAAAATAATTGTGGAGGTGCAAAAAGTAAAGGCCCAAATGTTAATTTAAAGAACTTGAGCTCGGAACAATATACCCCACCCATTCAGGCTTACTCCCTTTATAGGGATGGCAAAAAAACCCGTACCCGCAAGTATCCGCGGATAAAATTCGTTACGGGTATTTAGTACCCGCGGGTAAAAGGTATCCGCGGGTAGCGGGTATTTTAATACCCGCTTGTTAATGGGTCGGGTTCGGGTATCACACTATATGTACCTGTGGATACCCGCTACCCGTTAGAAAAATAAAATTACAATTTTATCCTTTAATTATTTTTTATCAGACTTTCTTTTCTGTTGAATCTGCTTTTTAAAATTGGGCCAAGCCCAAATCTCTTTTTAGGGTTTTTTTCAAATCAGAATAAAATCCCTTTTTAGGGTTTCTTCTTCAAATTAGAACCAGGGAAAGCTACCTCGTTATGCCGCCTTCTACCGCTCCAAACGAACCTAGATGCAAAGTATCAAGAGAACGTATGGGAGGAGATCTCATCCTCGATGAGGAAGCTTAGATACAACTGAAACGCGAAAAGGTGCAAAGAAAACAAAAGTGGGAGAACATCAACAAGTACTTCAAGAAAGTGAACGAAAGCAACAAGCGAAGGAAGATTCGAAAACGTACCCTTATTTCCACCTTGACGCGTTGTAAGGGAGAAGAGCAAGGTAATGGCAAGGCGGTGAAGCCGGAAAACATGGTGGTGCCGCTAATGGTGCGACATCAATAAAAAAAGGTGGTGGTGGTAGGTTATAGAGAGTGCAGAGGTTATTAGAGGAGGTGGTGGTGAGGCTGCTCCCTTTGTTTGAGAATAAGAAACCCTAGTGGTTTCGGATCTAAAAGAGACTAAATGGGTCAGTCCAACAGTTTTCTTTTTATTACCTGTTTATTATTTTTATTATTTTCTATTATTTTTTTTCTAGAGTTTGGATTACGGGTATCCAACGGGTACCCGCGGGTTGGAAAAAATCCGCTGATTTTTTTAAGTCGGGTATCCAGCGGGTAGCGGGGCGGGTAATGGGCACAATTTTACTTAGCGGGTCTGGTAGCGGGTAGGCACTATTCGTGCCCGACCCGACCCGTTGTCATCCCTATCCCTCTACCACCACATAGTGTTTCCTACACCTTTTTATTTCTTTTTTTCCCTTTTGTAATATTTAATGTGGTGGTTAAAAATTTTAACTTTCTCCAACTTCCAACCACTTCATTAATGGTCACCACCAATATATGAATGAATCCCCATACTCTACCACTCCCAAGGAAATCAAATTCCTTTTTTTTCCTTCTCCCAATATATGAATGCACCCTTACACCCCACCAATTCCACATAAATCAAATTCTTCTTCTTATTTTCCTTGTGCCTCTAATGATTCTCCTTTAAAAATAAAAAGATTCAAAACAAAATCAATTTTTAATTAAATTAATAATAATTAATTTAATTAAATAAAACAAAATAAATTTAATTATAAATACATAATTTTCTTAAAATATAATTACTTAACTTTAAAAGTATCTAAAAATTAATTTACAAATCAATAAATTAATAAACTAAAAAGTAAAAAAAAAAAAAAAACAAATCTTGGAAAGCTGAATAAGTGTACAAAAATTAACAACCTAAATAAAATTAAATTAATAACCTAAATAAAACAAGAAAACGGAACGTTAAGGCCTCAACGGATACGAGAGATCCTTTCGACCTTCAATGAAGGAAAACACCCAAAACGTTGAAAGGCTTCAACGGATATGGGACACTCATTGAGCCTTCAACGGATCTCGAGATCCATCCATGGATATCGAGATTCATCCAGGGATATCGAGATTCGTTGAAGGCTTAATGGATGTCCCATATCTGTTGCAGCCTTTGGTGTTTCTCTTCTTCATTTAACACAAAACAAAGGCGCAATAGAATCACTAACCTAGATCAGAGACGACAACAAAGGAAGCACCAAACTCTACAGCACCACGAACCCACCATGAATCAAGCAACAGATGATAAATTGGAGAAAAAGGAAGATGGGAAATTGGGATAAGAGGAAGAGGAAAATAAGAGAGGAAAAGAGAAAGAATGTGAGGTTGTGGTGTGTGTAGTGCCGTCAAAATGGGTTGAAACCCGTGAGCCAACCGGGCTCACCATGGGTCACGGGTTTGAGCCGGGTTGGGTTGGAAAAAAATATGAAAATATTGATGCGAGTCAATTTTGACTCGGCTCGCTAAAAACCCGGCTCACCCGGGTTGAACCCGTGGTGAGTCGGGTTGCCTCACCAACCCACCTATTTTTTATTGAAATCAAATTAATTAAATTAATTATTCAAAAGCACAACCTTTACTTCACAGTAGAGCTTTTCGTGTTGTGTTGTGTTGTGTTGTTGTCTATCCAAAAGTTCTCCTTTGTTATATATTTTTGTTAACTGCTATATGTAGTTTCTTGGTCAAACGGTTGTGTAGGTCTCGTTAAACTAAATTGGCAAAATTTTATACTTGATAGCTTAAAATATATAACAATAGAATTCTTTTGTTTCATTTTTTTTATATCAATTTGTCCAATTATTACTGTTTCAATTTGATCGATCAAAGTAACATGTTATAAGAATCTTAGAAGAAGAAGGTGAAAAAAAGTTAAGTGAGTCAATGAACCAACCCGTTTAACCCACCAACCCGTGGTGGGTCGGGTCGGGTTCAAATTTATTCGGCTCGCTAATAAATGAGTCGGGTTGGGTTGGCTCACTAAGTGACAAACCCGTGGTGGATCGGGTTGGGTCACCCAGGTTATCCATTTTAACAACTCTAGGTGTGCAACTGAGTGAATAAGAAAGTAAAAAATTAAGGTTTTAAAAAAAACAAAAAAAAAACATAAAAGATAAAAGTAAATAAAAGTATTTTTGAAATTAAAAAAAAAAATAGAAAGGTGTAAGGAGCTGTGATGGTAGTGGTGATGGTGGTGTAGGGAGTAATGCTCCACCCATTCCTTTTAAGTAATTTTTTTTCCTTTCCCTCGTTTTTTTTTCACAGTCAGAGTTGTATTTTAGTAGAAATATATATATATATATATATATATATATATATATATATATATATATATATATATATATATATATATATATATATATATAGAAGGTGTGGAGTTTCACTCAGCCAACAGCAGCATTAGGTAAAGTTCTTGAAACAAACCGTGGATATTACCATCTTGGAAGCATGACTTGTAACCAAAAAGAGTGACATCTTGGTAGAAAGTAATTGAATGAGAGCATCATGATGGAACCCTTTGACCTCTCAAGTAACAATGAATTGATGAGTGGTTCAGATTCCTGGGTTTTGTTCTATTTTATTTGGTACAACTTTCACACTCATCTTTAAAACTTTTTTTTTTGTTATTATATATTATGTGATTTGAGGTGTCCAAATATTGGTAAGTAAAATATTTCACAAGGAAAATAATTATAAATGCATGGAGAGGAAGAATTGAATGGAAACATGCAATGCAACACATAAAAATAAATCTAAAGGAATATTGAATAGTGGGTAAAAACCTGTATAAAGTTTAAAAGATGTTGGGAGACTCCTCTGCTTAGTGACCCACCAAATCTGTGATTTCTTGAGACTATACAGCCCTGGGTCTATAATTATTGGCTTCCCTCTCTTATTCCTGAAATCAGTATAAAAGGTTAAAATTCTTTTAAGCTATTCTGCATCTTCTCAATTTAATTTCATTATTTTTAAAATTAAATTAAAATATAATTACTTCCATCAAATTCTATCATATTTAATTTATGATATTCTTTGTCTACGTCACGTGTTAGTAAAGGCTTACAATTTCCAACCCAACTGACTGCTGTGGTGAATGAAATTTATATGCTTTGGAACCTCAGAAAAGGCTTGGATCATATCTGAACATTAATCAAGAAAACTGAATTCAGATCAAAAAATGGTGATGCAATCTACAACACATAATTGAAACTTTTGATGCAAAAGAAGAGCAACAACGAGAAATGGTATCATGATACACTTTTTCATTCATTTGACACATAACACAAAGGAAAAAATCTTTTTAACAACTCTTTTTTGACAACTTTTTGACAACGCATACGTGTCCGTTTATGATTGATCTGTTTCAAATATTTTTTTAGAATAAATTCAAACGCACTAATAAAATGGTGACACGTGTCTTGTTGTAAAAAAATTGTTAAAAAAGAATTGTTAAAATATAATCGTCTAATACAAAATAGTCATTAACTAAGGCGACTCACCATACCATCTTGTGTAACCAAAGGGTAGTCCGAGGCACTGAGATTAATAAACCAATCCCATTGGCAACTCCGGAGAAGGATTGCCATAGCATGGAGAGTGGTAGAAAGCATGGTTGGTCCTTTATAGGTGACAAGATTACGCTTTTCGACAACCCAAACGTTCCCAAATGCAGCATAAACTGGGTCCTTAGCCACATGTTGAACCACATCCCTGTGTTCAGCTTGTGGTGCCCCAGAATCCATATGAATCAAATAGTAGTTTCCTGGATGGTAGAGAGCCCTCACCAACCTTTTCAGCTTCCCGGAATCCCCTTTGGAAGCAGAGATCAAGTACGCAAATGTAACTGGATATGTGTTGTTGGCCTTGGTGCTGTTCAAGTAGTTCATAGAAGGCTTCATGCTGGAACTGGGTATGGTTAATCTTGTTGTAGTGAAAACAAGAAAGAACAGTACTGAGGTTAGTATGAAGGAAACAACCAAAATTTTGATGGACATTTTTAGGAGAAATTTGCAAGATACTGGGATTGGGAGAAAAAAAACAGACTCGGGAAATTTGAGTTATGGAATGGTAGTTATATGGTTAATAAGGAGGGCTTATTTGGAGAATATATTTATACAATATATTAATGATTAATTTAAACAGTAGTTTTTTTTAATAAAAATTTTTTGGTAATTAATGTTACTAATCAATTTAAAATATAATGATAAGTAATTATAACTTTTTATTTATAATAGAGAGTAATAATTTTTATTTTATAAATTAATATGAAAATTACTTTTTATAATAATAAATTATTTTTTATTTTTAAAACTTATTTATAATAAATAAATTATTTATATTAATAATTTTATATATAAATTTTAATCATCGATAAATATCATGATGTTGTCTTTTCTTTCCTTGTTGTCTTTTTCTTCTTTTTTATCTTTTTCTTTCTCTTCCTCTTCTTTCGCAATCATTATTGTGTTCCATAAGGTCGCTACCACTTTTGTCACCTTATTGACTCCTTTTTTCCCTCTTTGTTAACAACCAGTGCAACAGTTGCATCATGGTAAATAATAAGTATTTTATTGTTCTCTCTCAAGGAACTTGTGCAACATATTACAATTCATAATTCAATTAAACAACAATATTCACAAAAATACAAAGAAGCTCTTTTGGTATTTTATTAAATAATAAGTGTAGGATTGAAATTTAACATAGAGTATTTACAAATGTCAATACTAGATTTCATTCACTTCATTCTCATGCACTCACAATCTCAACAAATAGGTTTAATTCTCTACGATGGATAACATAAGGCTTACAAATTGGAGATAAGGAAGAAATTGAAACCAAAACAAAGAAGGCCCTTTTTCCCAAGGCATCTTCTCCAAGCTCTAATCATACATCCTCTTCATATTTCCACTTCCAATCTACAAATTCTCTCCCCCATCAAATCCCAAAGGGGAATAATATCATGGATGAAGATTGAGACCTAAGTAGGAGAAAGGAGAACTTTCCAGACCCCTAGTAGCCGCCAAGGGCCTCTCCAAATCACACAAGGTGGAAAGAAAGTGTAGGAGGGAGAGAAGAGAATAAGTCAAACCCTAGCAGAAGACATGAATAAATACTGTATTTTCACAATTTAGTGTAACTACCTCCTAATGTCATCTCAAAACTGTCATGTGCACTCATTAAATTCGCAAAGGATAGACTGTCGCCCAATGTCGCATGCCATCGTCCGACTGCTTTAGTGAACCACCTTCCAACCCTTATACTTCCAATGGTTTCTCGCCTGGTGAGCTTTAAGTCTCCCAACAAAAGGTAGCTCTACAACTGAGTTTCCTGTTTGTTTATGGCGTTAAGTGCAATTTGTAAAATACGGAAAAAACTGGGTGTCACACAATCCCTATGATTGCCTAACATGATTATATGTCTTATAATTCATCTTTTATTGTCCAATCGTTCTTCCTTGAATTCCAACTTATTTTCTTATACTAGAATTGTTTCTAATTCACTTACTTCACACACTTAAAAAAATATTATAGGTAAACTAAACTCAAAATAACTAAATTCAAAATAACTAAAACACAAAAAAAAAATACAAAACAAGAGAAACTTGAGAATTAAACAAGATCATAGTTACAGAGGAGTTGGTTTTATTTATAAAACATAGCATGATTAAAAGGTAAAAATAAATGTTATCACACCTCCTCTTTTTTTTCTTATCTTCTTACTTTCCTCCTTCTTCATCTTCCACAATTGTTGGAGTGTTTGCCTAATTGGACTCTTTCTCCTTCTCCTCCTTTGTCACTACCACTTCTTCCTTTTTATTCTCCTCCACTTCCTCCATCGTTGCCTCCTCTTTTTCCTTTTTTATCTCTCTTCGTCCTCCTTTTTATTTTTTTTCTTATTTTTTTCTCACTCATTTTTAATTAATTCATAAGAAATATTTTGTTAAATTTGATAGGAAAATCAAAGTTTATTTGTAAAAAATACAATTGCTAAGGATTTATTAAAAGATTTTTAAAAAGTTAACTTATTAACAAATTTACTCACTAATTTTAAAAAAATAACTACCAATTCATTTTCAAAAGATTCAATTAGTGACAGACATTGAACAAATCCATTATGAATTGATTCGTCTTTGGATTTTAAAATAATTCAATCATTGGTAAATTTATTAACTAATTTTATCATGACAAAACTTAAAGTAGAAACTTTGACATCTATTTTTTTTTTACAAATGATGAAAATATCAATCAATAATAAACATTACAAATTGTAAATGAATTTAGTTGATGAATGTTACTCACAAATCCATTATAAACAAATATTTTGATAATAAAAGTTATAATTTAACGACAAATATTTCTAAAGAATTTATTATTGATAGATATTTTTGACAAATAATATTGAAAATTTTAGATTTCGATCAATTTTAACAATAAATTTTATTTTAATAATAATTCTTTTACTAATAAAATTTGGTCAATAATTTAAAATTTTCTTATAATGCATTTGTATTTTCAAAATTCACAATAAAGATTAATTTAACGAAAAAAAATCTCTAAGGCTGTGTTCGGATGTGAAGATTTGGGGGAGATGATTTGAATGAATTTGAGTGGATTTGAGGGTAATTTTTTTGTTGTTTTTTTTAGTGGATTTGTAGGTAATTGAGAGTGAATTTGAGAGTAAAGTTTGTGAGAATTAGGGTGAGATTTGATTAATGTGATAAATTTAAAACATTTGTTTAATTGGTAGAAATTAAAGATTACCAAGATGTCCCTAATTACTAAAATAATATAAAATGTTATTTGTTAGTGTTATATTTAATTGTAAAAATATTTATAAAAAAAATTTAAAAATAACTATTAAAAATAATTTTTAAGAAGTAAAGAAATTATAATTTGAAAAAATAAATAATTATAATTAAACAAAATACATTCATATATATATATATATATATATTAAATAAACCACATTCACAAGTCTTCATTCAACCTTTTTCAGGGAGAAGAAAATTTCAATAAGTTCATATATGCACGCGTTTGGAACCGGATATGCAAGTCTGTATCCGAATACGCTTCTTTGCAAATTCTTCCAAAACTTGTAATCGGATATGCTCTTCAGTGAAACCGAACGCATGAAGATCTCTTCTTCAACCCGCTNCTTCAGTGAAAGGGGTATATACGACTTTTCAATCTAAATCATCGCAAATCTTACCAAAATAGCGAGATGCTTAAAACAGTATAATCTCGCAAATCGTCACTTTTCCGTCTTCGCAAATCAGTACAAGCGAACAACGTTTCAGTCTTAAATCCATCTGTGCTAATCTTTGTAAACAGTACCATGACTCTAAACGAAGAGAGGCTATAAAAGATTGATATGATGTCACTTAAACTTAAAGTAAAAAAGAAAAAGAATATGTAAAATATATATCAAATTTATAAGAACATCTCAATTTCTATTAAAAAAATAAAATGTAAATATTATACATATATATAATTTGAAATATTATAAAAACAAACTTTTAATTACATGGATTTTTATTTATAATTAAAAAATGTAGATTCCACATGTGTTACAAGCAGTTAGCGGTTAGCACATGTGTTACAAGCAGTTAGCGGTTAGCACATCTGTTGCACATATAAAATATATACACTATGCGCATGGAAACTAAGAAATGCATGATTTATATGATTTTGGGTTAGAAAACAAGATATCAATTTATCGCGAAAATTGTGTAGAGTGCACATGTGTTGCAAGCAGTTAGCACCATACAACTTTTAAAATTATATACATATATAAAAGAATAAAAGAAACAAAAGATAAAAAATATTAAAGAAAATAAATGGTAAAAAGAATTCAAATTTTTCTTATCACACCCAAAAACAAAATGAGGAAGAGTATGAAGTGAAATTGATCTAGAAAATATAAATTGTTCTTGTTGAAATAGAACGAGGATAACTGCTTGCTAAGTTTCCACTCAACACTCCAATAACCTATCGGTGTAAGGAAGTGACTTGCAGAACACGCTCTCATGCTTAAGTCAAATTTTTTATCTCTAGGCCTTTAGTAATTTAATAGTGAATAAAAAGTGAGTTTACTTCAAAATGAAATTAAATCCAATGTATAAGAATCTACAAATTAATTTACTTCTTAATAATGTAAATATTAATCACAGTAGTCGTTGTGACATTAATTGTGTCTTAACTCTGTTCTATAGTTGTCACGACCAAACGGTCATAAGATGTTTTCGGGTACGTCAATCATTTGATCCTTTCTCTTCATTTTGTCACCGTACCCAGTCAGTTAGCTGTAAAAAAATAATATATTTCTATACAAATTCGTTAAAAAAAAGTTAATTATATAGTGTAAAACTTCTATCTTTTTGAAATAAAAAAACTACTATAGCTGTTTAGTGTAGTCCTCGCATAGGTATGTCTTACCAAAAGGAGTTAGAGACTCATAGTCTTTCCCTTTTTCTGATTGAATTGCTAAATCTGTGAGAAATTTGTATGAATTTTAAGCTGCTTGTGGTAAACACCACCCTTGATTTTGATCCTTTACTTGCAATATTATTACCACTCAGCTATGCCAAGTAATAGAAATTTCGTAATGATGTTATGTCACACCAACTAAAGGCATTAAAGTTACACATATGTTTTTTTATTTACGAAAAAATGTTTTCTTATAACTATCTTTGTGTATATATAGTTTTACATATGAATATAACTTTAGTCTCTATAAAAATTTAATTAAATATTTGAATTTCTGAATTTTCAAATTAATTAAAAACATAATAGGTGAATATTTATTCGAGATTGTTATCAAGCGTTAACATTTTCTGTCCTAGAATGGAATAACATTCGTGAATCAAACTTTTCAATTTTAAAAACCTAAAAAATAAAACGTGTAACAACTTTTATTATGAAAAAATTGCTCAGTAGGTCAAAATAGAGATGTAACACTAAAAAAAGACAATTATTTAATGGAGATTTATTTTTCGTGGAGGTTTTTCACCTTCGTAAATTAATTTGTGGGTTTTTTTTTTCAAATCTTTATTGTCACGTGGCAAATGTTTTTTTACGGAGGATTTAAACATCTTTAATTAGTGATTATTATTTTGTAGAAGTTTGAAACTTCTTTCTTTTCAATTATTTTATTATAAAGATTAATTTTTTATCATTCTTTTTTTGTTAATAATCTATTCAATTTGATAATTACAATTTAGGGGTTTTAACCTGTTTTATTTGTATTATTTAGTTTGTAGGTTTACTATTTTATTTTGTTTCCGTTGATAAAATCTGCAACAGATAATTCGTATTCTATTATATTATTTGTATCCGCATCGCGTAAAGATATTATATTATTTGTATCCACAGATATTCGCTACCCGTAAAAAATAAAAATAAATATTTAATTTATATTTTATTACATTAAATTTAATTAAATTTAAAATTAATTTATATTTTATAAGGTTAAATTTAATTAAAATTAAATTCTAATTTATATTTAATTTAATTTATATTATTTTTTATATATTTTTTTAATTTTATTTAAATTTTATTTTAATGATTTATAAAAATATATTTTTTAAATATTTGTGGGTATCCGCAGGTATTTGTTGGTTTTAAAATATCCACAGATATTTTTTAAGCAGGTATCCGTGCGGATAGCGGGCCAGGTAGCAGGTGGATTTCTTTTATCGGGTCGGGTTGCGAAAAGGCACTACCCGTGCCCGATCCAACCCGTTGTCATCCCTAGTGTTACATGACAATGTATGTCACCATTGAGGTGCTTATATTTTGTCATCAATATTTTTTTGTAACAAGATTCAAATACGATAATGAAAAAAAAAAAACATGACAAACTCATTTTTATCAAAGTATTCAAATATATATCATTAAAACATTTCGTTTTAAAAAGTACCATAGTAACATAAAAGTAAGTTAAACTGAATATAATTACAACTTCATCTATAATTACTCAAAATCCATAATAGACTACATATAGTTCAATCCTAAAAAAACATCATGAACTCCTTAAATGTTGTTAGTAAGAGATTATCCTCTTAATACTGCAAAAGGCTTTTTTGAAATCGTTTAATATGATTCAGTTTTAACAAAAACAAAGTCTTTTAAATTGACATTTTTGAAATTTTTGCACAATTATAGGTGTTAGTTCTAAAATAATTGAAGCATATACTGATATATATGTTTCAGTTCTTTAAAAAACCGAGACCTATAATTTTCCAAATAATTTATAAAATGTCATTGGTGACATTTTTGTAAATATTTACACAATTATATGATTTGATTCTTTAAAAACCTAAGGCGTATTTCATCTACTAGAGTTAAAATTACATTTCCACTAAACTTTATTCATTTGCATAAGGTTTAAACCCTTTAGTTGTCCCTATTTTCGTTGGGTTTTCCCATTTTGATCCCCTTCTTTTGAAGTTTCCCAATTGAGTCCTTATAACTGCTAATTTCAAGTAATTGAGCCCCTACCGTTAAATTTCGTTAACAGAGTTAATTTTCTACACACGTGGTAGGTTGATGTGTCAATTTTTTGAAACGTGGCATGCTGATGTGAGAGTAATGTGCCTATGAACCTCTCTTATTGTTTTTTCCAATTTTTCATGTAGTCACTGGAGTTCATCACGCTCTATCACCTTCTTCATAGTGCCAGCATGCTCGTCTCCTCCACCACCACCACCAACGTAAACCCTCACGCCACCGCAAAAAGAAGCCATCGGGAGTTTCGTCAGAACCACTGTGAAATCTCGAAACTTGTAGGCAAAAGCTCCAAAATCACAGATTCACCATGAGCATCACCACGAAACGAACTCCTCGCTTCATCTCCTTTATCGCGAAACACTTCCTCGCAACCTGCAAAACCTAAGACACAGAAAGCTCCAAATCTCTTCGCACCAGAAACCCATTTGGAAAATTTTAGTAAGAAGGGAATCAAAATGGAAAAGAGTCCAAAAATAGAACAACTAAAGAGTTTAAACCTTTGCAAAACACACACTCGTAACGTAAACCTTGTATTATTTTGTGGGAAATAAAGAAAAATGTTCAATAACATCCAAGGGAACCATCTCCCGAACAATCTTGTCAACAACAAAGATATAAAATGTATTTGTCCCTAGACACCAATCCAATCCTCCTAAGGAACTATAGCTTCCTCACAACCTCTGCCTAATCATTTCCCCAAATCCCATAGTAACTATATTTTGTTATTTTTGCCCTCCCTTCTAACGTAAACTTTCATAGTTCTATCAGTTGCCTACACAGAGAATCCACACAGCACTCAATTTGGCTCCACCATCAGTGTATGATTGGAGCAGTTTTATAGATCGCATCGGTAGATAACATTGAGCTAATAATTTTTAGATTTGATGAAATGCTAAACGAACAGTAAATCCAACAGCAGGGTATATATATCAGTATATTAATCCAAGATGAACTTGCTGATCCCAAATTACAACACTGGAAACAAATTTCATAACATAAAGGTTTAATTTTGGTGTAGTCTTCAATCACGATAAAATTAATAGTGCAAGTTTCCTATGTGGTATTTCTTTCATTCACATAACATATAAGTTCATACAATTCTTTCCTGAATGAAATAAATAAACTATGACCTCTTTTCCAGTAAGCATATAAGTAATAATCATCTCCACCACCAAAGATAAATGGAGTCAACATAATCAAGAATAAGTTGGAGAAGCTTCATTTTATGTTGACAAAGACACAACGCAATGTTATGGCAAACCCAATTAGTTTATCAATTAGAATATAAACTTATCTCTAATGTTAAATACTTTTAATTTTTTATTGTTATTGATTTTAAATTAGTCTCTAATTTTAAATTAAAAATAAATTTAAACATTAATTCAATACTACATTTAAATTATTTTTATTCTCTACAATTATTTTTTACTTAAGTATTTTATTTTAGTATGATAACATTTGTAAATTTGTAAATAATAAATGTTAAAGAAATTATTTAATTTTATGTTTAAGTTTTTACATCAAAGTCTGAGCGTGATATCTTTAAAAAACCCGAGAAAAAATGTCTGACTTTTTTATATGTTTATAAATGACGTCAAAATAATATTTTCTTCTATTTCTTTTTTATAAAAGATAGCCTCTTATTCTTTTCAGCTCTAAAAACAAAACTTTCTGTTCTTTTCATGAGAAGCAGTTTCCTATATCATTCCAAAAAGGAGCGTATGAAACTTCTGAATATGTCTGCTCTTATTAAGCTTTTTAATTTAGTTATTGTTACCATACGTCATCTATAAAACTTCTGAAGTTTAGGGTTTTCAATTTATTTATATGATTTTAATGTGAAAAAAACTAATAGTTTGATAACTATGTTTCAATTTCACCCACCATTACGTCCTATCTGACACTCTTTTAATTTTAGATTTTAACTTATTTGAAGATTCATAGTACTTTCTTTTACTTCTCGTTTTTCCTTTTTATCTTTACAAACTATATCTTTTACTGCTCGCTAATTTTGTTTCAGTGTCCGATTTTAATGTCCAACAACTAATGCATGAAAACAGAGTTTCATCAGAATTTATTAAAATTAATCTATTCTAAAACTAATCATTGTCAGTTAATCTTGAGATCATTTTATTGTCAAAATTAAATATTGAATATAAATAAGGGATAATGATATTTAGACAACATTTTTTTGACAATATTTGAACATTGATTACGTATCAATATATAATTGATTAAAAATTATTTCACAACGTAAACAAGAGAGTAGAACGTATATAAAAGTAAAATATTAATTAATTTAGATAATAATATCAATTTTTATATGATTGAATTAAAATCTTAATAGTGTTTTTTCTTTCCGATGAATCCCTACTCGATATTTTACCATAGGGAAACCTAATTGAGTTCACATTCAATTTTTGGGTGATTGGTCGTTATTATTTCAACTAACTATCACTTTTCTTTATTATTTTTTAATCACTAAACTTTTAAGCACTTTCCCAACGTTATTTTACGTACTTAAGAAATTTCCCTTTGCATAGTATCAAAACACTTCGTATCTGTCAAACACTGGTACTTCAATTATAGTACTAGAAAAACAGGTGAGAATTGAACCTTCGTATCTGTCATGTTTTACCACGACTTTATCGTACTAGTTCATGCTGTTCTAACGCAGCAGAGGAAATTCCACGGCACAACAACTTCACACCATATCATATGACACAACTTCTGAATCCTCCATATATTGACACGAATAACAGATCCTCAAGAACATGCTCTAAATGGCACGTTCCATCTATAACACCAAACCATTACACAGGAAACTACTTCTCCTCAACATATCCTTCATTTTCCTCGTCTGTCTCTTCCTCAATGCCTATCTCCACCCTCCCAGTTCCGATGTTGATGCCTCCACAAATGTGTTCAACCATGCCAGAATGCTCAGCGACATCAGTGTTGATGGTTGCTCTGATCTTCACAAGTACTTGGATAATGACTCCAAGTGCTTATATGTTAAATCCCATGCTCAGTGCAGGTCAAAAGGGTATATAAATTATCTGCAGATCTTTTACTGCAGCTTTGGACATTCCCCATTTTTGGGTCATGCCCTGCTTATACTGTGGCTTGTGATTTTGTTTTATCTTTTGGGAGATACAGCTTCAAATTACTTTTGTAGTAACCTGGAAGGTCTGTCTAATATCTTGAGACTATCCCCCACCATAGCTGGGGTAACCTTGCTTTCTCTCGGAAATGGTGCCCCGGATTTTTTTGCCAGTGTTGTTTCTTTCACAAGATCCAATGACGGTGCAGTTGGCCTGAATAGCATTCTGGGAGGGGCGTTTTTTGTGTCCAGTGCTGTCTTGGGGATCATAAGTTTTCTTGTTAGTGCAAATGAAACTGCAATTGACAAGGCCAGTTTCATTAGAGATGTCATTTTCTTCCTTTTCTCACTTTTCATTCTCCTTGTCATCATTTCTATCGGGAAAATCAGCTTGTTGGGTTCAATTTTTTATGTTTCCATTTACTTCCTGTATGTGTGTGCTGTGTCTGCAACACATTTCATCTATGGAGGGGACAGGACAGAAGGGGAACTTGGCTCATCTTCTGATGACTTGACTGAGTCAGGCGTGCCCTTGCTAGGCTGTGTTGATGATGAGAAACCAAATGGATCAAACAAAGAGGTAATGGAAGATCAAGGGGAGAAGCATCATCAGGGTTTTGGTAATAATTCTTTTGACTTTACTTACTTGAGCAAGTTTCTACATGTACTAGAGCTACCTCTTTGCTTGCCAAGAAGGCTTACTATACCAGTTGTGAGTGAGGAAGGTTGGTCAAAGCCATATGCTGTTATATCTGTCACATTGGCACCAGTGTTATTTTCAGCTCTTTGTAACACCCAAATGGAAAATGAGAGTTCAAGGAGTAGTCTTGTTTCATACTTGACAGCTGCTTTGATTGGCATTGTTTTGGGGAACATGGCATGTGTGACAACCAAGAGCACTAGTCCACCCAGAAAGTGCTTGTTTCCTTGGCTAGCTGGGGGCTTTTCCATGAGTGTAACATGGACTTACATCATTGCTGAGGAACTTGTTTCCCTCTTGGTTGCAATTGGGAATGTGATAGGAGTTAGTCCTTCAATCCTTGGACTAACTGTCCTAGCTTGGGGTAATTCTCTAGGAGATTTGATAGCCAATGGTGCAATGGCCAAGAATGGAGGAGCTGATGGGGCCCAGATAGCTGTCTCTGGTTGTTATGCAGGCCCTATGTTTAACATTTTGATGGGCTTGGGCTTACCTCTTCTACTCTCAGCATGGTCTGAATACCCAGAGTCTTATGTGATTCCCAAGGACCCTTCTCTTTTTGCAACACTTTTGTTCTTGATGGGAGGGGTGCTTTGGGCCCTTGTGATATTGACAAAGAAGAATATGAAGCTTGATAAGTCATTGGGAATTGGGCTCTTGACCATTTACCTCTGCTTTTTGTTTATAAGGATGGTCATTGCAATTGGTGTTATTAAATTTTAAAGAAATACTTTCAGAGGGATTAAGGGCCCTTTTCATGTATTTCATGGACATGACTTATTTTATCATACATTTCACTTTTTAAGATCATTAATAATGTAAAGTCACTATGCCTTGGTATCTTCTTACGGTAGGAATAGAATAATCACCATCTCATCAAGGAGTCTAATGCCATGGAAAAGGAATTACCAGATAGAAATTTAATTCAATCAAGATATATTATACAAGATAGTTTAATTATCATATGGATAATAATACTTTGAAAATATTTTTTTGACAACATTTTAACACTATTTATGTGTCATTCTATCATTGGTTCAAAATTACTCCACAATCAATAATAATAATCATAAACACTAATATGAACAAATCATAAAACAACACATAAATTGTATTAAAATGTTTGTGAAAAATATCATTATCCCATGTCAAATAGAGTTGTGTGATATCATCATATTTATCCCTTTCTCGTTTAACTTTATTAATTTTTGTTTTAATATTAAGAGAATGATTCTTATAAAGATCATGATATTTTAATAAATTTTTTTAATAATTTTTTGACAACAAATTATATATTAATGTTTTATTAATTATATTTGAAACGGATCAATCATAAACAATTATACAAACAATTATAAAAGAATTATTAAAAAAAATTATTAAAAATACATTTTCCTCTGTTACAATGTATAAAGAGTGATTCTTTCCATTCCTACAAACTCAAGATGGAGACGTATTATTCCTTTTCATTCCTTTATTTTCCCTTCGAGTTTTCTAAGATATAACAAATGCACTTGCCGTTTACATACAACCATGATAAGTGGATTTTTTCTTTCTGGACTCCACCAAAATACTGCCGTTTTGAAAATATTTTATTTAAAATTCAAAAATTACAATAAATAATAAATAATATGATTTCCATTTTCTGAAAATTTGAGTTATTTTGAAATCAAAATATACCTAAAATATTTCATTCATTATCTTTGAGGAAGTATAAAAGAAGCATCAAGAAAAAGTATTTTTTACTGTCCACTTAGACCATTTTGTGCTTTGATTTAAATTGTACTTATTTCTTCATGCATTCCCATGTTTTCTTGTGCGATCCCCATACTCTTAATGAAATGGCTTAGTTACCGTTTATAACAAAAATTGTACCTTCATAATGACTTTCAAATTTGTATTATAAATTGTATAATTTAGAATATACATTTATATATTGGATTTCTTTTTCAAATAGATTATAAAATTTTTAATGTAAATTTGTATTTTGAATTCTACCATCCCAAATGTAATTTTCATTTTAAATCGTCTTCCACAATTATATTACAAATTGTATAATTCAAAATGTAAATTTGTATTACAAATGGTATAATCTGTAATCTAGTTTACATTATGAATTGTCTTTCAAATTTACGTTATAGATTTATAATTTAAAATGTAAATTTGTATCACGAATTATATAATTCGAATTATAGTTTACATTTTAGATTTTCTTTCAAACTTATATCATAGGTTATACATTCTGAAAATGTAAGTTTGAATTAAGTTTGTTCAATTTAGGATATGATTTGTATTTTGAATTCTCTTCAAAATTTGTATTACAAATTATAAAATCCTAAATATAAATTTGTATTATAAATTATGTAATTTGAAATATTTATGGATAATACAAACTAAAATATCTTCTATTAATTTCAGAAAGAGTATGATTAAAATTTTAAAATGTATGGGATGCAGAAAAAAAAAGTATGGGGTTCACAAATAATCCCAATGATATCATTTTTAAGTCTTTGCAAATCATCTAAGTCTTTTGTTGTTGTCTCTGTACCCTTAACATTTACCATTTCAAAAATACATGGAAATTCCAAAATTCAAAACTCAGTTTGAAATATTGGTTCAAGATCACTAAAAAAAAATCTAAATTTACCGATGGTCATTATTTGTCAAAAACTGTAAAAATCTGTTGTTAATCATTTTTTTCGACAGATTACTAACGTACAAAATTTATTAATAAAAGGATTGTTGGCAAGATTCACTAACGGATTTCATTATGGAAAATGATATTTTAACACGATTTCAAATTAAAAAAAAGAACTTTGATTTTTTTCTTCCAAATATGTCTTTGTCTCAGTTTTTTTAATTTGAAATCGTCCAATCACATCTTGACACGTGTGCAGTGTCAAAATAGTATTAAAAAATGGTGTTAAAATATCATTTGGTAATTACATATAGATATATTAATTATGAATTATTATTTGGTTGTTTATATTTAAATTTTGGATTTTGGATGTTCATTGAAAAATTAATTTTTATTTTGTTTACCGTTGTGCTTTAGAGTTTCTCCTTAAACAAATTCCTATTTTCATCCGATTTGCAAGAAAATTAAAACACATATAAACATAAAATTTTCACTCATTCAGAATTAGAAAACAAATTTCAAAAAAAAGGTTCCATCGCCATTATTTAATTCCATCCATCATCTTTGTCATGTTTTAAACCAAAAGTATTTGCACAAGTCATTTCCAAATTACAAATTGTAAATCCAGAAAAATTAGAAAGAAATACAAAGAGTCATCTCCAACACCATTTATCCGCACAAACCATCACATATTCAATCACCTCCATTTTCAAATATTCAATCAAGTTGCTACTATTAAAAAAACACAGAATACACCATAGAGAGATCAGCAACTTCAACCTCCGCACCAAGTTGCAGTACAGCTTCTTCATTGGAGGCTTATAACCAGAGATACTCATTGTCTCGTTCACCAACTCAATCATATTGCTCGTGTTTTCATCCTCCATGATCGCGTGTCTCGGAGCTTCGCAGATGCTACTCAATGCTGACATTTAGTTGAAAACCTTCGCAGATCTTCGCTCTACGAATACTGCAATCGCTGATATTTAAATGAAGATCGCTCACACGTGTCGATGTTCATCGGGGAGAGAAACCAATTGGAGAAACAAACCACAACTTACAATCACTGACTCTTTTCAGTTTCACATAGGGTAAAGACATATCTCTTGAATCACATAAGAGAAGAAGAACCACCTTCCTTGAAATCCACAAGGAATAAACACCTCCTTTGAATCATACAAAGGATGAACGACTTTTCCTAACAACAATAACAAAACTCAATCACTTAAGATCTCACTTGGTGTAAGTTCTCGCAACCAATCTATAAAATGAATTTTCGAAATTAGCTCAAGAATTTGAGCAGTTAAGTCATAATTGTTATTGATCATTTTGATTATCGTCAAATGATAATCGATTATTACAAAAATTGAAAAGTCTTGCCACAACTACCACTTATCATAACTATCAATGATAATTAATTATCCTTATAAACAAAACTTTTTGAAAGTTTTTGAAATCATTTTGGATAATTAATTACCTATGTAATTAATTAATTATCGTATAGCATTTTTGACATATTTAAATTTTTCCCCACTCATATTGTACTAGGTACTTTGAAACTTCTATAAACTAAATCCTAGACACATTTTGTTCATTTAAGACTTATTACAAAATCTTAAAACACATATACTAAACTATAAGTCTTTCGATATCTTTTGATATTAGAATTTTTGAATTTGAACTTGTTTTTATTATCATATCATGATCTTCATTATTATTTTTTTTTCATATATGATAACTAAACCAATATATATCTCTATTAATATTAGATAGTCACTTTAAGCCAATAATATTAAATGAATCTTTTTTAGGTCATGTTTTTAGCTTCATTTATTGGGCTGTTGGATTGATAAATACAAATTTAAAATTTTAATTTGAAATAAATTCATTTAAATAAACTTAAATCAATATAAATTCATTTTTAATAAATCATGGATCTCAAATTTTGAACTTTTTTTACTATAAAGTTAGACTTGTATATAAGAAGATGAATTTTTCCAACACTCATCTTGATAAAAATATTTAATTAAGAACCTATGAAGAACACAATCATATTTTATTTGCTCATCCATTTTTTTTAAACCTGAAAAATAAAACTCATCAAATATTTATTTTATTTAGAAATTTGATTCCAACTTTATTCAAATATTATTTTATTGTAAAAATAATATTTAGTTTCAATATTTTGATTATTCTTAATTATTTATAAGAATGACAAAACAGACAAACCAACCTCCAAGTTCACAATAAAATGCTCGAAACAGTTTGAGATTCTGAATCCTTAAAGAGGCTATAATTTTCAGTCCATTTTAACACTGTTGGACAGGTTAACTTAGGCCATAAAGTCAGTCTGGACTTGAAAGAGTCGTATAATTCGCTTACCACCTCTAATTATTTATTATTAATTTAAAGATTAAAATATATTTTTAATTATTGAATTTTAATACAAAATTTATTTTTTTATTTTAACTTTTAAGTTTATAAATAAATAAATATAGTTTTTTAATTTAATAAATAAAATTAATTTAAGCTAAAGACATAATTTAAATTTTAATAAAAACATTTTAAACTTATACCTCTCAAATAAAGCAGCGGGCACAACACGGCCACGATTCGTCATCCTTCAAGCCATGAATAACAAAATCCCCAGTCTTCTAAACCGGAAGATCCTCTTCCTGTACTTCCCCTTCGCCACTTCTCGGAGAAAATTCATACGAGAGAAGGGAGGAAAATCCTATAAACTCTAGTAATCAATAAAAACCGAAACAAGCTCAATCCCAATTCGGTCCAGCGAAATGGATCACTACAAGGTTCTCGGCTTGCACCGAACCGCCACCAAGGAGGAAATCAAAACCGCTTTCAAGAAACTAGCGTTTCAGTTCCACCCGGACAAGCATTCCCAATCGCCGAGGGCCATTAGGGAAAATGCCACAATTCGATTCAAGCAGGTATCGGAGGCCTACGAGGTCCTTATGGATGACCGAAAGCGAGCCGACTACAATTTCCGGCGGAGCTCTGGCAACCACGGCGGAAACAACCCCTATTCCCATTACAGCTATGGATACAGTAGGAGCGGGAGCAGGTACGAGTACAAACCTGGGTCTGGTGCTGGTGGTGGCTTAGCTTCCAATTTTGAAATGGCTCTCCGAATTTTGACGGGGCGGTCTTCACTTCTCTATCTCGGCTTCGCAGGGTAATTCACTTTCCTTTACCTCATGATCTTGGTTGTTAATTCTGCTCGTTCGAGTTAAAATTTGATGCTAGGAGATCTACAAGATGCAAGAGATTGTGTTTCTTAATTGATTCAGAATTTGATTGTTAAATATGCTTCCGTAACTTTTTACATGAGTAGGCTTTATGTAACTTTTTGTGTTTATTTATATATAATGGTTATCCGCTGAATAAGATTAATAGGCATGCGTGTCCATGTAAAAGCTTTTACATTACATATATCAGCAAATTCACGATATATATAAATAATGGTTGTTTCAAGTTTAGATGTTTTCATGCTTTTCATCTTTATATAATATATCAAAGTATATCTTGAAAATAACTCAATCTACTCTCCCTAAAATTTTAATTTTTTTTGGATATATTATGCTTATCTTCATTACTTTAATTATTTTTTCTTGTCAAATGTAGTGGCCTATACCTGGACATTTGATATTTGAATTTGAGATACATGATGATAGAAGAGCCTAAAAACTAGTTGTGTCAGGGTTATGTACCCAAACACCTGAGCTAACTATTAAGGAGGGATAACCAAACAGTCAAATTACTCACTGAGTATCACATACTACTCAATGTGGAAGTTAAACACTCCATAATACCCAATTTACAATCATAGCACAGTCCTAGGTGGCTTTCTCTCTATGACACTTCAACTTCCCATTGGTTAGAACCCTCCACCGTCAGAACCTTTGTTGGTAACCCTTTCTGAGACATGAGCAACCAACCTTGCTACCAATTGATAAATACTCAAGCACACGGGGAACCTACCGACAGAAGCTAACTGTTGAGGAGGGATAATCAAGAATTTCCGTACTCCACCAAGTCGATGTGGTACTTAGGTACCTCATAATACTCAAGTTCCTATTAGTCTGAACATAAATGAGCTGTATCTAGATATATGCATGGTTGAGGATAGATAATGCAAAAGGATAAGGGGTGTTGCATAAGTTCTAAATCAAATTTTCTTCTATCTCTACATGCTATCATCCTCCTTGTTTTTTTTCATTTGTGGATAACTATCAAGTGTTAAGAGACATTTAATATAAAAATATTCTCAATAACTTAATGTTAGTTCTTGCCCAGGGCTATATTATGTGGGATAGTTGTCATTGATGCAAGCCGAGAATCCTTATGGAGAATGCAAAATTCTGGGGTAAGATTTTAATTTTCTTAGCCATCTAATTTTGCTATACAATATCACAACTTAATCGTAGCCGTTATTTCATTTTTCTATCCCAGTTCGTTATGTAAGTTCTTATATTGTAATACATAATTGATCCATAAGCATGAACTTTTTCTTCATATTCAGTTATGATTTCTATTGTCAATGTCAAAAAATGTTTATTCAAGTAATAAATCCTGCCTAACAGATGTAACTGACTCAAAGATACAAATTGATTTCTGGCACAAATAGCTATTGTCTCATATACCACATATTATGGAACATAACGACAATTAAATGATTCAAAACTATGAAATCAAGAGTCATGACAGTAGATTTCTGGTGGAATGTGATAGAACACTTGAGGATGGGCTGATACAGAAAGAAAAAAGTAGTGGAGAAGACCGTGTTACTGTAAGACCCAAAGTCTAGAAGATTTATTCTAGAAGAAAGAAAGCGGCCCCAGAGAATATTAATTAGTTTTGAGGGTAGTGACATGGCAAGGGATCTTGAATTAGTGTGAATTCAGGTATTTGAGAAGGGGGGAAAGAGAAGGAAGTATGGAGAGTTTGTTATGGAATAGTGTAAGGAGAGCTATCTCTCTAGAGAAGCCATAGGCTTTGGAAAAGATAATATACCGTGTTGAGCCTTTGCTTGCTCATTTCACATATATTCAATAATACAATTTTCCATATACTATCTGATTCTTTTCTGTTTTTGAGTGATTTTTCCCAAATGCTTGCTCATTTCTACAAACATGTAAGCGGGTTGCTGAAAATCTATATTGGGTTCAAATGAAAAAAATGGTGCAAGAATTTGTTAAGAAATGTGATATATGACAAAGGAAAAAGTATGCAGTGACATATTCAGCTGAGCTCTTACCAGTATTACCCATCCCTGACCGCATTTGGGAAGACATTTCCCTTGACTCTATAACGGGGTTGCCCAAAACAAAGGGATTTGAAGCCGTTTTTGTGGTAGTAGACCGGTTGTTAAAGCTTATACCCCTCAAGCATCCGTATACAACAAGGGGTGGAAATATTTGCTAAGGAAATTGTGAGGCTCCATGGGGTGTCTAAATCAATTGAGTTATCGAGAACCCTTGTTTATGAGCTTATTTTGGAAAGAATTGTTTCGTTTACAGGGCACTGCATTGAAGATAAGTTCATCTTATCATCCCAAGATGGACAGTCAAACAGAATTGTGAATAGGTGTGTGGAGATTTACTTCATGTGTTTTGTAATGGAGCAACCTAAACGCTAGGTGGATTGGATACCATGGGTCGAATTATGGTACAAAACCACTTTTCATGTGAATACTGGAAAAACACCATTTGAAGTGGTATATGGGAGAGCACCTCCTCCTTTGGTTCGTTTTACAGAAGGAGAAACGTATGTGGAGGCTGTGGCGGCAAAATTAGTAGATCTAGATGAAGCTCTACGACAATTAAAATATCATTTGCTGCGTGCTCAACAGCAGATGAAGAAATATGCAGATAGGAAACGCAAGGTAGGAGAGTGGATATTTGTAAAATTGTGGCCCACATAAGCAGCAGATGATGACATGTCGCATTAATCCGAAATTGGCACCTCCTTATTATGGACCATTCCTAGTCCTGGCCAAGGTGGGAGCTGTTTCTTACAAGTTGAAGTTACCTGAGACAGTTAAGGTGCACTCAATATTTCATGTATCACAACCAGTGCTATCGATATTGGATAATGGAAAATTTTGGGAGACCCAAAAATCCTTTATAAAATTATAATGGAAACTATAACAGGTTATGATGGAAACAAGGCAATCAAAAGAAATATAATACCATCTCATATAATTTTGATGCAAAAGTAATGATATTATGTCTAGAAATTGAAATAATAATAACATATCAAAACATCACAAATTTGAAGTTCAAAACATTGTCTTCAATATTATCATCCAGTGGAGCACATCCCTTCTCCTGTTCCCCTTTGGAGAAACTCTTGTCAATGTTAAGTAATCTTTCAAACTCAAACCAGAGCTATCATGCAATTCATTTTGAACCCCAATTTTAAGCTTCTCTTTATCTTTCTTTGTTGAGTTAGAGTTGCACCTGGACCTTTCTTAGAAGCTTGAGAAGATCCAATTACCACCACTTGATGGTTGCTTTCTTTTATGGATTGCTTGTCTCCTTGTATAGACTACGGGTTCTCTATTACCGGTAGCTTCATAAACAGTTGCCCAATTAAGAGTGGGATCATCATAAAAAACCAACTCATTTCCCCACTCTTCATTTTGAATTCTATTTTGGCATGTGAGAGCCCGAGAAATTGGATGAATTGCATCTCCTGTCAACCTTGGGCATAAGATTGATTTTAATGAGCGGGGTATTAGTGAGTAGAAAATAAAAGAGTAGGAATTGGAAGAACTCAACCCATGAAGTAATTGCTTACGTGTATGCAACAAGTAGCAATTGATTATTGTAAATTTTATGTCATTTTTTAAGCTTCCATGTTAACATTAAGTGAAGAGATACTGAATTGTTCCTTGGCACTAAAATTTATTTTGTACTTAGAAATCTTTTGAAGAAGCCATGAAGTCCATTGAGAAAGCCAAAGCGTATAGAGAAGATAACATGAAGGAACGTCCTTGATTGAATTTTTCTGTTTCTCATTTCGTTTGTCACCTGAAAGCTTCTTCGTGTTTATTGAATGGTTGTTGCAAAAAGACTATTTAGAACTGCGATTGTTAATCTGTCTGTTCCATTTGTTGACTCCAGCTACATTTCATAGTTATTTGTCCTCTAATTGCTCTGAAATTTACTATGTAGTTACTTGTTTAGCCTATGACTGATACTTTGTAACGTACAAAATTCTTGTAAATAGAGCATTACACTAGTATATACATAGTGCTTGATACTTTAGCATGTTTATTTAGATGCCTCATTTATAATTTTATATTTTGTTATTACCAATAAAAGTAAATGCTCATTTATGACATTGTAAGCGTTGGTTGGTTCTGGGTATGTTTACAAGATATTAGTAAAGGAGGACTGTGTAAAATAGACTAAAAGCCAGTTATTTAAAAATTTAAAATGGGATGGGACTGGGACATTTTTCATCACACTGATGTAAAGTAAAAAAAAAATGACAATTTCATTTCTGTCAATTCAATTATTGTTACATCATTAAATTTTGAAACCTTTAATCACCAATTTGATTTTCAAGGCACTGCTAACAACTTGTACTTACAATTTTTATGATTAAACCGAAATACTTTAGTTAAATTCTAAAAGTTCATAACTTGAATTATAAGTTACAAGATAGCGAGTTCAAGATAATGAAATTCGTACAGAACAACGTAACAAATATGTAAGTGTAGTAAAATTAGGAATTAAACCTCATTTAAACAAGTTAAAAGGGTAAATGAAGTTAGTATGTTACTTTATAGGACCTTTGGAAATATCATTTAGATGTAAAGGTAACGTGATTATAATGTTTGATTTTATGCAGAAATTGTGTATTATTTTCAATACATTAAAATTGTTTAAATCTTGAGATGAATGTTTTGGTGATATGTTCAAGATGTAATTTGATTAAATGTTTCTTGTTGACAATCTCATGAGCTATGTATGATATGCTTGACATATTAAAGAGTTGAAAGTGTTTGAGATAAAATTTGTACAATTATAGTAAATAAATTTTGAATGGGTTATGTTACATATTTTACCACCAAAAAGTTAGAATATTTCATTTTAGTCAAATTGATAAGTTTAGTAATATTAATTTAATTGTATCAATGATAATTTTATCAAACGTGACACCAGTACTAAAATTAGAATTTTTATCATTTTGGTTTTTGTTTTATTTTTGTTATTTTCATTTTATTTTTGTTTATCACTAACATTTTCTTTTTCCTTATTTTTTCTAATATTTAATTTATTTTCTTTAGTTATTTTAATTTGGTAATATTTTTTGTCATGAAACTAGTAGAGAGCACTTTACAAAAAAAATTAAGAATTGTCTATCGAGACTTACCTTTCTTGTCTCAAAGTCTACTCAACAACATTTTAACTTTTTTTTTTATAACATCTTTTTCAAAAGTACAAAATAATTTTCCATATGAAAATAGTCAATAATTTAATTTCCAAACGAATTATAATTACTATTTCAAGAAGCCAAATCAGTCATATTTTCCACAACATGTACCACTACAACAACATGTAGCAACCAATGCACCATTTTATAGAGAAGTATCGATATTAATGATTGAAGTAAGAGAGAAACTAGAGGCTATAGATGAAAGGTTGAAAGTTGATCAAGGACTTGGTATGAAAAATGAGTAAATACTATGTGAAATGATGGAGTATGCAAGAAACAAAAACTTTGTAGAACTAGTTTTAACTGTTAATACCATCAAACATTTACAGAAACTATAGAATTTAAAACACTTTGTCATGACATAAAGAATATGCTTCTAAAGTTAATGTCCGATGATTTATGTCAGATAATGAATGATATAATTAGCAAGACCACTTTAAAAAATAAGATGAAAATAATGGTTAAAATGAAGCAAATGATAGATGTCATGAAAACATATGGATTCTCTACTTGACCAGAATATGATGCACTCGTGAAAGCATGAAGGAAAATAATGCTAGCTAAAGATGAAAAGCTTAATGTTATTTATTTATTTATTATTTTTATTTAATATTTTATTATTATTATTATTTATTATTAATTAATCAAAAGTAAAACCAAAACAACATTATCTTTCTCTCACTGGAATCGGTTCCGAGGTCTTGGGAATCAATCTCTTTTTTCCTTTACAATGTCATGGAATCGGTTACAATTACATGATAATCGACTCCTCTTTTTGTTACTCCATTCCTCACCACAGTGTTATTGAGCATGTTAATTTGAGATTCTCTACTAATGATGCACTTCAACCAAAAAAATGTTAAGGGTAAAAATGTATATTCATTTATGTTAGGAAAATGTTTTAGGAATATTTTATTTTTAATTTTAATTGAATCAAAGTTTGTTTTTTATTTTTAGGAGTTAGTGAATTTTTGAATTACGGATTAGAGTAGTGGATTAAAATTAGGGTAAAAATGTCAGTAGGTAGTTACTTTTTTAAATTTTAAATATTGTACTGTTTCTCATTATTTCACAGAAAGAATAATTGTGCTAGGTTTCTTTGTTCTAATATCAGAACCCTTTATTTGATTCATTTTTTTATTTTTAGTCATAACTCTTTATTTTCATTTTTATTGTATTATGTATATAATGCAATAAAAATGAAAATTATAATGAAAATAAAAAAAAACAAAAATAATTTTTATTTTATTAAAGAACAAGTTTGTTATGCTTAATATCTTTAGTTGGATCTGTATTTGTATTCCCTTAATCCTTTATTGTAGTAGTTTTTTGTTGGAGAAATTGCCGAATGTGAAAATGGATGTTGAATCAAATTTCTCACGTTGCACCTCCAGTCTTGGATGGAGAAAGCTACAATCTTTGGGTTGTCAAAATGGAAACTCACCTGAGGCTCTAGATCTTTTGGAAGCTTCTTCCGCTGCCAGATAATCCTACCATGGCCCAGATCAACAAAATTCACAAGGAGAGAAAAACTAGAAAAGCAAAGGCCAACTCATGTCTATTTGTTGGTGTTTCTCAAACCATCTTCACAAGAATTATGACTCTTAAATCAGCCAAAGAAATTTAGAATTATCTACTCTGGGATGAAAGAATAAGAAGCATGCAGGTGCTTAATTTAATGAGAGAATTTGAGTTGCAAAGGATGAAAGAGTCTGAAAAAATCAAAGAATACTCAGACAAATTGTTGGGTATTGCCAACCAGATAAGGTTGTTGGGTAGCAATACTCCTAATTCCAGAATTGTTGAGAAAATTTTGGTAACGTAAGCATTTATTGCTTCCTTGGAGAACACAAGGGATTTGTCTAAAATCACATTTGTAGAATGCTATGCATTCCAAGTCCAAATGCAACTAAGTTTGATGAGGGAAGATCATGATGTTGAAGGTGCTCTTCTAGTCAAAAGCCAACCAGCCAAAAAGAAACGTCTAGCAAACACTCAGAGAAATACAAATAATTACGATAAAGGAAAAGGTGGAAAGAAAAGTTACCCACCTTGTCAACATTGCGACTGGGTCACACCCTCCATTCAGATGTTGGCAAAGACCTGATGCTAAATGCAATAAGTGCAATCAAATGGGACATGAAGCAATCATATGCAAGAGCAAAAATCAACAAGAGGAAGAAGCTAACAACATCTGAATGGAGGATGACCCAGTTTGCCACAATGTTGACAAGGTGGGTAACTTTTCTTTCCACCTTTTCCTTTATTTTGTATTGCTTTGAATGCTGGCTAGATGATTCTTATTGTAGTTTTTGGCTTGTTGGCTTTTGACTAAGGGCACCTTCAACAGCATTATATTCCCTCATCAAACTTCGTTGCATTTGGACTTGGAAGGCATAGCATTCTGCAAATGTGATTTTAGACAAATCCCTTGTGTTCTCCAATGCTTACCGTAGGAAAATTGTTGCCCAACAATCTTATCTTGTTGGCAATACCCAACAATTTGTCTGAGTATTCTTTGATTTTTTTCAGACTCTTTCATCCCCTTCTTTGGCTGATTTAAGAGTCACAATTCTTGTGAAGATGGTTTGAGAAACACCAGCAAATAGACATGATTTGGCCTTTGCTTGAACTTCTTTATAATTTGCTTCTACAGCTCCCAAAGATCTAGAGCCTCTAGGTAAGTTTCCATTTTGACAGCCCAAAGATAGTAGTACTCTAACCCATAATTCAAAAATTAACTAACTCCTAAAAATAAGAAACAAACTTTGACTCAATTAAAATTAAAAATAAAATATTCCTAAAACATTTTTCTAATAAATGATATCAAATTTCACAGTAATGTATAATATGAGTTTCTAAAGAAAAAACTAAAAAAGAGGAAGAAGTATAATTTATTTAAATATAATCCCAAATAATTATTGCAACAAATCCTATCATTTGGAATTAACTTCTTTGTTTAAACTGACACCTTTAATCCCGGTCATTATTTTTATTTTTATCCAACCATACAGGTACGTAACACCAAAGAGGGACCATGAGAGGATCAAAATCCGTTTTATATTTCAATTATTATATTTCTACTCTTATTTTCTTTCACTCTAACATTTAAAATTTGGAACTAAATATTAAATAAACATACTTTAAATCTATCCAGAAATAATATTTTAAAGAGAGTAATTCTAGAAAACAGAATAATACACCTTATATAAACACTTTCTTAATAATGTAAAAAGGGTAAAAGCTAACTATTAAACAACTCAGTCTTACACGCAAATTTGGGACCAAGTTTGACAAAAACGACCAAAAAGGATTAATTTCAAAGGCAGAATAGTGAGGTACAACAAGCTATGACAATCAGATTTCTTTTTCGGTATCCATTTACATATATGAACTTGGGAGATGTGTAAATATGGCCAAATGCAACACGTATTTGATGCATTGCAAGAGGTTTATGTTGAAATAATGACCACTATCCAGTGGACAAATATGCATCGCAATGTGTTCGTGCTACTTACCGAGCTGTACTTTGAAACTATCAGTGATTCAGAAGCCCTATAGAAATCCTAGGTTACAAGCAACCTATACAATATAACGGTTTCTATTTTGTCTCATCCTTGTATTCATTGGAATTTTCCAAATTGTCTTGAACTTGTTCCTCTTTTTTTAGTGCTCTTTGTTCTGGAATGAGGAGGCCAACCTTTGGATATTTTTCTATGAATTTAAATTCCCAGTCCTCTAATATTGTAAACTCTGACTCACCTAAACCTTCGAGGTCCCCATTAATGTCTTCAGGTTTGAAAGACAGAAGTGCAAGGGCTCTACTACACTCCTTCCCTGCAAACATTGCATAAGGTCCTCCTGGACCATAAAAATTCCTGCTTGTTCATAATCAAGTAGAGTTGGTCAGTGTGGTCACTTTTCAGTTATTACTAAAAACTCAAGAGTTTAACTCATATACCGTCCCTGTAAGATATTTTTACAGACATTCAATCATATTTGACCACTTTATCACATCATTCTATTCACAAATATGATACGATGTTTGTGTAAAAATAATAAGTAAATGATCAATTTGATTTTGAAATGCGTAAGTTGTAGTTATTAGCTTTTTAAAAAATGAAAAATAATAATCCTAGAGTCTCGGAATGTGCAAAAGTTTCAAACTGATCCCTAATCTTGTAGCCTAATGACAAAAGACTTTCTGCTCTAATAACAATAGATCCTTAACAGTATATTTTAATAACAAAATAATCTCAAAATTTCACAAAAATATTTCATTCTCTAACAATTAAACTGAAAATTAGTCACTTTTAAAGATCAAATCCATCATTTATTTAAAAGTATTCTACAGCAGTAGTGTATGTAATTGTTTTAGCCAAGGATTTGCGAGATCTCTTCAACTAGATCATTCAATATTTTTTGTCTACTTTCCAAGGTTTGGTTTTCTTTATTTATTGTGAGACTTTCCTTTCTACAATTGCAATTGGTTCTCCAAAATCATGGTCTGTCACTCCTCAGAGTATATCGATGTAAAACCTCTCATACTCATCGATACACAACCCGTTACGCTCAAACACAGGCGTAGGGTCCATCAAGCCGATTATAACATTCGTATAATGGCCTATTGGTATATGATCCTTCAGGCCCGAGTGCAAGCTTAAAGTCTATCAAGCCATTATAACACTTAGATCATATGACCCATCAATACACAATATTCAAGCATGAGCGTAGAATCTATTTAATAGTGGACCTCACTATACGAGATCCACTAGAAAGAGCATTAAACCTATGAAGTTCATGAACTATATTTAACCAAAATTATGAATGTTATAATAGGAATCTTTATGTTGGCATAAGAGACAAGTGTCACCCTAAGGTGGACTACAGATTGTAAACATGGTCTCCATACTGCCATTCGGAATAAAATTGCAAAAAAGAAAGTTATTATTTGGTATATGGATCTATCAAAATTACCAACTTGCAGATAGGGGTTCTTTCACTCATGCCTTAGAGCTTCACTTTGGCCCTTCCACGTATGTCAATCATCAAGAAAAACTCTAAATTCAGCCAACATAACTTGGTAACAGAATACCAACAAGCTTTTGAAAAACTTTGCAATAGTTATTGGGCTAACCCCTGACATGATTTGAATTGTTTTATTTCTAGACTCATTCCAAAAATATGTTGTGAGCTTGTTGTCCTCCAACCCATTTCCATTGCCCAAGCCTTAGGTTTGACTAAGTTACTTGAATCCAAGTTCCATGACTCCAAACCAAAATACACTAGGCGCCAAACTATCCTCCCTCTACCATCTTCTAACCTTTTACCGAACCCTAAACTTGTCAATCCCCCTACAAAATGTTTGACTTCAACCTAACTTCAAGAGAGACGATGTGTAGGTTTGTGTTTTAACTGTGATAACAAGTTTTACCCAAGTCATAAGTGCACTACCAAGCGTTTCCTACTTTTATAAGGAGATTATGATCCCCTTAATCCTAACCACACATGTATGGAAACTCCATTATTACTGATTTAGATGGATCTATGCATACCTCCACTTACTCACTTTTCAACAAACATATTTCAATTCCACATCCCCGCCATACAACCCCCAACCGCCCCCACAATCCTAGAACATCAAATTGTATTGTTATCCTCATGCTCATAAACAAACAATGGCCTCCCTCATCAACATTATGTTGATAAAGGAATTATTCGATCCAACACAGGCCTTTTTTCTTCACCAATTATTTTTATAAAAAAAGGACGGTACATTTGAGATTTTGTGTGAACAGAAGTGAACACCTAAAAATAGTTGTTGACAATGTGACAATTTTAAAAGACAGTGGATGGCTGCAGATTATAGGTGGACAGCAGCAAAAATTGCTCCTGACAACGGCAATCAGTGCCTGATAATGGTGGACAGCAATGGCTATGTCTGACAGATAAATCAAGAAGAAAAAAAACCAGAGCGGCCGGCTCTGATACCAACTAAGGTTAATACAAAAACATATATTTCTAGAGGACTTGCTACACATCTAATCTTAGTGTTACATTTAAGTAGAAAGCAACCAGTAACACCTAGACAATTCAATCTGGTTGGAAACACTCACTCACATCCAACTAATACACAGCTCACACACAACTAATTATTCTAACAGATATCAAGATGTTTTAATTCGAGACTTATTTCAGCAGATGCTCCCGTATATACCTGAACTCTAAGTAACTCTTAGTTTTATTTAAGAGTAACCATCACTCATCCACCTCAAGATTAGAAGTAACTTAAAGCAACAGTGTCAGTGGTATTGAAATTTCCTTTGAACGCATCTAAGAAAAAGAAAATTGAAATTATTAAAATTATTTATATATTTTTAAGAATGATTATGGAAAAAGTTAGTTAAAAAACATTCATAAAAAAATTTACATAATTAAAAAACAAGTGACTTTCTCATAGGCAACAGCAGCACACAAAAAACGAAAGTTGTACCTGCCAGTGGACACGTCAAAGATCTGACCCCTGATTGCCATCAAAAGCGGTTTATTGGGGTCGGAACCATCATAGGCTCGCAATTCCCGGTCCGTTACTTGACCCAACTGGACTGGTTGGCGAGGCGGTTCGGGGTCTTGGAACTGGGGGTGAGTTCGGGCCGAAACAACGGGCGGTTTGTTGTAGTCTTCGGGGGACACAAACATGGCGCTCACGGTTCTGTAAACGACGACCATCATAGCCAAAACGGTGAAAAAGGCGGCGGGAGACAGCCCCGTGTAAAACGTTATCTCTTCCATCACGCTCGTGTACATACCCATTTCTGAATACTCTCTCAAAATGGCTTCTGAAAAGGAAGAGTAGTAAGCGTTGGTAGGTGAGAATGGAAATGAAGCCACCTAACTGGATTTGGTTGTTTGGGTTTTATGTTCTTTTGTTCTTTGGATTTTGGAAGGCACATCTTATGTGGGAATAAATAGAAGTGTTGATTTTCCACCATATACTTTTGTATCAAACCTACCAATATTTAGACTTTAACTTCGATAATTTAAAAGTTATTAATTTGATTTTAATTTATTTAAACTAAGTTAATATGGTATCTCTTGTAATGATTTTATCATTAAATATGAGATGCAAGTAATCGAGTATGGAGGGTTTTTTTTATATATAACTTTAGTTTATTTCACATACAATGGTCATTAATTTTGAGTATGATTTCTCAATAACTACTTGAATAGATTTTTTACATTAAGATCAAAATTCTATTGTTAACTACAACCTTAGATTTATTCTTAGCATTTAAAAGCATATAAGAGAATTGATTGGACCACAATTTAAAATTAGTTTCCTCTCAATGTTAAGCTAATGAAATAAAATGAGTGATTGATTCATTCAATAAGTATAAACCAATTCACAAACTTGTATTTAAAAACAAGCATTCATAAATAAAATAGTATCGAATACAAGAGAGTTTCAAAATGGTTTACATCTCACTCCAATACTTAGAAGATTTATTTTCTGATAAAGGATGGAAAAAAGTTAATAGAAGGAAGGAACTTTGTCTCCTAATCCTCGAATAATCTTCTTTATAGTACAAAGGAAATAGATGAGAAGACTCTTTAAAGTCTCTCTAAACCTATCTAGAAAGTCTAGTGAAAAGTATCCAAAAAGGTTCTCTAAAATATAGAGGAAATTTTATTTTTATAAACAATGACAATGTGGCTTCAACAATGGCATTCATGGCTTCAATTGTGAGGTTTCCTCTATAGCTTAGGCTTTGTGTTTCTGTGTTGAAGCCTCTTAAGATTACTTCTAGGTGAATGATTCTTCATGGCTTTAACCTTAGGTCAAGACTTGAGATTTCCTTCTAAGGTGAGTTTTCTTCGTGTGACTCAAGCCTTAAATTCCACGTTGCAGCCACGCTTAAGTCAGTTTGTTGTGTTTTGGTTATAATTCCTTTGTTTTCTTCATATTTCATCTTTGACTCTCCAAGTTTATCAAAATCTGCAAAACAAGTAAAATTGGAGTGATTAACATTGATTTTTAACATAATCAAAGCAAGACAAGTACCAAATTAAAATCAAAGCTAACTCATATTAAACACTTATCAATAGGTTTATAATAAAATATAAAGCTAAGATACTTCACACACAAATCTAATAATGTAATTAACTACACCAACAATATCTCAACAATAACACAATATGAACGAACCAAAAAAATAGAACAATGAAGAAATTAAATTATTTATGCAATTAAACTTAATGATTTCCCGAAACTTTCAACCATAAATGCTCTCCCTCCCATTAAAATTAGGTTTCATCTCCAACAGTCAATATTGGCCCCATTCAGTTTTAAACAAAAACACTTAATCAAAATAGAAAAATTAAATTCAACTAAAATCACAACAACAAAATTAGAAAACTCCAAATCTCATAACCCTCCAAATTTAATTCACCATCATTCTTTCTTGAAACAACAAACATTAGAACTAAAAACCATACAGATAGGAAAAATTGAAACACAAAGGGAAATGGAGTAGATGAGCCTCATTAGTGTTGAAAATATTGTGAGTTCCATGATGATCGTGAACCTAACCAGGGGAAGGGTCGCCACAAAGGAGTGGCCAATGCAATAACGAACACACATAAGAAAAGTATCGACAATGATGGTAATGAGGTCACCAAATAGTAAAACGGCTAAAACTTTAGGAGGTGTTCATGGTGGTCAAGTAGACGAGTAGTGGGCAAAGTGAAGATGACCCAATAAGATCCTCAGTTGTGACGATGACAACAATGAAAATTGTGACAAGGACAACAAAGTAGAACTTACCCCACATTGTTATCGTTTGCACCGGAGACACGACCTAGAGACACCTAAATCCTCAATGATTTCAAGTCAGTGAGCTTTTTGACTTTGGTCTCGTCCAACGAGTAGAGTCTTGCCTAATGACTATCAAGTTAGTAACTCTCTGACTTCGACTTCGTACAATAAGAATATTATCGCCCATCGAGTTTGCATAATTATATAAAACATAACTTTGTAGATTTATGCCATTTCAGCCCTACAAATCAGTCCAACAACAACTACTAATGGCAAAAACATATAAACTATCAAATTACACATTACTCAATGATTCAATTAATCTTAATTACAATATTTAACCAAACAACATACCAAATTTCAAAATCCAATTTATGTAAACCAAATTAAATCTTAACTAAACTCCACATCTCATATTTCATTAGACAACTAAATTACACAAACCAAATATCATACAAACATATAATTAGCAATTGCAAGTTATCAATCACTTAAAAATAATGAAATTAACTTTCTCTACCTGAAAGATATACCAATTGTTGAAGAATCTTATAAACACATGTAGACACACAAAAAGCTTTTTTAATCCCTTTGAATAACACAAACACGATCATGACATACCATTAAGACCACATATCAACGTAAGCTCTTCTAAAAAACTCAAATATTACACGTGAACCAAAATGATCCACATGCATAAAACGAACATACAAACTATGAAAATGACAAAAAATTAACTAACTCTATTGAAGAAACTAATTAAACAAAAATAGAAAACCCATCTCAAGAATCATCTTAACTAATTTTATCTTCAAACACATAAATGTATGATATAAAAACATACATAAAAAAGAAACTAAAAAAAATTTATCAAAAAATTACGTATTTTTAAATAATAAAACTTATTTATAAAAACTTTACTTATTTAAACTTTAAATATTAAAATAATCGAATTTCATCATATATATATATATATATTAATTTTAAAACATAACTTTCTAAATTTTTATAATGTTCAACAAACTAAAATAATAATTTATTAAATATTATATGATAAAGCTGAAATATATTTATGTTTTCGGGATAAATCCGTTTAAAAACAAATCAAAATGGATAAAAGGGTAAAATAACTAGAGAATTTTTTTTTTCTACGTGTAAATAATTTGTATAGTTAAAAAATATATTATCTTTTAAAATAATTTTATTTTAAGATATTAAAATGAAATATGTTTTTTAAACTTAATTTTATTAATACTTCAAATATAAGTTATTTTTAGTTATTTATTATATGATCAAATAAATAAAAATTATAAAGGAATAAAATTAAGAATAAACGAAACAGTATCCAAATATATTTTCATTTTTGAATTAATTAATTTTTAAAATAAAATAAATAAATAAAAAAGTAAAATAGCTTTTATATACATATAATAAAAGAAATAAATAAAAAATAAATTAGCAATCTCAAGTGATTAAAAAAATAAGTTTTGAAACACTTGTTGACACAATAAATATAAATAATAAAATAAATTTTTATATATTTTTTCATAATAATAGAAGTGGGCAAGAGTGTATGTTAATTATCATATCAATATAATAATAGTTAGTTTAAAGGTTAAAAGTATTAAAATTTAAAATATAAATTACAAACAAAATAATAAAAGGAAAAATATTCGAGAGTTATTCTTTTATCCCTAAGTTTTATGTAACTTCTTAAATTAATTAGATTGTCTGAGTAACCTAGCTGTTAATTAAACCTCATAAAACAAAAACGGCAAAATTCCCTCAATCCCCATGTAAATAGTTTCGATTAATCGTCGTCTTCTCCAACAAGCAAAAATACCCGCTTTCTTCTTCTTCCCCTTTCCTACTCTTTTCAAACTGGGCAACATGAAAGCGTGACTGTCACTGGCTTCTTTTCTTTTTAACCCCCAACATGGTACACCTTCATTCTTTCCTTCTACGTTTTTGATGAGCATAAAAATTTGACCTTTTTTTTTTAATTTAATTTTAATTTTAATTTATAGGAAAAAACCAGTGGCGCAGACAAGTACAACATTGAAACCGCGGAAATCTTGGCAAATGAGGCTCAGGTTCGGATCCAATTCCTGAGTTCATATTTTTTGCATACCCTTTAGCTGGTTCATATTGTTTCTGTGCTGTTCAGCATTTGCCTGTTGCAGAGGCCACACCCATATACGAGCAGCTTCTGCTATTGTTTCCAACTGCTGTAAGTGTTCTTGTTGATAGCTTCGGTGGTTGTTACTGGAAGCAAGTTATGGTTTTGGTTGTGTTTTGTGATTGAAATTATGTCGCTTCTTCTGCTATGGGGCTGATTTTTGTTGATGCTTGTTTGTGCTCAGGCCAAGTTTTGGAGGCAATATGTGGAGGCATACATGGCTACAAATAATGATGATGCTACAAAACAGATTTTTAGTCGGTGTTTGTTGCATTGTCTTCAGATTCCTCTATGGTATATTGTTTGCTTAATCTTGTTTATGGCATTGGCTGATGTACTTTTTTTTACTGTCTCTTTTGGATAATTTTCAGCTGCGGTTGGGGATAGATAGGTTTTGGGAAGAGTACATGATACAAAATTACTGCATATGTAGAGCTGCATTTCTGTTCAATCAACTAATATTTGTAAACTTATTTTCAGTTGGCTATCTTGTAAGGTTTTATTGGTTTGCTTACTTGAGGGGACCTGTCTTGTTGCTATTCATAGATATTCTTGCATGGGCGTCCTCTTTAAAATATTGGAAATTTTACATGTAACTGTTAGAAATTGTTCAAAGTAAGAGTGAGTTTTCAGGAAGCAAAGTAATCTGATTTTATTTCTTAAAGATCAGAGGTTACACTGAAGTATTTATAGGATCAGTACATTGTCATAGTGACAGTGGTAGTTAGTTGAGTAACTGACTTAACAACATATATGTAACTGACTTAACTACTTTGCGAACAACTAACTGCCTAAGAGACAGTGACTAGCTGCTCTTCTAATGCAGTATTCTCACAGAAATAGGTAAATCATAGAAGGTCTTGAAAAATTCTCAATTTCTGTGGCATGTGTTCTGAATGTGTCCCATCTTCTCTATCCTATATTATGTTTGGTGTTAAATTTGTATAAGATAGTTCGTTTTTTGCGAGAATGGATGAAACATCTTGCTTATTTTGCTGGTCTTGTGGTACATGCAAATAATGTTTTTGTTTCAACCTATCCTCTGGTATACAGGAGATGCTACATTCGTTTCATTAGAAAGGTCAATGACAAGAAGGGCATGGAGGGTCAGGAAGAGACAAGAAAAGCTTTTGATTTTATGCTTAACTGTGTTGGTAAGTTTTTTTCCTTTGTCCTGTTCGAATTATCTTTGTTGTTTTGTTGGATTGAAGTATCAGCTATTTAGGAGATGGGGAAACTCATGCATGACGATTTGGTCATGTGAGGAGCATCCAGTAGAGACTTTGGTGAAAAGAACATTGATTAGAGGCCCATAGTTGTTGTAGAAGTGGATATTAAAATTGGTCCATTGGATGGGTATAGAAAAGACCAAAGATATTAGGAGACACAAATACAAAAATGTATCTCTTTTAGTTGTTTTACTGGAAACATGCTTTTTGGTGGAACTTATTTGATATAAAACCATTTTTCTGTTTTCATCCAATATTTTAAGTTGTTAGGTAATTGGTTTCTAACTTGATATTAGAGTTCTATTACCAAATATCTAGAGTCAATCCTTGCTGCTCCTATTCTTCTAAATAAAACTTGGATTTCAGCAGACAATAGGGTTAGTTCATGCATTACCCATGCTTCAAGGTCAAAGAGTTGTTTGAAATTGTATTAGGCTTCAATGGTCGTGTGGTCTAGAATTTGATACTTGCTTCCTCCATTCATTTTGTATGTGGATTACAACGTAGGGTTGGGCTCTTTATTGTGTGCAATTCAAGCCCTAGGGGCTTTGTGTGAGGAGGAGTTTTACATATGAAACCATTTATGTACCTTGAACCAATGGCATGTTCTTTTGTGATAACTGGAAAATATCAGTAGATTGCATACTTATTTAAATACAAGAAACTCTGGAAATATAAATTTTAAAAATATTTGATGAAATTTTGTTTTACTGGTGAAATATTATTTGTTTCATTTTTTGCAAATAATTCATTTTAATGTTGACTGAAAGAAGTTTGAGTATTAAGAAAACTACAAATCTTTCTTGATTGAATAGATTATTAAAGGGTAAAAAATATTGATTTGACATATGAACACAAAAGACATGTGCCATAAATTCTCAAAATGAAGACACATGACTACATGTTAAGAATAGTACATAAAAGGTTATCTTTCTTTTTTTTTTTTAGAATGGGGACTTGAATATAGGAGTTGATTCGTTTAAGTCAGAGCCTATTGGCAACGAGAAATCCGTGTTTCATATTCCACCTTATCAGTTAAGGCTTTTTACTGTTTTTGAATGTATAATGCATTGATAAATATGTTAGTGGCTTTTGTCTTTTTACTGATTGGGTGCATGTCTGAAATCCTATTTATTGCAGAGTTCAAAGTAAAAGAAAATAGAAACTTTTAAGAGATTGATTGAAGTTTAACTGGTCTGATTCAGGCATGGGGCTATTGGGGAATTTCATAAATTTTGAATTTTAAGAAATTATTGGTAAATTTATATTTTTCTTAATAAACATACTATAATCGCAAATTTCTTGTGTAATTTAATGAACCATTTGGTAGATCTATTCACTTGTAATTTTAAATTCTTTACTCTAGTTGAGGCCAACATTTTTCTTTTATAAATAATTGCTTCCTAGTAAATGCTTTAGCTTCTGATTTAGATTTCACTTATATTTTATGTTTGAAAGCCTTCTACCACTTATTTTTTATTTTTTGCTGGAACTCACTATTAATGCCAAAATTCATTATTTTCGTTTGATGTTATTTGGAAATTAGGAGGGAAAGGGAAGAATGTTTGTTATATTTATGTATGAATAAATGTATCTATACGTTATATATATACATATATACCTTCACACTTAATGATGTGATAACAGGAGCAGACATAGCATCTGGTCCTGTGTGGATGGAGTACATAGCCTTTCTAAAATCATTGCCGGTTTGTTTGGTTAACCTTTTCTGTTTTCTGCAATTCTTGGAGCATAATTAGGTATTATGTTACATAATTTGGGTCAAATTCTGGGATCTCTTCCAGGCTATAAATGGTCAAGAAGAGTCACACAGGATGACTAATGTGAGGAAAGTCTATCAGAAGGCTATTGTTACTCCAACCCATCACATTGAACAACTTTGGAAGGATTATGAAAACTTTGAAAATTCTGTTAGTCGTCAGTTGGTAAGATATTGATTATGGTAAAATGCTTTCTCTATTAATTTGTATTCATTAGTTTGTAGTTTTTCTTCCTTGGTTGCATGCAATTTGACGATAAAGGTATTCTGCAGGCTAAAGGACTAATATCTGAATATCAACCCAAATATAATAGTGCTAGGGCAGTTTACCGGGAGAGGAAGAAGTATGTTGATGAAATTGATTGGAATATGCTTGCTGTACCACCAAGTGGATCCTACAAGGTAACTTTTTTTTTTCTTATCAGTGATGATTGTTACAGGATAATTTCTCCTATTTAAGCATGCAACTATGGATCTCTAAAAATTGTAATTTGGGTTATGAAAGGGTTATAGATCCCACATTGACTAGGAATAAAGTCAGATAATAAGATATAATACAATCTTCACCTTACAAGAGTCGGTTTGGTGAGGTTGAGATAGTCATAAACCCCCTTACTAAAATGGTATCAAAACCATTCAGAGCTTATCCTACTAGACGACCTACAAATATCTAGTTCCACACTTGAGATGTTCATTTCTTGGTGTGAGAGGGCTCCATTTAGACCACCCACAAATATCTAAACTCACTAGAGATTCTATATCAATTAGGAATAAGGTCAGATTTTAATATATAAGTGGGGTGCAATTGTCACTTTACAAGCCAATTTGGTAAGGTTGCGTTAGGCATAAACTCACTTACTGGGAGAAAGTATATGAAAGAGGGGTTTTCCTTTGGAAATGTTGATCAAACTGCAACTTGATGTTTCTTTTATGTTTTGTTTATGCTGATATTGATTTCATGGTCCTGTTTGCAGTAGTTGGCTGTGTGTGAAAGCACAACTTGATGTAAATTTTGATATTTATTTTTATGGAAGCTGATGGTTACATAGACTAAGTTCCACCCTTGATGTTAATGAGATGAACTCTCTTATCTTCTTCCACATTATCCATTTGAGATAACATTATATTTATATATAGGGGTTTATAATTTAATTATATGTCATATGACATTACCAAATTTATTTTGTTAATTTTTCTTTGTTTTGTGATATTTTGTAGACATAGTTAATTTTGATAAACGTACCAATAAAAACAAACTTACAATTGAAGAAAGTAAGTTGAGCAAATGGTGTAGAATGATCTAGACTTCTGCAAAATTATCTTGTGCACCTCAATTTTTTCATAGCTGTTGTGATCTAATGTTGGTATACATTGAGGAGCGTACGTTGGTTTTAATTCTGGAGAAGTTTAATTCATTTTCTTTTTCTTCTTCTATTATTAGGGTTGTCGTTATTGATAAGTTGACACAAAATTTTCAAAATCTCTATGCTATATATAATAAAAACTTTTATCCAAAATGCAAACTATATAAAAAGCTTTCTGTTACAGAGGCACATTGGTGGTTTTACACTTTTACATCTCTAACCTGCATTCTCACATAAGTGAGCCCTTTGATTTTCAATCATTGACAATATATAGGCCCGTCTTGTGCTGAAATTAAAATTTATTTCAAAGAACATGGGTGTTAAGGATTTAGATCTAGACCACTTGGTTAGAAAGTCTTTAGATCATGCCATGAACTGGCTATCCTAAAACAAAGTGTTAAGTGAAGCTACATACATGATTTTATGCTTGTTACGTGTCTAAAATCATGATTACTTCTGACAGGAAGAAATGCAGTGGATTGCATGGAAGAGGCTTTTATCTTTTGAAAAGTAAGGAGCATATGTTTTTTTTTTCTTTTCCAGTAATTGGATTGTATTACATGAACATTTTCACTGATAAATTTTTATTAGATCTTTGCTACTTGATATTTGATCAAACTGATGAAGCAATTGAGGCAATGTATTGGATTTATCTAGGGTTTCTTTTGCCCCAATATGCTTTAATTAAAGAACAAGCAATGAGAATTGTTTCTCCCCAATGATGTACAAAAGCATTTGCATTCTAGACTAGAGTGCGTACAATTTGCATAAGATGTCTATTCTTTCTCTCTGAATGTCATTTTATTGTGGTGGTTGAGGACAAGCGGATTGATGTAAAATACCCAATGTGGATAAGAAGAAAGAAAGCTCAACAGAAAAAAATATTTTTTTAGCATTGTCAGTTCGAAAGACTAAAATTATTTTTGCCAAATGGTTCTTAATCTTATTAAAGAAGGACATGGATGTGGGTAGAAGTTTAATAATGTTTTTCATTAAATAAATCCAAATGCAATGGTAGAATTTATTAATAAAGGTTACAAAATATCTAAAACCTAAAGGTATTACACAGTTACATATCGAAATATCTGAATAAAATGGTAGAGAAAACTTAGTCACATCTTTTTCTATTTTTTTTTGCTTTTTTTTTTTGGAAATGATGGCCTAATGTTTTTCTAGTTGGCATGATTCACATTATAACACTTGAAGCTACTTAAGACTGAGCTATTATCTTTAATGTTGGATGAAATAGGCAATGCAAAAACTTCGGAGAGCAAAACAGGACAGGTGGGGTTAGTTTTAGAAATTGAAGTCCTTGTTAGATTTAAAAAGAATAGTATAATTATTCTATATTTCAATAATGAGGCCATTGGACCTATGAATAAACGAGCTTGCTTGTTACTTTAGGAAATAGAAAGCTAATTATAAGGAAACAAATCCCTATAATTTTGGGATTGCTTTTAAATTCATTATCCTAGTACTAATGGCAAGATACACTTGTACTAAAGAATAAAATTATTGCAAGGATATAATAACAAAACTTCGTGAAATAAATGAGTAGCACAGTTTTGACTGTCCCAATATGTTTGGAAATTGATTTTGAGTAGATACATATGGGTGCAAATCAAGCTACTTTTTGGCTTTTCCTTGATAAAATGTTTGTCCACGTCAATATGTTTAGTTCTTTCATGCCTTACCTCATTGATTCACCCCACTTTATTTATAGGTCTTCCAATGTAATCTATAACCATAGTTCCTTAGGCCATTGCTCGAAATTTTGCTTCAACCCTTGATCTTGCTACTACATATTTTTTTGCTCCTTCAAGCAGTGCTATCAAAAATCGGGTCAATTTTGCAGTTTGCCACCACAACAGCGGTGGCAATGCAGGTATCTCTTGGCAGTCCATGGGGCCATTTTTTGCATCATAGTTGGTGCGAAAAAGAGATAGCGGAGAAGGCAGAGGCACAACTTGCATCCGAAAAGGAAGGTGTGGTGTAGGATAAGAAAACCCTAGTTTGCAGAGGCAGCGGTGCAGGAAAAGAAAACCCTAATGTGCAAGGGCAATAGTGTAGGGAAGAAACCCTAGTTGCAGGGCATAGGAGATCTGTTCTCTCTTTTCTGTACTTAGAGGGTGATAATCACAAAAGAAAAAATTATTTGAAGATGAGTGAAAATGATTGGTGACATATCGTACAAGTACAACTTAAATGGGTAGCAAGAATTGAGAAAACGTCAACATCTAGCAGTTCTTTTGAGAAACCAGATTTCCAAAGATGTTACTGAATAGAGTTATGGCTATAAATGTAGAATAAAAAAAAGATGAAAGAACTGAGGAATCATGTATTATTTGCAATAAAAGAGAAACTACATGAGAAGGAAACCTCTAATTGTCCAAAGCCTAGCTCCTTTAACTAATGAATATCCCCCTCTCCCTCAAGAGTCTAAATATTAAAGCACTCACATTTAACAACCTCTGCACCACTCATCCCACCTCAACCTTATAACAATCTCTCCATTACTCATGCCACCTCAAACATAGGATTTCCACTCTTCCTTCTACACACATATACTTTGCATGCGTTAAGTGCCTCATGCCTGTCATGGACCATTCGGCCTAAAAACATGTTGGGCTCCAGCAGGAGAATTGTTTTTAAGTGTGCTGATCAACTGTCTGGATAATTATGTGCCACAGTCCAAATTCCCAAAAGCTTAAATTGTTAAGTATCGGCCTATCAGTGATATTTGTCTCCACAACAATTCACACAATAACTTATAGATTTATAGAGAGGAGAACTCAAGACCAAGGTAGTTAAAATCGAAATTATGGTTAGGATTGTCAAAGGTTCAAAAATCGTAATTCATGGGATCATAACACTAATTGTAGATTTTACTTTCTACGTAAACATGATATATATATATATATATATTACCTTAATTGAGTTTTATTTTAATTGATACCATTCAATCAAGAAGGTGAAGGGTGCAACAGAAAACACCCTTAATTTTTAATTGAGTTTGGATTTTGTTTTATTTGAAACCTTATTCACCAGAGAAAGTGAATAGGTGTTGCAGTTGCAAGGAAAAAGGTAAGTTTAAATTGCATTGACTTTTGATTGGGTTTAGGTGTTATTTAAATTGAGTTCATTCATCTGAGAAGGTGAAGATGTAGTGCAATGAATAATTTAGAAAAAACACTGATCCACATGATTTTACGAATTTGTTTGACAATCCTGGCGATGTTAGTATATCGAATCGTAGGATCTTACTATTTTATGAGTTAAATATTGATTTTAACTATAATGTTCATGATGCACTTCTGTCGAGACAAATATTATGCCAAAGACCAGAAAAGGCTTTGATATCATGCCTAAGATCATAAAGCTTAGCTTGTTAAGTGGGGCTTCTAGAGTGGTCTTGTATGTTAACTACATGTTTGTGTTCTACTGCATTGTTCAAAAGTTCTAAATGAACTTGTTATAAAATAAAAGATGTAAAACCATTCTTCAGACTCCATATAGGATTTAAAAGTTTAAGTTTAATTTGTATTTTCTATCTAACTTAATCATTATTTTATTTCAGAGGAAATCCACAGAGAATAGATACTGCCTCCTCCAACAAACGAATTATATTTACTTATGAGCAGGTACTGAGAAATATATTAATTGGTTTTTAATTCTTTATCCCTTTAATATTATATTTTATCATTAATGTGGAGAAACACATAATTTGTTTAACTTGATAAAAATAACAAGAGAAAATATATTTTAGAGAGCTTGTACAAAGTCTCTTGTATGTTCCGTATTATATAGAAATTGTATATTAATCTGATATACCATGAAAGTGAGAAAAGAGTAGAAACCAAGTAAAGACACCTCTAGGACCTAGGTAGATATAAGTACAATTAAAAGCAACTTTTTAATAAGCCTATTTTGAACCTATTTTAACAATACCCCTTAATATGAACATAAAGATTGAAGGTGCCAAACTTGGAATGATTAAATTTAATCCATGGTTGTCTCAAGATTTTGTTAAATGTCTGCAAGTTGATCATTGGATTGGACTAACTTAGGTCAAATTTGCTTTAGCCATAACTTATGTTGAATAAACGGTCAATTTCTGTGTTTGGTCTTCTCATGCAACCCATGATTGGAAGCAATGTGGTAATTGCTTGTTTATCCCATTACATCATTTGCTGAATCTTACAAAATTTTAGTTCTTGGAGAAATTGTTTTACCTACGCAAGTTCCTTTGCACTAGTTCACTTGTTCTCATGCACCTTAGCAAAATGGTAAAGCAGTGAGAAATAATAGATACTTAGTTGATGCCTTTCGTTCTACTTGGTGTTAATGTACCTATCCATCATGGGGTGATGCCTTTCATTCTACCTGTTATCTTTTCATGTGGAACTCAATTGGATTATATGTATAACAACTAGCCAAACTCACAGCAAATCCAATGTTGAGCCTAGTGTGAGTTAGGTAGATTAGCTTCCCAAACAGGCTTTGATATCTATCTTTATAAGTTGGTGGACTTTATTCTTCCCGTCTAGGCTTTATTATCTATCTTTATTAGTGTGAGTTAGGTATATGTTTTACTTGAGAGCTTTCAAAACTTGTCACTCCTTTTGGAAAAAAGCTCAAAGCATTTATACCAACGATATTCAACGTCTCTATGACATGGCAAACAAGCTTGCATCTCTTAAAATGACAGACCATGATATGGTGTCCTTCATGGTTGAAGCCTAATCTGCTGTCGAAGAACTAAGGATTGTTTTGAAAGCAGACTCATTAAAGGATATCAAGAAGAAACTAGACAAATGTTACATGGTGTTGATCCTTCGTGCCTTACATCCAGATTTTGATCATATCAGAGATCAACTTCAGACCAGTCATGAGGTCCCCTCCATGGAAACATTGACCACTCGCCTTTTCGTGTCTCGATACCTCAAACTCAAGAAGCGCATGAGCTAGTGGAACCATTTGTCATGGTTGCTACACAAGGAAGAGGAGGACGTGGCGCTAGAGGAGGAGAACGAGGAGGTCGGGTACGTCCTCAATGCACATACTGTAAAAGGATGGGTCACACTCAAGAGAATTGCTACTCCTTACAAGGTTTCCCTTCCAAAACCGCCAATATTTCGAAGACTGTAACTTCCACTTCTAAGTTCACCAAGGATGACTAACAAAAGTATCTAAGGTTAAAGTCTAATAGCTTGGCACAAACATCTCAATCTCCCAGTACATCAACAACCTGTATCTCTCAATCCATGGAAGGTCAAATTTCATGGGTAATTGACTCAGGTGCTTCTGATTACATTTCTGGTAATACCTCTTTATTCTCATCCATTTACTTTCGAGAAAAAACCTCATTTCATAACCCTTGCAAATGGATCTAAAACTTCAAAAGGAGTCAGTCATGTTTCCTTGTCTCCCTCCCTCAATCTAAACTATGTCCTTTTTGTCTCTAATTGTCCTTTTAATTTAATTTTCCTAAGTCAGTTGACCAAAATGTTAAACTGTTCAATAACCTTTGATGAAAAATCTTGTTATATAGGAACGTGGTTCGGGGAGATAGATTGGAGAAGGATATGAAGCTGACAAATTATACCATTTTGGATCTCTTCCAAGGGTGTCCTATGTTGCTTTTCCTACTCCTAAAGTGCTACATCATCGATTTTGCCATCCTCATTTGTCCAAATTAAAAAAGATGTATCCTGAACTTAGTGATCTCCAAACTTTAGAATGTGAGTCATGTCAACTAGGAAAACATGTTAGATCTACCTTTCCTAAAAGGTCTCAATCAATATGTAATTCTAGTTTTTCAATCATCCATTCTGATATATGGCGACTTAGTTGTATCTCCTCCTTTGGTTTTAGATATTTTGTTATTTCATTGATGAATACTTAAGATGTACTTGGGTTTCTCTTATGAAAAATTGTTCTGAGTTGTTAGCCATATTTACATCTTTTTTGAATGAAATCAAGAATCAATTTGGTCAAGTAATCAAAATATTAGATTGTGATAATGCCAAAGAGTATTTCTCATCCTCCTTTTCTGCAATCTTGAGTTCCCATGGTATATTACATTAGTCTACTTGTCTTCATATACCGCAACAAAATGGTATAGCAGAACGAAAAATTGGTTGAAATTGTTCGTACCCTTTTGCTTGGTGCCCATATTCTTGCCCATCACTTGGAGGTGCCATCTTTACCGCATGTTATCTTATTAATAGGATGCTGTCCTCCTCTCTTGATCATAAAGTCCCTTTCTCCATTATGTTTCCCAATGATCCTCTCTTTCACACATCTCCCCGAGTGTTTGGCTATGTATGTTTTGTTCATAACATGTCTCCAGGACTAGACAAACTCTCCGCTCGTGCTCTCAAATGTGTCTTCTTAGGCTATTCTCGACTTCAAAAAGGATATCAGTGTTACTCTCCTGAAACTAAGAAGTATTACATGTTTGCCAATGTCACATTTTTTGAACAGACTCCTTTGTTTTCTCCATCTGTTTAAGATGTTTATGTCCTCTGGCAGGTCCTTCCTATTCCACTGGCTTAGTCAAATAGCTCCACTGTCTCTATCAATCAAAGTCTTGATCAAAATCCTCTTGCACCCGCTTCTCCACATACTGAGATAATCCCGCACAGGGCCCCAATGGATAGTCCACCTCCCCAAGAAAATGGTGAATCTCCTACTTTAGATTCTTTTCCTTCGTCACCTCCTACCATGCCTTTTGGTACAAATGATTCAACATGACCTATTGCCTTCAGAAAAGGTACTCATTCCACTCAAAACCCTCATTCCATTTATAATTTTCTTAGCTATCATCGATTATCGCCCTCCTATTTTTGTCTTTTGTCCTCAGTGTCTTCTGTTGTTATATCCAAGAATGTGAAAGAAGCACTTGATTATCTTGGATGGCGACAAGTTATGATTGCAGAAATGCATGCTCTTGACAACAGTAATACTTGGGAGCTNGTGCCCCTTCCCCTGGGCAAAAAGGCAGTTGGTTGCAGATGGGTGTATGCAGTTAAAGTCGATCCTGATGGTGAAATTGCTTGGCTCAAAGCCCGGCTTGTTGCAAAAGGTTACACTCAGGTTTATGGTCTTGATTAGTGTGACACTTTCCCTCCTGTAGCCAAGATGACTACTATTCGCTTCTTTGCCATGGCAGCGATTCGTCACTGGCCACTTCATCAATTGGATGCCAAGAATGCGTTCCTACATGGTGATCTTGAGGAAGAAGTTTATTTGGAGCAATCTCCTGGGTTTGTTGGTCACTGAGAGTATGATATGGTATGCAAATTGCATCGATCTCTATATGGCCTCAAGCAATCACCACATGCTTGGTTTGGAAAATTTAACTGCATTGTTCAAAATTTGGGCTAAAACGCACTGAAGTAGACCATTTGGTTTTTTATGTCATTCTTCTCTTGGGAAATGTGTTTACTTAATAGTATATGTTGATGATATAGTCATTAAAGGAATGATGCTGTTGGAATATCTCAACTGAAAGAGTACTTCTGTAGATATTTTCAAACCAAGGATCTTGGATGTGTCAAATACTTCTTAGGCATTGAAGTAGTGCAATCAAAAGATGGATTTGTAATCTCGTGTTGTGTGCTCTGATACCAACTTGAGATTGAAACTGTATGATAATTCTAGAGGGCTTGAAAGATCCCCCTCACTCTCATTCTATATATAAGAAAGTTTTGATACAAAATAGGATAGTTCTAATAGAATAATTATAAATAGGATAAATACTCTAATGATGATAAATAGGATAAATATTCTAATAATGATAAATAAGAAATATTCTCACAGTTTTAACTAAGTCTCTTCGACTTGCTTTGGTTTTCTTCAGGGCAAACTCAATGTGAAGAATTTTTCTTCTGAAAAATATTCCCATTGAGTTTTTAGGGGGTCTGTTAGTATAATATAGTTGACTATAGTTGACTTTTATAGGTTACGTTTGTATTGTACATATATAGGTCTCGTATTATTGTACACCAACTTTCTTTTTCTTTATATTATGTACGGTTGTTAGTTTTGTTACATCTAACATAAAACTACAATTATAAATAGTTATTGTACCTGTTGAAAGGTAATGTTTTTGTTTTTTTATTAGTCATGTATGTGAACTAACTTTAGGGTTAGGGTTAAAGGCAGGTGCTGTGCCCCTTCTTTGTATCCTATAAACACCCTAGTAAAACTGTAACAGTTTAAGGAAAACATACACTGTTTTACTTCATTACATTTTTTCAAGTGTACCTATTATTGAATTCAAAGTGAGAATAGAAATAAAAAAAATTCAGTTCATTGTGCAAATTCTTTCTCTTCTCTGCTCAAATTATCTAAGAGAATTGTTTGTAGCAGTTGTTTTCTTTGTCTTCAACTTGAACTCTTTATATAGCTTTCTTAAAAATGACTATTGCAACTATCAATTATAAGATAAATTGATGAGGTCAGTTGATCGATAAGAATGTCTATTCTGACACACTTTGAATAGTACAAAGTTTCCTCGGCTGTCATAGAAACACACATTAGAATGTTTAGAAAAATACTAATCACATGACACTTAGATTCTTTGTTATCATCAAAATTCTTTGTTACCATCAAAACCACTGGATGGTCTACTAGTGTTAAACCGTTTGGTGGGGTTCTACATATTAGACCAACAAGGTTGTCAACGAGGGATAGACCCACTTTGATACCAAGTTGAGAAAAATAAAAGGAGAAAGTATATTGTATAGTGGTTGCCTAAAGTGTTTCTTAGGTTCTTGTATTTACATCGAAATTGTAGACTAATTTGAGATACAATGAGAGAGAGGAAAAAGTAGAAACAAAGGAGAGGCACCTCTAGAAACCTGTTGGAAGATCGATTATAGATAAAGTCAGTTTAGAGTATATGAGTGAATGCAAACCTCACCTCACAAATCGGTTTTGTGATTCGAGTTAGACTTAAATTCCACTTCTTCAAAGAACCTTAGGTACAATTCAAAAGAGCTTTTTAATTATTCTGAGCCTATTCTAACCGTTTTAAATAGCAATGGCTTGTCATACTAAGATTTGCTGAGTTAGTGAAGAAAACCATTAAGGAGTGTCATGTCAAAAGACATCAATTTTATTTTAATAAATTTATATGTAGTAAGTTCTCGGACCTATTTTAACAGACACTTGTAGATAGAAAAATGTGAAGGAAAAATGAACCCGCTTTTTCCATTGCTTAAAATTAATATGAATGAGTTAAAAATAAGATTTTGGAGAAGCTAATGTGGAATATCTTGTGTTTATTTGTTCCATTGTTTATGAAATATCTAACTACATTGCTATTATCTAGTGTTTGATGTATATGTACCATTATCCTGATATATGGTATGACTATGCTACATGGCATGCAAAAGGTGGTTCCATAGATGCTGCAATCAAAGTATTTCAAAGGGCTCTAAAGGCTCTCCCTGGTTTGTAGTGTTTTCTTTCTCTAGCTATGCTGAATTTTTTGATGTACATGAATGCATATTATATTTTGTGTTGATGACATTTTTGATTTTTTATTTGTTTTAACAGTAATTCTAAGCCATGATACTATTATGATAAAGAAATTTGTCATCTATAGTGTTAGATATTATTAGATATAATCCCTTTATTCAATCGTCGAGTTTAACAATACTGCAACTCCTCCATCCCCTTTAGCTCTTATAGCTGAGTTTGAATGTCCAATTTCTCAATACCAAGCTCCTACCTAATTAGGGGGGTCCTCTCTCAAAGCCTATCTTAATATTACTCATTTGCTGTCAGTGTGGTGATTCTATTTCTTAATTCCCCCTATGTAGATCATTGGAATGTAGTCGTTTGTATATTGAAATACATTAAATGGTCTCTTGGACAATGTTTGCTAAATAACAATACTAAAGTTGTCTATTATTTAAAATGCTAATTGAGCAATATCTCTTTCTGATTGAAGATCGACTTCTGAATATTTTGTCTCCAAAAGTGCTAACTTGATGTCTTAGAAGAGTAAGAAACAAATGTTGTTGCCATATCTAGGGCAGAAGAAGAATATAGAGCTATGGCCATACATAATTACTTGAGGAATTACAATTTGGTGATGTCTCTCAAATAACACTTATATGTGACAATTAGATTGTTTTTTATATTAGTCCTAATCTCATTTTTCATTAAAGGATCAAATCCATTGAGGTTGATTGTCATTTTATTTGAGAAAAGATTATATCGGAAGCATCAGGACCGAGTTTATTAATTCAAATGACTATTTAGCATATATAATTACTAAGTTTGTATGGGGACTTATAATTGATTATAATTTTAACAAGGTTTGTATATGCAATCTATGTGCACTAGCTTAAGGAGAGTGTTAAATGTTATTAGATGTTGTTAGATTTAATGGCATTTGTGTTAATTATTAAACGGGCTTAGCCCATACTTTCTACATGCTTTTTTTTCCAGATAGATATCCTTTCATGCTGAACACTTCTTGTGTTAACTTATCTGGTCTATGGGAAAATTAAGCCTTATATGTTTCTTTTGGGTACTGTGTGACTTTTAATTATGCATAAAAAGGCCTTGTCATTTCATTTGTTAACAGATTCAGAAATGCTGCGATATGCTTGTGCAGAGCTTGAGGAGTCTCGTGGAGCAATTCAGGTATTGTAAATGTGTTGCAAAACGTACAGTGATTAATGTCATTTAGTATTATTGGAGGTTATGCGTTGTTGAATAGATTGAGTCATTGTTCATAGTTTAATTTTTTGTATTGTTCTTGTAAATGTAAGATTTATTTGTTTATTATTTTCCTTCGTTTTTAATCATTTAACTGAATTAATTTCCTTTTTTTTTTATGTTAGGCTGCAAAGAAAATATATGAAAGCCTTTTGGGAGATGGTGTCAATGCAACCTCACTTTCTCATATTCAAGTACGTGAAATAGTTTGCTAATGCTCTTAGGGCTCAATGGTAGTGTTGGATGCTTCGTACATGTATATATATGTTAATCAATTTGTCTTATGATATTAAGTTTGGAAAATCATTGAACAAGTCATAAAGTAGGGCTACTTGAGATTGTCAGGAATTTACAGTTGTCTAGAGATTTTTTTTTTTTTTTTTCTGTTGCATTTTATGGTGATGGATTCTACTTCTAGCCACGTTTATCTTTAATAGACATTCATCCATGGAAATCACGTTTGTGTAGAAACATAAATTTGTATTTTTCTCTCTGCTTTAGCTTCCTTAGTTGACAATGTTAAGGGATTTGTACAGTTCTTTTTAGTGTTTTCTTTGATAGATTTCTTGCCGCAAATTTGAACTCTTTTTCATGCTACAGTTCATGCGATTTCTGAGAAGGACTGAAGGTGTTGAAGCTGCTAGGAAGTACTTTCTGGATGCACGAAAATCCCCAAGCTGTACTTATCATGTTTATGTTGCTTATGCTACAATGGCATTTTGTCTTGATAAGGATCCAAAGGTTCGTACTATTCCCTTTTTAATTTTTCGACCAATGTATTTTAGACAGGTGGTACAATTATTTATTCGCATACAATCTTTATTGATACTAATGATTCTGCTGTATGTGTGCCTGGAAATGTTTTTGGTGTTTGGAATAGTTGAATATGTTTATATACATATATGCATGTGCTAGCTGTTGTAAGTATACTTAATTTTAGTTAACAAAGTGCCTTTTCTTGTTAGTGTCATTGGCTCTAAAAATGAAGTAATTATCTTATATTAAGGAAAATGTCCAAGGATTGCCTTTCTTGCTCATTCTTTCCATTGAGATTTAATGCAATAACATAGATATATTTTAAGTTTTTACTTCTTGCTAATAAATTGCTAAATACTTTATGGATACGGGCAAGTTTGTCATTAATTTTATATCAACTGTTTCCTAATTATGTCTTTAATTGATTTTGCAATACATCTGTCCAGGATGAGACTTAATGAAATTTGAATTATGATAAAAAACATTGGTGATAGGCTATTTGTTGGTTCCTGATTTTTCTCCCTGATTGTGGAATATTTGGTTTCTTCTTTGAGACTAATTTTGTCCATAAATAAGGGGCTGTATCATGAAAATAGAATTGGAGAAATTCAATATTTCTTGTTTGTTCTGATAAGTAACAATAAATATTATTGCTTTATCCGTTTATCCATGCAGATGGCTCATAATGTTTTTGAAGCTGGACTAAAACGCTTTATGCATGAACCTGTTTATATTCTGGAGTAAGTTCTGCCTCATAATTCTGATATCTCTTATGCTTCCTTGGGGTTGCACATCTATATTTGCTTGATTCTTTACCTTTTCATGTCAAGGAACAAATAACATTTTTTTTGTATGCATGCTTCCAAAATACATTTTTTTACTACACAGTCCCACAG